>NC_083581.1:80161362-80536362 GCF_027579695.1 Neoarius graeffei | reverse complement strand
AAATATGGAGGGGCAAGATTATGGATGGCCTTGAATGTGTGGAGGAGAATTTTGAAGTTACTCATGAAGTATTCACGACTGCAGTGTTACTTGCAAACAAAAAGAAATGCACACAATTAATGCACCACTTTAGTCATATAGGCTTACGGGATAAAACTCCAGAATCCTCTCTGAGGAATATTTCCACCAGTTTTGAACCCCTTTAATGATACTAAAAATTGATTTATATCCCATACAGATATTCATTATGAATCTGGGGAAAAGAGAACTGAAAGATATTTTTTTCTTGTGTGGCTGAAGCTCTGTTTGTGTTCCTGCCATCAGAGAACGTTCGTGTCTTTTACTGTTTAATCCAAGAAGGACGAGGAGGAGGGTTTCAGTTTTACTCACTTTTCATTTCCCCACATTTCACATTTCAGCTGAAACTCACCAGTTTGTGTTCCATGTCGGGGAAAAGGACTTTAGTCCCCGTGACATCACGGTCTTCATAAAGCTTCACTGATTCAAAGTGGCTTCAGAGCCGGAGTGTAAAGAGACTGTTACATCACAACAATGCACTCTGAGTCGAGTAAAAGTATCATTCCTACAAACAAATTACTAATATATAAACTAATATTTAGGAAGTCTGGACAAAAATTTGTACACCCCATACTCTACTCATTCATAAGGGTTTTTTTTCTGTATTTTGTATTTCCTACATTGTACAACAAAACTGATGAAGACATTAAAACTATGAAATAACATCTGGAACATACATATGGACTTATGTGATAAGTGAGAGAGTTCCTGGGGCTGGCTGGCTACCATCACAGCTTCATACCTAATTACTTGGACATCACCTGCCCGCTGACTGATCTCACTAAAAAGGGAGCACCAGATCCGGTCCAGTGGATGGAGCAGTGCCAACAGGCCTTCACCAAGGTAAAAGCTGCACTGTGTGTGGGGGGGGGCACTTTTACACTCCCCTGACTTCTCTCTCCCCTTTATTTTACAGGCAGAAGCATCAGACAGAGCGGGCCATTCTGTTCCAGAAGGTGGAGGGTGAGGAACGTCCGGTGCTGTATATCAGTCACAAGCTCTCGATGCATCAAAGTAAATACAGCACTGTCAAGAAGGAGTGCCTGGCCATCAACTGGGTGGTCCTCACCCTCTGATACTACCTGCTGGGGTGCCCTTTCACCCTTTGTTCGGACCACGTGCCCCTCCAGTGGCTCTACTGCATGAAGTTGCCAATGCGCGGCTCACCCGTTGGTATCTCACCCTCCAGTTGTTTAAATTTGAAGTGGTCCACAGACCGGGGGTGCAAATAGTGGTGGTGGACTTCATATACTGCTGGGGGGGGTTGGGAGTCCCCTGCAGGTTGAACAGCTCCCTAGCCTGAGTCGGGCAGTGTGGGTGGAATACTGAAGCGTGACAGATGGGAGATGATGTTCACATACGGTACAACTTTATTTTCCACATTTTGCTGCTTTTCAGCTTGGGCTGTGGCCAAGCATCGCTTTGTGAATGGAGGGCGGGGCCAGGGAAGGTGAGTGGCAAAGTCAGTACACCTGTTGTCAGTTAACGTTGTGTTTGTGTGTTTTGCAGTGAGGATGGAAGGTAGAAAAGGAGGGAGAGAGTGACGAGAGAGAATCTCTCCCGACCAGAGTGTGTGTGTGTGTGTGTGTGTGTGTGTGTGTGTGTGTGTGTGTGTGTGTGTGTGTGTGTGTGAGCAAGCAAGCAAGCTTAGTGAAGCTGAAAAGCAGTAAAATATGGAAAATAAAGTTGTGTGTGAACATCATCTCCCATCTGCTGCACTTCAGTATTCCAACCACATCAGGGGCATACTATAGTTATAGTTATATTTGTATCTGAGCAGTCATCTCGGCAAAGCAGGGCAGTTTTATTTATATAGCACCATTCATACACACTGATAATTCAAAGTGCTTTAAGAATAAGCAGAAATAAGAGAAAAGGCATTCAAACCATTTAAAGAAATAAAAGAAAATGCATGATGCATAATTAAAATAAAGTACAGTGGTGCTTGAAAGTTTGTGAACCCTTTAGAATTTTCTATATTTCTGCATAAATATGACCTAAAACATCATCAGATTTTCACACAAGTCCTAAAAGTAGATAAAGAGAACCCAGTTAAACAAATGAGACAAAAATATTATACTTGGTCATTTATTTATTGAGGAAAATGATCCAATATTACATATCTGTGAGTGGCAAAAGTATGTGAACCTTTGCTTTCAGTATCTGGTGTGACCCCCTTGTGCAGCAAGAACTGCAACTAAACGTTTGCGGTAACTGTTGATCAGTCCTGCACACCGGCTTGGAGGAATTTTAGCCCGTTCCTCCGTACAGAACAGCTTCAACTCTGGGATGTTGGTGGGTTTCCTCACATGAACTGCTCGCTTCAGGTCCTTCCACAACATTTCCATTGGATTAAGGTCAGGACTTTGACTTGGCCATTCCAAAACATTCACTTTATTCTTCTTTAACCATTCTTTGGTAGAACGACTTGTGTGCTTAGGGTCGTTGTCTTGCTGCATGACCCACCTTCTCTTGAGATTCAGTTCATGGACAGATGTCCTGACATTTTCCTTTAGAATTCACTGGTATAATTCAGAATTCATTGTTCCATCAATGATGGCAAGCCGTCCTGGCCCAGATGCAGCAAAACAGGCCCAAACCATGATACTACCACCACCATGTTTCACAGATGGGATAAGGTTCTTATGCTGGAATGCAGAGTTTTCCTTTCTCCAAACATAACGCTTCTCATTTAAACCAAAAAGTTCTATTTTGGTCTCATCTGTCCACAAAACATTTTTCCAATAGCCTTCTGGCTTGTCCACGTGATCTTTAGCAAACTGCAGACGAGCAGCAATGTTCTTTTTGGAGAGCAGTGGCTTTCTCCTCGCAACCCTGCCATGCACACCATTGTTGTTCAGTGTTCTCCTGATGGTGGACTCATGAACATTAACATTAGCCAATGTGAGAGAGGCCTTCAGTTGCTTAGAAGTTAACCTGGGGTCCTTTGTGACCTCACCGACTATTACACGCCTTGCTCTTGGAGTGATCTTTGTTGGTCGACCACTCCTGAGGAGGGTAACAATGGTCTTGAATTTCCTCCATTTGTGCACAATCTGTCTGACTGTGGATTGGTGGAGTCCAAACTCTTTAGAGATGGTTTTGTAACCTTTTCCAGCCTGATGAGGATCAACAACGCTTTTTCTGAGGTCCTCAGAAATCTCCTTTCTTTGTGGCTTGATACACTTCCACAAACATGTGTTGTGAAGATCAGACTTTGATAGATCCCTGTTCTTTAAATAAAACAGGGTGCCCACTCACACCTGATTGTCATCCCATTGATTGAAAACACCTGACTCTAATTTCACCTTCAAATTAACTGCTAATCCTAGAGGTTCACATACTTTTGCCACTCACAGATATGTAATATTGGATCATTTTCCTCAATAAATAAATGACCAAGTATAATATTTTGTCTCATTTGTTTAACTGGGTTCTCTTTATCTACTTTTAGGACTTGTGTGAAAATCTGATTATGTTTTAGGTCATATTTATGCAAAAATATATAAAATTCTCAAGGGTTCACAAACTTTCAAGCACCACTGTACATCAAATACTATAAGTACAAGTTTTTGTGCTCACTCATAAACACAAGAAAAGGGAAATGTTTATAACCTGGGTTTAAAAATTGCTCCATTGGGGAATATCGAAGGTCTTCTGCAGTTTGTTCCAGTTGCAGGTAGCATCACGGCGAAACGCTGTGTCACCATGTTTACTTTGGACTCTCGAGTAGCTGACCTGAATCCATGGACCCAAGAGCCTTACTTGGTTTGTGTTCTTTAAACATATCTGAAATATATTCAGGCCCTAAACCATTCAGTGATTTATAAACGAGTAACAGCACTTTAAAATCTATTCAGTAACTAACTGGAAGCCAAAACTGTATAAAGAGTTTAGAGCTGGAGTAATGTACAGAGGCATAGGCAAGTATAATAAGCAGGTGAAGCAGCATTGCATTACAAAGTAGCATTTTTAAAAAACTGCAATAAATTAGACATAGTACGATATACTCTCACCGGCCACTTTATTAGGAACACCCGTCCACCTGCTCTTTTATGCAGTTCTCTAATCATCGGGTATCTTTTACTGGCAGTTTGTTGTTATTAGGAGTCACAATTTTGTCAAATTCACAAATATGCATTGTAAGTATAGGCACTGTTTGGTGGTGGTGGTCTGGTATAACCAGCAGATGGGGCTGTTTCTCAGCATTCAAACTCCATGCAGCATCTCCACTCTTCAGCTTGGTTGAGGTTCTTTTTTCAACAAACTCATCTGAAGGTCAGAGATGAAGGTTCTAACAGTTACAAAGTTCTTAAAAATTTCTCAGATTGTATAACAATTGCACACAGCTTTAAGAATTTTAAGAATCAGCTTGTGAATTCTGTTCAAGTCAGAAGGTCCGGGTTCGAGCCCCGTGGCCGGTGAGGGCCTTTCTGTGTGGAGTTTGCATGTTGTCCGCGTGGGTTTCCTCCGGGTGCTCCGGTTTCCCCCACAGTCCAAAGACATGCAGGTTAGGTTAACTGGTGACTCTAAATTGAGCGTAGGTGTGAATGTGAGTGTGAATGGTTGTCTGTGTCTATGTGTCAGCCCTGTGATGACCTGGCGACTTGTCCAGGGTGAACCCCGCCTTTCGCCCGTAGTCAGCTGGGATAGGATCCAGCTTGCCTGCGACCCTGTAGAACAGGATAAAGCGGCTACAGATAATGAGATGAGATGAGCTTGTGAATTCTGTTCAAGTCATTTTTTCTGAACTAAACACAGTTCAGTCTGAACTGATGAAGCTGATTGGATGACCGGTGAAACATCTTGACATTCCAGTCCTGATAAACCTTTTTTTTTTTCATTTGACTTTTGTTTTATTTTACAAAACATGTTCAATGTTAACTGGTTAACAGTCTGGTCAGTTCCATGCCTTGCTAGTACTGGTCTACATGAGTCACATGTTGCTCAGAAAACATTTCATATGTAAGGGTACATGATGTACGAACATTCACTTGTCTAATAATAAGCTGTGGGTTATAAAAAGTGGGAGATTTCTGGAACAAAACACAATCAGTAGAAGCTCAGGGGACAGGAGAGGCTGTTGTTAGCCAGGACTAGCTAGCTAAAACTGGCTAAGTCACCCTCAGTGCAAGCAGCAGTGTTAGCGCTGGTGGTGTTGGTATTAGCAACAGTCTTGATAGTATCCTTAGCATTGAGAAGTATTGTAGTAATGTAGTAATGTTAGCTACACTGCGTGTCTATTCGCTAACATCTATCAGGTCGATATCACTGGTACATCATTACATGTCGATTCTGAGACACTAGTGATGCTGACCGCTCCTGCTCCTCAGACCTGCCTGATCCATTCTGGTGCCCTACTTCTGGCTGGAGTCTCATCACATTGCTCCTGTGGAGGACGGCCCCCATATGGACAGTTGAAAAACGTACTTGAAAGACGCTCTGGTCGCAGTTTTGCTATGATGGCTGAAGACTACAATCCCCATGATAACTTTAGGACTGCAGTTGTCATTAACAGTTTTACACTCGAGTCTTCGTCAATGAACAGTTTATAACTTCAACAAAACAGACTTCCTGTTAAACTATAAAGAATTTCCTGTAAACACAGTTGTACTTTGTGACTCTATAGAACAAGTGAGTTATTTATAATCATGCTAACTGTTATCACCCAGATGGGGATGGGTTCACTTTTGAGTCTGGTTCCTCTTGAGGTTTCTTCCTCCTGTCATCTGAGGGAGTTTTTCCTCAACACCATCGCCACAGGCTTCATCATTAGGGATAAATTAGGGATAAAATTAGCTCAGGTGTTTAAAGTCTTTAGGCAAGGCAAGGCAAGTTTATTTCTATAGCACATTTCATACACAGTGGCAGTTCAATGTGCTTTACAGAGGTAAAGGCAAAACAGTAAACAATAGAAAATAAAATTACATAAAATAAAGGGGGAAGAAGAGAGAAAAAATAATAAGAATTAAACAATAGTAGAAATAAAATAATAAAATGAAGTAAAAGTTCAGTAAAAAACAGCAGAATAAAATAGAATAAAAGTTAAGTAAAGTTTAAAACATGTAAAGATGATGATATTAATCAGTTAGCAGAAAGCATCTGAGAACAGCTTGGTCTTTAGTCTAGATTTGAAGCTGCCAACAGCAGGAGCATTTTTGATGTCCTCTGGCAGTTGGTTCCATAGCTGTACTGCATAGTAGCTAAAAGCTGCTTCACCACACTTTGTTTTAACAACTGGTTTTAATAGTAAATTTTTCTGTTGCGATCTGGTAGATCTGATTGGGTTAGGCCGCCGCAACATATCAGAGAGGTAATTGGGCCCTGTACCATTTAGAGATTTATACACCAGCAGCAATGCTTTAAAGTCAATTCTGTAGCTTACTGGAAGCCAGTGAAGGGACCTTAGAATTAGAGTAATGTGCTCTGTTCTTTTTGTTCGTGTGAGAACCCTCGCCGCTGCATTTTGAACCAGCTGAAGTCGTTTGATGGTCTTTTTTGGCAGGCCTGTGAAAAGGCCATTGCAGTAATCAACCCTACTAGAGATGAAGGCATGTATTAGTTTTTCCAGATCATTTTTTGACATAAGTCCTCTTAGTTTGGAAATGTTTTTTAGGTGATAAAATGCCGTTTTAGTGATTGATTTCATATGACTGTCAAAGTTTAGCTCACTGTCAATGAAAACACCAAGATTTTTAACCATATCTTTTGTTTTAATCTCCTTTGTGTCAAGAATAGTGGTAATCCTGAGTCTTTCATCTTTTTTCCCAAATAGAATTACTTCTGTTTTATCTGTGTTCAGCTGAAGAAAATTTTGTGACATCCAGCTATTGATTTGATCGATACACTGGTAGAGACATTCAAGGGGGGCATAATCATTAGGTGATAGAGCAAAATAAATTTGGGTGTCATCTGCATAGCAGTGATACAAAATTGAGTTGTTCTTGATAATTTGTCCAAGTGGGAGCATATAAAGGTTGAATAGTAATGGTCCAAGGATCGACCCCTGGGGGACACCACAGGTCAAGGACATTGATGTTGAGGTACAAATTCCCATGGTAACAAAGAAGCTTCTCATCTCATCTCATCTCATCTCATTATCTGTAGCCGCTTTATCCTTCTACAGGGTCGCAGGCAAGCTGGAGCCTATCCCAGCTGACTACGGGTGAAAGGCGGGGTTCACCCTGGACAAGTCGCCAGGTCATCACAGGGCTGACACATAGACACAGACAACCATTCACACTCACATTCACACCTACGCTCAATTTAGAGTCACCAGTTAACCTAACCTGCATGTCTTTGGACTGTGGGGGAAACCGGAGCACCCAGAGGAAACCCACGCGGACACGGGGAGAACATGCAAATTCCGCACAGAAAGGTCCTCGCCGGCCACGGGGCTCGAACCTGGACCTTCTTGCTGTGAGGTGACAGTGCTAACCACTACACCACCGTGCCGCCCCAAAGAAGCTTTTAAGTATGATTTTAACCAATTGATAACTTTACCAGTCAACCCAACCCAGTGTTCAAGTCGATATAGCAGTATGTTGTGATCAACAGTATCAAAAGCTGCACTGAGGTCCAGTAACACCAGGACCGATGTTTTGCCTGCATCAGTATTAAGACGTATGTCATTTATAACTTTAATCAACGCTGTTTCAGTGCTATGATTGGCACGAAATCCTGACTGAAAGTTATCAAAGCAGATGTTTGATATCAAGAAGGCAGTTAATTGATTGAAGACAATTTTTTCAAGGATTTTCCCGATGAATGGTAGATTTGATATTGGCCTGTAGTTGTTCAATACTGAAGCATCCAGATTATTCTTTTTAAGTAGGGGCTTTAGAACAGCTTTTTTCAGGGACACAGGAACAACACCAGTCTCTAGGGATGTATTTATGATCTGAAGCACATCTGTAATTATAAGATGTAGAACAGACTTAAAAAAGTTGGTGGGCAGAATGTCCAATTCAGATGTTGAGGAACTGAGATTTTATACAGTTTTTTCAAGAGTCTCGTAATCAATCAAACAAAATTCTGACATTGTGTTGAAATTGTCTGTCTGTGTCACTGGTGATTGCAGCTTTTCAGTTATTTGCATCTGAGATATATTATGAGCAATATTCTGCCGCATTTTATCAATTTTACCTTTGAAGAAGGATGCAAACTCATTGCATTTATTAACTGAGAGAAGTTCAGGTGCTAATTGTGGTGGGGGATTAGTTAGCTTCTCTACTGTTGAAAATAGCACACGGGCATTGTTCATATTCCTGCTGATGATGTTGGAGAAGAAAGACTGTCTTGCTTTACCAATAGACTGTCTTTCTTTAATTTTCTGTAAAGCTGCTTTGTGACAGTGTCTGTTGTTAAAAGTGTATTACAAATAAACTTGACATCAGTCCACAATGAGGAGGTGCCCAGATGCACGTCTGGTCTAAATGTCATGAGTTGCATTCATTGGTGCAGTGGTTAGCACTGTTGCATGATAGCAAGAAGGTTCTAGGTTCAAACCTTGCACTCAACAGCGGCCCCCCTGTGTGGAGTTTGCATGTTCTCTCTCCTTCTGCCTGTGTGGGTTTCCCCTGGGTGCTCTGGTTTCCTCCTACAGTTCAAAGACATGCAGATTTGGTCAGCTGGCGACTCGAAATTGTCCATAGGTGTGAATGTGAGTGTGAACGGCTGTCTGTCTCTCTGTGTTAGCCCTGCGATGGATTGGGCTAGTCCAGGGTGTGCCCCGCCTCTTGCCGGATATGAACTGGGACTGGCTCCAGCTTCCTCACAATGCACAATGGATAAGTGGTCTAGCCCATCCGGCCTGGTGGTTAATCCAGCATCAATAGATGATATGAGATTCAACTCTGCTGCTGTAATGAGATCAAACATGGAATACAATAAAACTGCTGGAATAAACACTAATGTTGGTGATGAACTGTTCGTGACACAAAAATGCTGCTTAAATGAAAGCAGTTGACCTTCGTTACGTTTTGGGCTCCAGATTCTGGCACAGATCTCATCTGAAACCTCATTTACATTTGAAAGTTGTGTGTAAACTGTGCAGCTGATGATGAATCATAGTTTTACTGAAGTATAAAGAGGGTTAAGTGTTTTTTATGTCCGGTGTAAAAGTGTGCAGGTGGTAAACAGTTTGTCTGCGCTGAGTCACTGTGACTCATCACTGAAGAAGTGAAGGAGAGCACAGAGGACACGCCCATGGCTTCTAGAGAATTCCATCACCATGTCCCTGACCCTGATCAGAGCTGTGACACAGAGCGCAGCGTCGGAGCTCAACGTCCAACAGGCTGAACTAATAATTAATGGAAAAACAGACAATATCAAAAAATAGAAATGAATGAGAACAAATGTTCAAATTTGTTTGTTTTCATCTTGTGATGTCTGAAGGACACAAAACATCTCTCCACTTCTTTACAGACTTACTGATGCATTTCATCTTCTTTCAGCTTTTTCTTTAGACTTCTTTCGTGTTTCTTTTATTTATTTATTTATTTATTTATTTATTTATTGTCCTTACTACTTTTCATTTTCTTTCTTTCTTTTTTAAATCAGTCTTCTTTCATTTGTTTGTTTATTTATTTCAGAATCAGAATTACTTTATTGTTTGCTTATTTGTTCATATTTACGTTCTTTTGATTTAAATGATTTGTGTTTATTTTCTTTTGCCTCTACTTCTGTCTTACTTTCTTCCTGTTTGTTTGTTTGTTTGTTTGTTTGTTTGTTTGTTTGTTTGTTTGTTTGTTTGTTTGTGTATTTACTTCCTTACTTACTTATTATTTGGCCATCTTTCTTTCAACACTTTCTTTAGACTTCTTTCTTGTGTTTTCTTTCATTCATTCATTTATTCATTCATTTATTCATTTATTGTCCTTAATTCTTTTAATTTTATTTCCTTCTTTCTTAATTTCTTAAATCATTTAGTTTTCTTTCATTTGTTTGTTTGCTTGTTTTTTTCATATTTACTCTTTCTTTCAATTTTAGATTTGTGTTTATTTTATTTTTGTCTCTACTTCTTTCTTGCTTTCTTCCTGTTTGTTTGTTGGTTTGTTTACTTCCTTACTTACTTATTTGTCCATCTTTCTTTCAACCCTTTATTTGTCCTTCTTTCTTTTTTCTTTCCATTATTTATTCATTTATTTATTTACTTATTTTCTTTCTTCTTTATATTTTTTCCTTTTTTCTGTCTTTCTTTTTTCCACATGAAGGGGACAGAAAGAATTCATCCTGAAACCGAATAGCAGAGGGACAGAGACACACTGAAACCTGGAGAAACTCTTTATCTCTGTTTCACTTTATCTCTCCTTCCTCCTCTTCCTTCCTGATCTTTCTTTTGTTTCACCCTTTCTTTATTTCATGCAGGTTCTCGGGCCTTTTTTCCCTCTTCCTCTCTCCCTCTTGTTTCGTGTTTCCTTCACTTTCTTCTTTCATCCTTCAGCACCGCTTGAGGAACTCAGTGAGCATTTCGTTTTTTTTTTTTTTATGTGAATCTGACATTATTCCCTCCATCACATCTCACTGTCAGCTCCATCTGAACTCCTGCAGGATTTCCATCAGGAGCAGCAACACCAGCTCCACCGCTGTCTGGTGATGTGAAGCACACAGCGTTCACACACACACACACACACACACACACACACACACACACACACACACACACACACACACACACACACAGGTGTTGATGTTGATGTTATCAGGAGACGGGCCGTGGGTTCTGATATCAGCTGACAGAACAACTTCCTGTACAGATTTACATCGTGTGTGAACTTTTTACAGGAACCTGGTGTTAAACTCACAGTGCTGGGAAGAATTCAGTGTTTTTCATCTCTAAACATAATCAGAAATAAAAAATTATATTGTATTATTATACAGTATACAAACAAACTAAAACAAATACATCCAGAAATAAACACATAAAATTATTTTAACTCATATTCTCAAAATCAGATCAACTTAGAGCACCTTCTCCCTCCCTTACTTCTTTCTTTCTTACTATTTTTTTATTCTCTTTCTTTCTTTCTTTCTTTCTTTCTTTCTTTCTTTCTTTCTTTCTTAAAGCAAGTTGACCTTTTGATTTCATAAAATCGGTGAAATTTAGTTCCCTCTGAAATGTGGTGATTGTGATATCTGTTTATTTCTGTAATATCTCACAAAATATCAGGCCATTCTGTGGCTGGGAAGTTATTTAATTTGAGGGGATTAAAGCAAATAATGTGCATGAAATCGCTCGCTTGGCGCAGTCAAGCAGACAGAGGAAGTCCGTGTGCGCATGCGCAGGTTTACCTTCTTCTTCTTCTTTTGGGTTTTACAGCAGCTGGCATCCACAGTGTTGCATTACTGCCATCTACAGGTTTCCCTTTGAGCGTGCACTGACAGTTCCATCATTCTGTCGCTAAACGAACAGCTGATCACACCGAGGTGCTCGCTGAGCGCCCATATTTATTAGTTTGGTCCTGCGTTTCCTTTCCTTCATATATAACATAACGTCTTTTCTTCTCACTTTCCATTACTGTAGTCGTTCTTTCACGTTTCATTCGCACACTCACGTCCTCCATTTTTCTCTCCTGTTTCAAATTTGTATCCCACAATGCCTTGCGTGAACGGGGAAAGCCCACCACGTGATGCATGGCGTAGTATCTCGAATTGGGTCATGGTGAAGCAGGAAAAAATAGCGGAGAATTTAGGGCCATGTGGAGATAAACTCATTAATTGTTCTATTTTTTAAAAAACCCTTATAAGTGGAGGAAATAATTATTTGATCCCTTGCTGATTTTGTAAGTTTGCCCACTGGCAAAGATATGAACAGTCTATAATTTTAAGGGTAGGTTTATTTTAACAGTGAGAGATAGAATATCAAAAAGAAAATCCAGAAAATCACATTTTATAAAATATATAAATTGATTTGCATTTTGTTGAGTGAAATAAGTATTTGATCCCCTACCAACCATTAAGAGTTCTGGCTTCCACAGACCAGTTAGACACTCCTAATCAACTCGTTACCTGCATTAAAGACAGCTATCTTAAATTGGCACCTGTATAAAAGACACCTGTCCACAGAATCAATCAATCAGACTCCAACCTCTCCAACATGGGCAAGAACAAAGAGCTGTCTAAGGATGTCAGGTACAAGATTGTAGAGCTGCACAAGGCTGGACTGGGCTACAAAACCATAAGCAAGAAGCTGGGTGAGAAGGAGACAACTGTTGGTGCAATAGTTCGAAAATGGAAGAAATACAAAATGACCATCAGTCGACCTCGGTCTGGGGCCCCAAGCAAGATCTCACTTCGTGGGGTATCAATGATCATGAGAAAGGTGAGGGATCAGCCTAGAACTACACGGGAGGAGCTTGTTAATGATCTTAAGGCAGCTGGGACCACAGTCACCAAGAAACCATTGGTAACACATTATGCTGTAATGGATTAAAATCCTTCAGTGCCCGCAAGGTCCCCCTGCTCAAGAAGGCACATGTGCAGGCCAGTGTGAAGTTTGCCAATGAACACCTGAATGATTCTGAGAGTGATTGGGAGAAGGTGCTGTGGTCAGATGAGACCAAAATCGAGCTCTTTGACATTAACTCAACTCGCCGTGTTTGGAGGAAGAAAAATGCTGACTATGACCTGAAGAACACCATCCCCACGGTCGGGCACGGAGGTAGAAACATTATGCTTTGGGGGTGTTTCTCTGCTAAGGGCACAGGACTACTTCACCGCATCAACGGAAGAATGGACGCAGCCATGTACCATAAAATCCTGAGTGACAACCTCCTTCTCTCTGCCAGGACACTGAAAATGGGTCGTGGATGGGTCTTCCAGCATGACAATGACCCAAAACATACAGCCAAGGCAACAAAGGAGTGGCTCAAGAAGAAGCACATTAAGGTCATGGAGTGGCCAGTCTCCGGACCTTAATCCCATAGAAAACCTATGGAAGGAGCTGAAGCTCCGAGTTGTGACGCGACAGCCTCAAAACCTTAATGATCTAGAGATGATCTGCAAATAGGAGTGGACCAAAATTCCTCCTGACATGTGCGCAAACCTGGTCATCAACTACAAGAAACATCTGACCGCTGTGCTTGCCAACAAGGGTTTTGCCACCAAATAGTAAGTCTTGCTTAGTAGAGGGTTCAAATACTTATTTCACTCAAAGAAATGCAAATCAGTTTATATATTTTATATGAAGTTATTTTCTGGATTTTCTTTTTGATGTTTTGTCTCTCACAGTTAAAATAAACCTACCATTAAAATTATAGAATGTTCATTTCTTTGTCAGTGGACAAACTTACAAAATCAGCAAGGGATCAAATAATTATTTCCTCCACTGTAAGGGTCATTCCGTGAAATCGGTATATTTTGTGTGCCAGAGAAATAATCTGTCATGAAATCACTATAATACCAAATACATGTACACTACCGTTCAAAAGTTTGGGGTCACCCAGACAATTTAGTGTTTTCCATGAAAAGTCACACTTTTATTTCCCACCATAAGTTGTAAAATGAATAGAAAATATAGTCAAGACATTTTTCTGGCCATTTTGAGCATTTAATCGACCCCACAAATGTGATGCTCCAGAAACTCAATCTGCTCAAAGGAAGGTCAGTTTTATAGCTTCTCTAAAGAGCTCAACTGTTTTCAGCTGTGCTAACATGATTGTACAAGGGTTTTCTAATCATCCATTAGCCTTCTGAGGCAATGAGCAAACACATTGTACCATTAGAACACTGGAGTGAGAGTTGCTGGAAATGGGCCTCTATACACCTATGGAGATATTGCACCAAAAACCAGACATTTGCAGCTAGAATAGTCATTTACCACATTAGCAATGTATAGAGTGGATTTCTGATTAGTTTAAAGTGATCTTCATTGAAAAGAACAGTGCTTTTCTTTCAAAAATAAGGACATTTCAAAGTGACCCCAAACTTTTAAACAGTAGTGTATAATTTGAAAACATATAACATTAGTATGTCTTCTACCATCAACACTACCTCAAAATCAAGTGAATTAAATATTATTGTCCATGGTTAAATTTGCTATTATGTCGATAAGGCAGGGATTTCGGCTTGTCCCTCACTATGAAAGTTATTTTTCCTGTTGTTTTAATTGTAAATTGTTGTTAAAATGATACAAATTTTGCATTTCTATATTGTTCTACAACTAATCTCATTGTTAAATAATGTTTTCGGCATGAATACATTTTATCTTTATAAAATATAAATAATTTTATCAGTGTCCCCTGATTTCAAGTCAACCCTGTTACCAACAAAAAACACCCCTGTAAAATAATGGCACATTCCAGCAGTGACATCATTCACAGGAAGTTACATCATTTACAAGAAGAGGATTAACAATCTTTGAAACACAAGTAAGTTTCTCTCTTCTATAATGTAAAATTTTATTGTTTTATGAGATTGTTGGGGTGGGGACATCATACAGCATCATTACTGTTACCAATTTTTTACATATTAATTAAAATTATAATTTTCATATCTTGATGTTTACCATATCTACAAGTAATATCCTTTCAAACTGTATGACATCTGCTCTTGTGACCTTGAACATTAGCTAGCTAGGGGCAAATTAGCTTAAAATCATCAATCCTGTTACTGTCAGTCCTGTTACTCTCCCCAAAGTAACAGGAGTGACATTGATTAGGTTTCACTCTAGTCACACAGTTTTAAAAGTTTATTTAGTTAAATTGCTATCATTTTTTAAAAGTTTCATTGTGTATTTTTAAAAGTTTCATTCAAGTATCATTGAGATGATGCCCATTGTGGCAGTGGGGGCGTGGTCAAGCGTCGGTCTGTGACCGGAGGGCGGAGTCAGGGAAGGTAAGTGGCAGAATCACTACACCTGAGGTGAATTAACCTGTTTGTGTGTCTTCCCAGGAGCCGCGCCCTATTTAAGGAAGAGAGCGAGAGCAGAGCGGGCTCTCCCGACCAGAACACACGTGTGTGTGTGGCGTGTGTGTATATGTATGAGTAAACATGTAGAAGCTGAAAAGCTGATAATAAAAGAGTTGTTGAGAACTCAGTACTGGCCTGCCATGCTTCTGTGCTCCACCCACATAGAACGCTTGCTACAGTGGTGCTGAAACCCGGGACGGAGCGCAGGAGAGAACAGCCCCATGGAGTCCTCCCCCTTCAAGGACCTGGTTCATGCCCTCGCCACGGCCCAACAGAGCCAGCTCCAGGCGCTGGTCGCCCTCCGGGAAGAACAGGAGCGAAAGTTCAAGGCCCTGGTGCTGGCACAGCAGGAAGATCGCCGGGCGTTCCAGCACCTACTCGCGTCGGCGGGGTCCACCATCTCCACTGCCGTGGGCCCTTCCCACCTCACCCTGACAAAGATGGGCCCACACGATGACCCCAAGGCCTTCCTCACACTCTTTGAGTAGGCAGCAGAGGCGTGGGGTTGGCCAGTGGAACAGCGCGCGGTGCACCTCCTCCCCCTGCTCACGGGCGAGACGCGGCTGGCCACGCTACAACTCCCCGCCAACAGCCGGCTGGTCTACGTGGACCTCCGCAGGGCTGTCGTCCAGCGTGCGGATCGTACTCCGGAGCAGCAGCGACAGCGCTTCCGCGTGCTGCGCCTGGAGGAGGTCAGCCGGCCGTTCGTGTTTGGCCAGCAACTCCGGGACGCCTGCCGCTGGTGGCTGAGGGCCGACAACCACGACGCCGAGGAGATCATCAATCGGGTGGCGCTGGAGCAGTTCATCGCTCGACTTCCAGAGGGAACCACAGAGTGGGTCCAGTGCCATTGCCCAGTGTCACTGGATCAAGCCATTGAGCTGGCGGAGGACCAGATGGCGGCCGTTCCAACGGCATGACAGCGTGTCTCCCCTTCTCCCCTCCCCTCTCCCTCTCTCTCCCCTTCTGTTCCTCTCCCTCACCCCATTCCCCCACCGCGGAGGCGGGGGCCAGCTCCATCCCAGCCGGCCTACCACACCCGCGGTGTCCTACCGTCTCCTACTTCCGTGTCTGTGTCTTCCCCCCCTCAGGTGAGTGATATCTGGAACACCGGTGCAGAGAGAGAGCCCGGGCCGGTTTGCTGGCACTGCGGGGAGCCGGGGCACCTCCAGCATCAGTGCTCGGCGATGGAGGTGGGCGCGGTGGTCCGGATCCCCGATGTGCCAGGAGCCGCCCTCGATCGGGCCGGAGCGTATCGTATACCGGTGAGTATCCAAGGGGATACGTATCAGGCTTTGGTGGATTCCGGCTGTAATCAGACCTCAATCCACCAAAGCCTGGTGCAAGACGAGGCATTGGGGGGAGCACAATTGGTGAAGGTGTTGTGTGTGCACGGGGATGTTCACAGCTACCCTTTAGTGTCGGTCCACATTCTGTTTCGAGGGGAGAAATTTAGAGTAAAGGCAGCAGTTAATCCTCGCCTCACCCACTCTATAATTTTGGGGACGGATTGGCCGGGATTTCGGGATTTAATGAGTCACCAAGTGAAGAGTGGGTCCTGCCGTAGTTTAATAAGGGGAGGTCCTGGTGTCGCGTTGGCGGGAGCAGCTGTCACAGAGCAGTCTACGTCAGCTCCGCATCAAAGTGAGGAGCAGCAGGCTCCTCCTCTCTCTCTCAGGGAATCCCTCGCGGATTTTCCATTAGAGCAGTCGCGAGACGAGACTCTGCGGCATGCGTTTGACCAAGTGAGAGTAATCGATGGTCAAATGCTCCAGCCAAACACCACCCCATCCTTCCCCTATTTCGCGATTATGAAGGATAGATTATACCGAGTGACGCAGGACACTCAAACTAAAGAGCAAATCACATAGCTTTTGATTCCGAAGAGCCACTCGGAATTGGTATTCCAGGCGGCTCACTTTAATCCCATGGCTGGACACTTAGGGCAGGATAAAACACTAGCCCAAATAATGGCCCGGTTCTATTGGCCAGGGATTCACGGCGATGTCCGTAGGTGGTGTACGGCGTGCCACGAATGCCAGTTAGTAAATCCAGCGGCCGTTCCAAAAGCGCCTTTGCGCCCTCTCCCATTAATCGAGACCTTGTTCGAAAGAATTGGGATGGATCTCGTCGGGCCATTAGATCGGTCAACACGAGGGTACCGTTTTATATTAGTTCTGGTGGACTATGCAATGCAATACCCGGAAGCAGTGCCTCTTCGCAATATCTCAGCATGCAGTATTGCGGAGGTGCTGTTCCGCGTCATCTCCCGAGTTGGAATCCCAAAAGAGATTCTGACTGACCAAGGCACTGCGTTTATGTCACGCACACTAAAGGAACTGTATAGGTTGTTGGGTATTAAGCCGATCCGCACCAGTGTTTATCACCCACAAACGGACGGTTTAGTTGAACGGTTCAATCGCACCCTCAAAAATATAATTAAAAAATTCATAAGTGAGGATGCACGTAATTGGGATAAGTGGCTCGAACCCTCGTTGTTTTCAGTGCAAGAGGTCCCACAAGCCCCCACGGGGTTCTCCCCATTTGAATTGTTATATGGGCGTAAGCCGCGCAGCATTCTAGATGTGCTGTGGGAAAATTGGGAGGAGGGACCTTCACATAGTAAAAATGAAATCCAATACGTTATTGACCTGCACGCAAAACTCCACACACTCGCACACCTAACCCAGGAGAATTTGCGGTTGGCCCAAGAATGACAAACCCGCCTGTACAACAAGGGTACGCGCCTCAGGGAGTTCGCACCGGGAGATAAAGTACTCGTACTGTTGCCCACATCGAGCTCTAAATTAATCGCCAGGTGGCAAGGACCCTTTGAGGTCACACGGCGAGTCGGGGACGTCGACGATGAAGTGAGGCAAACAGACAGGGGTGGGGCGTTACAGTTATACCACCTCAATCTGTTAAAATGTTGGAGCAAGGAGGTCCCCGTGGCGCTGGTGTCGGTGGTTCCTGAGAAGGCGGAGCTGGGGCCAGAGGTTCAAAAGGGAAAATTGGCGTCACCCACCGCTCTGGTACCCTGTGGAGCCCACCTCTCACCGACCCAGCTCGTGGAGGTCGCCCGGTTGCAAACAGAATTTTCTGATGTGTTCTCGCCCCTGCCTGGCCGCACCCACCTCATAGAACACCACATTGAGACACCCCCGGGGGTGGTAGTGCGCAGCCACCCTTACAGATTGCCCGAACACAAGAAAACGGTGGTTCGGGAAGAACTCGAGACCATGCTCGAAATGGGCATTGTCGAGGAGTCCCACAGCGACTGGAGCATCCCGGTGGTCTTGGTACCCAAGGCCGACGGGTCAGTCCGGTTCTGTGTAGACTATAGAAAAGTCAACGCGGTGTCTAAATTCGACGCATACCCAATGCCTTGTATTGATGAGTTGCTCGATCGACTAGGCACGGCTCGCTTTTACTCGACACTGGATTTGACAAAGGGTTATTGGAAGATCCCCTTGACTCTGTTATCCCGAGAAAAAATGACCTTTTCCACACCGTTTGGCTTACACCAGTTTGTCACACTTCTTTTTGGGCTGTTTGGGGCGCCCGCTACGTTTCAGCGGCTGATGGATAGGGTCCTCCGCCCCCACGCCACCTATGCTGTCGCGTACCTTGACGACATCATTATTTATAGTAATGACTGGCCGTGGCACCTACAACACCTGAGGGCCATCCTTAGGTCGCTGAGGCGGGCGGGTCTCACAGCCAACCCAAAAAAGTGTGCGATTGGGCGGGTGGAAGTACAGTATCTGGGCTTCCACTTGGGCAATGGGCAGGTGCGTCCCCAAATTAACAAGACTGCAGCGATTGCGGCCTGCCCGAGGCCCAAGACCAAAAAGGGGGTGAGACAGTTCCTGGGGCTGGCTGGGTATTATCGTAGGTTTATACCTAATTATTCGGACATCACCAGCCCGCTGACTGATCTCACTAAAAAGGGGGCACCAGATCCGGTCCAGTGGACAGAGCAATGCCAGCGGGCTTTTTCTGAGATAAAGGCTGCACTGTGTGTGGGGCTACTGTTACACTCCCCTGACTTTTTTCTCCCTTTTATATTGCAGATGGACGCGTCGAACAGAGGGCTGGGGGCTGTTTTGTCCCAGGAGGTGGAGGGGGAGGATCGCCCAGTGCTGTACATAAGTCATAAGCTGTCAGTGCGTGAGGGGCGCTACAGCACCATAGAGAAGGAGTGCCTGGCCATCAAGTGGGTGGTCCTCGCCCTCCGTTACTACCTGCTGGGATGCCCTTTCACCCTCTGTTCGGACCACGCGTCCCTCCAGTGGCTCCACCACATGAAGGATGCCAACGCGCGGATCACCCGTTGGTATCTGGCACTCCAACCCTTTAACTTCAAGGTGATCCACAGGCCGGGGGTGCAGATGGTCATGGCGGACTTCCTCTCCCGTCAAGGGGGGGGGGAGTCGGCTGCAGGCCGGACGGCTGCCTGGCCTGAGTCGGGCGGTGGGGGTATGTGGCAGTGGGGGCATGGTAAGCATCGGTCTGTGACCGGAGGGCGGAGTCAGGGAAGGTAAGTGGCAGAATCACTACACCTGAGGTGAATTAACCTGTTTGTGTGTCTTCCCAGGAACCGCGCCCTATTTAAGGAAGAGAGCGAGAGCAGAGCGGGCTCTCCCGACCAGAACACGTGTGTGTGTAGCATGTGTGTATATGTATGAGTAAATGTGTAGAAGCTGAAAAGCTGATAAGAGTTGTTGAGAACTCAGTACTGGCCTGCCGTGCTTCTGTGCTCCACCCACATAGAACGCTTGCTACACCCAGATTATGCAATGTGGGTGCTTATGAGAGTTTATTACAGTCTTAGTAACATTTGCTAGTAGTGCCTAATATTTAATGACTTACTGAGGTTGCTGTCTTATTTGCTAGCTAAAGATAATGTAATATTGTTATTTTGATTATTTGTTTATATTTATGCTTCGATACACTTTTACAGATGCTATTAGTATGCCATTAAGTGCAGCAGAAAAGCAAAGGCGCTATCACACTCACCGAGACCAAGATCCTGAGAGAAGGGCCAAGTACCTTGAGTGGGAGAGGAAGAATTGGAAGAGAGACAGAGAACAGGGAAAGAAATCCATACATGAGTGCAGTCAGAGAGAGCAGAGGTTACAGCGGAGAAAATGGAGACAAGCCCAGGCACAGAGCAGAGCAGCAAAAAAGGCAGTTTCAGTTGCACTCAGTAGTGTAGCAACTCCTCCAGTGAGCCCAGAACAGGCAAATCAAGAAGAAGCTGGTCCTTCAAGGTCAGAACAATAAAAAATAAGTCACTATAAGCCAGGTGTACATGCAGGTATACATATAACATACACAGATAAAGAGTGTTAGAAGCAGTGCAACTCTGCATGGAAGAATGCATTCAAGAACAGACACAGAACAAGTACATTATATATGTGTATTTCTAAAACTGATAGTTCCGGTCCTTGATTGTGATTGGTTGAATCACGTTTGATGCCGTTGTAAAATCCACGATGGCTCCGACAGCATTTCGTTCTATATTGCTGCACCATAGAAATTGTTATCTATGAATAATTCATTACATTTCTCATTGTTATGTCTTCCTTTAATGAAACCATGCCAAATTCATGTGGTAACAGTTTTAGAAATGCAATAACCCACTCAAGTCTGAGTTATGTTGGTTTTACCACGGCTAAGGAGGTCTAACGGCACTCAGCTCTGCTGCACTCCTTTTCATATCTAACAACTCCCCTTAGCTGTGGTAAAACCAGCATAACTCTAGACCTCTCGCATCTTCAATGAGGCATGTAACTTGTGATAAGTGTTAACGGTCTGGTGATGTTGCACGTTCACCATGTTAACCAATTTGATGGAGTTTTTACCCGACTCAATGTGAATTTTGATACTTCAGAGATTTGTGATGTGTGATAGGTCTTTATGGTCTGGTTTTACTGAAGATCAGTTTCAATTAAAGTAACATTCTTCTAAAACTCTTGTTAATGATGTGTAAATGCAATGACACACAGAACCTCACCCTCTATCTGTTAAAGAAAATGAAACCAAATATCAGCTAAAAGAACTTTGTCTAGAAGTCATGATTCCAACTACAAATCCCTCAAAACATTACATTTCTTAGAATTCAATGTGCTTCACTATTATAAATATTCAAATTCCATGCAAATACTATTTCAAAGATACTGTTACTTATAAAGTATAATAATGACAACAATAATACATGCAGTAATGTTTTTAAAAGATACAAATATGTACAATGTGCTGAAGATTGTGTCTCATCATCGCTGTTACTCTTGTCAGTCCTGTTACTTCATACAGTAGGTCAGTCCTGCTGTTGTCATTAATTTGATAAAAATGTAAAAATGACAATTAGAAGGGCCAGCCAGGTATTACCATTCCAATTAAGACTGTAAACCATTTTAGAATATACATTTGATTCAATACCTCTCTCATAAAAATACTTATATATCTTAATTTATATGTGGTCTACTTTTTTCAATTTAGACTTTCTTGGTCATTTGAAAGATAAAATTTAATATTTAGAATTATATTCATAATCTGCAATAATCCTAGTGAAAAGAGGGACTGATGTGCTGCTCATACATGTGTAAACTATTACACAATTCTAATTCTAAATATTTTATATAGTAACCATTTTGTCCATAACAGGGTTGACAAATAAAGCATATCAAGAAGTACATAACGTCATAAAATGAATAAAATAAATAGCCTGAGATGGAACCATATAATTTGTCACTTTAAGATGTCTTCTTTCAATAGGTATTTTAAAAATTGAGAAAAAAAGAGATTTTATATTTAAAATTTTCAAAGTTGAAAAGATACCGATTTCGTGGAATGACCCATAAAATCGGAAGCCTGTGATTTGAATTCAGTAGCTTTCGGTCATGAAACAAAATTAAGTGGGTGTCGGGAAAATTCTTTTTATGACCTACACTTGAAAAATATGAAAGGCAGTCTCATCTCATCTCATCTCATTATCTCTAGCCGCTTTATCCTTCTACAGGGTCGCAGGCAAGCTGGAGCCTATCCCAGCTGACTACGGGCGAAAGGCGGGGTACACCCTGGACAAGTCGCCAGGTCATCACAGGGCCGACACATAGACACAGACAACCATTCACACTCACATTCACACCTATGGTCAATTTAGAGTCACCAGTTAACCTAACCTGCATGTCTTTGGACTGTGGGGGAAACCGGAGCACCCGGAGGAAACCCACGCGGACACGGGGAGAACATACAAACTCCACACAGAAAGGCCCTCGCCGGCCCCGGGGCTCGAACCCAGGACCTTCTTGCTGTGAGGCGACAGCGCTAACCACTACACCACCGTGCCGCCATGAAAGGCAGTACAGCTTTAATTTGTTTATTTGCTTGTTTGTTTATTTACTCTCTCTTGTTACTTCTTTCTTTCTTTTTCTCAATTTATTTCATTGTTTGCTCTTGTTTGTGTATTTATTTAGTTAGTTAGCTGGTTATTGTCAATCTACTTCTTTCTTTACATGTTGCTGTTTATTTATTTGTTTGTTTTCTCTCTTTCTTCCTATAAATACATATAACATCATAAAAATAATATTCTGTATCTCTATCTATTTATCTACCTATCCATCTATCTTTTCTACAGTTTTTCTTTTTATTTTTTCTCTGTTCTTTCCTATTCTTTCATTCTTTCTTTCTTTCAGTATGAGCAGAAAGAAGAGTTGAGGTTAACGTATGGTCAGAGCTCTCTCTCTCTCTCTCTCTCTCTCTCTCTCTCGGTCAGTATCGATCTGTCCTGCTCCTCTTACATTAAGTGAATTACTCAGCTAAATGAGCAGAAAGGATTGAGGGAGGAGAGAGAGAGAGAGAGAGAGACATAACATCGGACTGATGGAGCATGTAAATGTAATAGAGGAGCATGTGATGGGGATGAGTCACATCCACTATCGACACATGCACACCTGTAGTATGTAGTAGTAACGACTTCATGAATTTTTTTAATGACAAAATTGAGAATATCCGACAAAAAATTCAAACTACTAAATTAAGGTCAGACAATGTAAGTGACCCTGTAGTTAACAATATAACTGTATCAGATCATCAGTTAGAATGTTTTACTCTCCTTAGAGAAACTGAATTACTTTCATTAATCTCGGCATGGCGGCACGGTGGTGTAGTGGTTAGCGCTGTCGCCTCACAGCAAGAAGGTCCGGGTTCGAGCCCCGTGGCCGGCGAGGGCCTTTCTGTGCGGAGTTTGCATGTTCTCCCCGTGTCCGCGTGGGTTTCCTCCGGGTGCTCCGGTTTCCCCCACAGTCCAAAGACATGCAGGTTAGGTTAACTGGTGACTCTAAATTGAGCGTAGGTGTGAATGTGAGTGTGAATGGTTGTCTGTGTCTATGTGTCAGCCCTGTGATGACCTGGCGACTTCTCAAGGGTGTACCCCGCCTTTCACCCGTAGTCAGCTGGGATAGGATCCAGCTTGCCTGCAACCCTGTAGAACAGGATAAAGCGGCTAGAGATAATGAGATGAGATGAGATGAATCTCGGCATCAAAAGCCTCAACTTGCGTACTAGATCCCTTACCTACACGTCTATTCAAACAGATAATGCCTGGAGTAATTGAACCGCTTCTAACAATAATAAATTCTTCTCTTATGATTGGCTATGTACCCAAATCCTTTAAACTAGCAGTTATCAAACCCCTGATTAAAAAATCTGACCTTGATCCCTGTCAGCTGTCCAATTATTGGCCAATATCAAACCTCCCCTTTATCTCCAAGATCCTTGAAAAAGCTGTGGCACAGCAGTTATGCTCATATTTACATAGGAATAACATCCATGAAATGTATCAGTCAGGATTTAGACCTCATCATAGCACAGAGACAGCTCTGGTTAAAGTAGTAAACGACCTACTGTTGGCATCTGATCAGGGCTGTGTCTCGCTGCTTGTGTTGCTTGACCTTAGTGCAGCATTTGATACCATTGATCATTCCATTCTTCTGGATAGACTAGAAAATGTTGTGGGAGTTAAAGGAATGGCCCTCTCCTGGCTCAGCTCTTATTTAACTGATCGCTATCAGTATGTTGATGTAAATGGTGATATTTCTAGACGTACTGAGGTAAAGTTTGGTGTTCCACAAGGTTCTGTCTTGGGTCCACTGCTTTTTTCTTTATATATGTTCCCTCTGGGTGATATTATTCGTAAACATTGTATTAGTTTCCACTGTTATGCTGATGACACACAGTTGTATGTTTCTGCAAAACCTGATGAGAGACACCAGCTTAATAGAATTGAGGAATGTGTGAAGGACATTAGACACTGGATGCTTATTAATTTCCTTCTGCTTAACTCTGACAAATCAAATCAAAATCAAATCAAGTTTATTTGTATAGCGCTTTTAACAATAAACATTGTCGCAAAGCAGCTTTAAAGAATTTGAACGACTTAAAACATGAGCTAATTTTATCCCTAATCTATCCCCAGTGAGCAAGCCTGTGGCGACGGTGGCAAGGAAAAACTCCCTCAGACGACATGAGGAAGAAACCTCGAGAGGAACCAGACTCAAAAGGGAACCCATCCTCATTTGGGCAACAACAGACAGCCTGACTAAAATATTAACAGTTTTAACAGGTATAACCCTCAACTGTCCTCATGGGGCCATCCTTCACAGGAGCGGTGCGATAAAACTCCGACCAGACACAGGGCACCAGGATGGATCAAGCAGGTCCGAGGGGCAGATGAGGCCAGCATCTCAATCCCAGGATCAACATGTAACTCAGAGGGACAGATTGGGGGGGGGAGAGAGAGAAAGAAAATACGTTGTTAGGTATGCCCTAAAAATGACAAGTATTAAATCTGTGTGGTAGGCTCGCAGAGACGAGAGTCTTTACATCAGGCATAACACACAACAATGGCATGTTAATATGGTAAAATATATCATGACCTGCTCTGGCTGGATGCTTGATTGGGTGATGGGAGCACACTCCTCAGCAATGATGAGATGTAGATGGGACCCTTAGGGCTGGCCAAGACAATTCAGTTACATTTCACCGGGTCTGGGACATGCGACAGAAGTCTGATGGCCGATTCCCTGCAGGCTACGATAGCCAGTCGAGGTCTCCACCCTCTCCACCAAAAGATTTCCTGTTGACTCCATGTAACTCAGAGGGACAGATTTGGGGTGGGGGGGAGGGAAAGAAAACACAGGTGGTTAGGTATGCCCAATGTCACCTGAATAAGTAGGAACAGTATACATATTGCACCGAGTACAAGCAGGGACTCCGGCAACTAACTATGACAGCATAACTAAAAGGAGAGAGCCAGAAGGTAACACAGGCATGAGGGAGCCCCGGGACATAAAGCAGCAGCCACTACACCGTCAACAAACTCGAGTGAGCAAGCGAGTGGGGACTGACAGCATCCATACATCCCAGTTTACCAAAACACTCTGTCTGAGGACCCTCCAGATCTACTCCTTTACCTCATAAACACCATTAACAAAAGGCTTGACTAAACAGATATGTTTTCAGCCTAGACTTAAATGCTGAGACTGTGCCTGATTCCCGAACACTACTTGGAAGGCTGTTCCATAACTGTGGGGCTTTGTAAGAAAAGGCTCCGCCCCCTGATGTAGCCTTCACTATACGAGGTACCAGCAGATAGCCTGCACCTTTTGATCTAAGTAGGCGTGGTGGGTCATAGAGGAGCAGAAGTTCACTCAGGTACTGTGGTGCGAGACCATTTAGTGCTTTAAAGGTCAATAGTAGTATTTTATAATCAATACGAAATTTGATTGGGAGCCAATGCAGTGTGGATAAGACAGGGGTGATGGGGTCATATTTTCTAGTTCTAGTAAGGACTCTTGCTGCTGCATTTTGAACTAACTGGAGCTTGTTTATGCACTTATTGGAACATCCAGACAGTAAGGCATTACAATAATCCAACCTGGAGGTAACGAAAGCATGGACTAGTTTTTCTGCATCATGCATTGACATTAAATTTCTTATCTTTGCAATATTTCTGAGATGAAAGAAAGCTACCCGGGTGATGTTATCAATGTGAGTTTCGAATGAAAGACTGGGGTCAATAATCACTCCGAGGTCTTTTACTGCTGCACGTGAAGAAACAGAAAGGCCATCCAGAGTTACTGTGGAATCAGAAAACTTACTTCTAGCTGTATGTGGTCCTAGCACAAGTACTTCAGTCTTGTCAGAGTTAAGCAGAAGGAAATTAATAAGCATCCAGTGTCTAATGTCCTTCACACATTCCTCAATTCTATTAAGCTGGTGTCTCTCATCAGGTTTTGCAGAGACATACAACTGTGTGTCATCAGCATAACAGTGGAAACTAATACAATGTTTACGAATAATATCGCCCAGAGGTAACATATATAAAGAAAAAAGCAGTGGACCCAAGACAGAACCTTGTGGAACACCAAACTTTACCTTGGTACGTCTAGAAATATCACCATTTATATCAACATACTGATAATGATCAGTTAGATAAGACCTGAGCCAGGAGAGGGCCATTCACTTAACTCCCACAACATTTTCTAGTCTATCCAGAAGAATGGAATGATCAATGGTATCAAATGCTGCACTAAGGTCAAGCAACACAAGTAGCGAGACACAGCCCTGATCCGACGCCAACAGTAGGGCATTTACTACTTTAACCAGTGCTGTCTCTGTGCTATGATGAGGTCTAAATCCTGACTGATACATTTCATGGATGTTATTCCTATGTAAATATGAGCATAACTGCTGTGCCACAGCTTTTTCAAGGATCTTGGAGATAAAGGGGAGGTTTGATATTGGCCGATAATTGGACGGCTGACAGGGATCAAGGTCAGGTTTTTTAATCAGGGGTTTGATAACTGCTAGTTTAAAGGATTTGGGTACATAGCCAATCGTAAGAGAAGAATTTATTATTTTTGGAAGCGGTTCAATTACTCCAGGCATTATCTGTTTGAATAGATGTGTCGGTAAGGGATCTAGTACACAAGTTGAGGCTTTTGATGTAGAGATTAATGAAAGTAATTCAGTTTCTTTTAGGGGAGTAAAACATTCTAACTGATGATCTGATACAGTTATATTGTTAACTACAAGGTCACTTTCATTGTCTAACCTTAAATTAGTAGTTTGAATTTTTTGTCGGATATTCTCAATTTTGTCATTAAAAAAATTAATGAAGTTGTTGCTACTACATACTGCAGGTGTGCATGTGTCTATAGTGGACTTATTCCTGGTTAATTTTGCTACAGTATTAAATAGGAATCTAGGATTATTTTTGTTATCTTCTATTTTTGTTATCAAGCCTGAAGTACTTGTACTCAGACCACATGCAGCTAGAAGTAAGTTTTCTGATTCCACAGTAACTCTGGATGGCCTTTCTGTTTCTTCACGTGCAGCAGTAAAAGACCTCGGAGTGATTATTGACCCCAGCCTTTCATTCGAAACTCACATTGATAACATCACCTGGACAGCTTTCTTTCATCTCAGAAATATTGCTAAGATAAGAAATTTAATGTCACTACACAATGCAGAAAAACTAGTTCATGCTTTCGTTCCCTCCAGGTTGGATTATTGTAATGCCTTACTGTCTGGATGTTCCAATAAGTGCATAAACAAGCTCCAGTTAGTTCAAAATGCAGCAGCAAGAGTCCTTACTAGAACTAGAAAATATTACCTCATCACCCCTGTCTTATCCACACTGCACTGGCTCCCAATCAAATTTCGTATTGATTATAAAATACTACTATTGACCTTTAAAGCACTAAATGGTCTCGCACCACAGTACCTGAGTGAACTTCTGCTCCTTTATGACCCGCCACGCCTACTTAGATCAAAAGGTGCAGGCTATCTGCTGGTACCTTGTATAGTGAAGGCTACATCAGGGGGCGGAGCCTTTTCTTACAAAGCCCCACAGTTATGGAACAGCCTTCCAAGTAGTGTTTGGGAATCAGGCACAGTCTCAGCGTTTAAGTCTCGGCTGAAAACAGATCTGTTTAGTCAAGCCTTGTGTTAATGGTGTTTATGAGGTAAAGGAGTAGATCTGGAGGGTCCTCAGACAGAGTGTTTTGGTAAACTGGGATGTATGGATGCTGTCAGTCCCCACTCGCTTGCTCACTCGAGTTTGTTGACGGTGTAGTGGCTGCTGCTTTATGTCCCGGGGCTCCCTCATGCCTGTGTTACCTTCTGGCTCTCCCCTTTTAGTTATGCTGTCATAGTTAGTTGCCGGAGTCCCTGCTTGCACTCAGCACAAAATGTATACTGTTCCTACTTATTCAGGTGACATTGGGCATACCTAACAACCTGTGTTTTCTCTCCCCGTCCTCCCCAAATCTGTCCCTCTGAGTTACATGTCAATCTTGAGATCGAGATGCTGAACCTCTTCCGCTCCTCGGACCTGCCTGATCCATCCTGGTGCCCTGTGTCTGGTTGGAGTCTCATCACATCGCTCCTGTGGAGGACGGCCCCACGTGGACAGTTGAAAGTCACACTTGGAAGATGCTTTGGACACTTACAGTAATGCTTTTATGGCTGAGGACTACAGTTGGCTTGCTAACTTTAGGACTGCAGTTGTCATGAACAGTTTTGCACTCAAGTTTCCATCAATGAAGAGTTTATAACATCAACGAAACTGAGTTCATGTTAAAGCTGTTAATATTATAGTCAGGCTGTCTGTTGTTGCTCAAATGAGGATGGGTTCCCTTTTGAGTCTGGTTCCTCTCGAGGTTTCTTCCTCATGTCGTCTGAGGGAGTTTTTCCTTGCCACCGTCGCCACAGGCTTCATCATTGGGGATAGATTAGGGATAAAACTAGCTCATGTCTTGGGTCATTCAGATTCTGTAAAGCTGCTTTGGGACAATGTCTATTGTTAAAAACGCTATACTGTACAAACAAACTTGACTTGATTTGACTTGACATCAGGGAATTCAACCTCAACTTTTCTGTTCTGTTCATCAATCCCTAACATCTCGCTTCTATACAAACAGAACACACTGTTTATCCTCTCACTGTGTGTGCGTGTGTGCACGTGTGTGTGCACGTGTGTGTGTGTGTGTGTGTGTGTGTGTGTGTGTGTGTGTTTTATAATGGGTTATATGACTGTGCTCAGAATTAATCACCTTGAAACTCCTCTTTTAAAGTAATTCTCACCCACCTGTCATTAATGAAGTGATTCTGATGAACCCCAAATAAACAGCAGCTGTTTCTTGGCGTGTTTCTTGCTACGCTTCTTGGTTTCATCCAGCTGCTGATGCCATGGTCCACAACGATCTTACAAAGCATGCGAAAGAATTTCCACAACATTAAACGTATGGAACACAGTGAAGGTCTTTATGGAGAAATGGAGGAAACGGGGCCCCACAGTGCCATTACCGAGCACAGGACATCCCTCAACACTTTACTAATGCCCAGGTCAGATGGCAGGCTGCAACTAGTTTTTAACTACTTGCGTCTACCTGTGATAACAAAATCACATGTAGAGGCAACACTGTTCTCACGTCAATGCACAATGACACAGATAAAGGCAGAGTGTTGCAGAGGGTCTTTAATAGGAGCAGGTTGACACAAGTGGATCACGATCTGTTCACACTTCAGCTGCGATTCACTTCCAAATCGGTGCAAATAGCAGGTTGACGTATGTAGAGGCAGGCAGTTGTGCAACGCTTGCACGACCAATCACAGGTTGAAGCAGGTAGTGGCAGCTAGACGCAGGCTGACACAGGGGAAGACAAGTCTTTAGAGATGACTGCAATGCATCGCAGGTACACGCAGATTGCACCTGCAAATAGTTCTATTTTTTACCGGTTTTCTGTGTGCTGCGTCAACCTGCATCTAGCTCCGTCTGCTTCTGACTGGTTGGTTCAGCAAAACTCTGCATCTTGCAATACATCTGACCACGATGAAGGATTTGATGCAAAACACCTGCGTCCAACCAATCACTCAACCAATCACAGGTCGCAGCATGCGTCTTTCTGCCATCTGACCTGGGCATAAAGGTCAAACTTTTTGGACTCATTCTAAAAGATGTATTTGGTGCAAAAATAAACAGCTTTATCAGTGACGCGTGGTGGTGGCAGCGTCATTCTACAGGGCTACTTCTGTTCAGCTGGGACTGGGGCTCGAGTCAAATTACAGAAATCATAGAGATCTGAGCATCCTCTCTGTCCAGATCTGAATCTAAATCTGATTGGAACCCCTGTGGAATGACTGAAGAGGGCTGTGAACCCGAGATCCTGGGAAAGAAGTGTGAAGGGAGTCGATCTGTCCCCAAAATCATTGAGTGCTTTATACAAGTGAAAAGATTAGCTGAGGGGTGGGATTTATCTTGGGTTCATTTTTTATTTCTATCTATCTATCTATCTATCTATCTATCTATCTATCTATCTATCTATCTATCTATCTATCTTCTCTACATCTTTTTTATTTCTTTTTAAATTTTTCTCTCTACTTCTTTCTTTCTTTCTTCATTAGAAGTGCAGTGTCATCAAAGGAATATGGAAGCAGTCACTCCTCTCTCTGTAAATCCATTTCCACTTCAGCGGTGAACACTGAGCTGTGACCCTGCAGTCACTCACACCATCACACACCCACAACAAAGTCACCATCACCCCCCACCACACACACACACACACACACACACACACACACACACACACACACACACACACACACCAGCACACTCACTCCATCTGCCCATCTGTCTTTATTGGACAGTGTGTTGGAAATGGAGGAGGGGCGGGGCCATGGGTTTCCTGTATTAATGTAGGAAATGTCTCCTGTGTTCTGATGGCAGATGAGAACAATGAGACACCCTGATAGGTAATATATTCAGAAGTTGTTATATTGTTAATGTACTGTTATGAGACGTGATGTGTGTTACATGTGGTGGCGTTTGTTTGTTTGTTTGTTTGTTTGTTTGTTTGTTTGTTTGTTTGTTTGTTACTGTCATAGTTAATCTCCACTTGTCCTCTTATCACTACTGCAGATCTTCTGCCTGATCATCTTTTATCTGTCCTGATGGGCGTGGTCTTTTCTAGGATGACTCCACCCACATCCATAGGACTGTTGAGTCTGCCACCCCATTTCCGCTAAAAGTACACCAAGCTCTGCCCCCAGAACCCAGCTTCTAGCGTTCACCAAGGCTCATGATGCATTCGACTAAAGGTCAACTAAAGACTCCAAGCTCTGATGAGTAAAAACACAAACATCACCTTCTCCACGTGGATTTCTGACCTGAGCTCAGGATGGTGTCATTAATTCTGAGTTTAGCGAGTGCTGATAAATCAGTGTGGCTGCTCACAGCATCAGCAGGACATGAAGTACTGTTATGTCCCTTTAAATGAGTTATACTGTGGATACAGGACATGTATTTGCTTTAGAACCATCAGCATACAGATATTCCCTTGTTAAATCTATAACACTGGTGATACAGTTCACCGATTTGAAAAGTAAATGAGACGCACATCACTCTTCACAGTTCACTGGTGCACTCTGTGGCTTCAGGAGGTCAAAAATGACGTAATTCCCAACTACGACCTCCAACGTCCGAGTGAAGTGGAATGGTTCTTTCCTTGTCGCTTTTTTCTAAACAGTCTGAAATGGGGTGGAGCGAAGAGGTGTAGGGGCGGGTCTAAAATATGATGAACAGGAGATCCAAGTGTGCTGAAGTCATGGCTGAAACAAGTAATTTTTTTTAAATCCTGCTTTAAAAACATTCCAGGTTATTTGTGCAATTACGAATTAAAACTAATCAATATTGCACCTTTGTATTCTTTATAGCTGGAACAATAAATATGCAAATTACCTCTGAACATGATTTGCATAAAGTGATGTAAGGAAGATGTCGAAAAAAAGTGATTCAAGTTCATATTTTTAGTGCCCTTTTTTAGCTTAAACATTTTTTCTCCATTTTTATAAATACATAACGATAAATTAAATAAATAAATAAATACCATTAAATTATATATTTTTTAAATGATAAAGAGCAGGTATACAATAAGACACAAAAGGATAAAAACACTGAGGTTCATGTCTGATGCATCTAAAAATATAAATGTAAAACAGGATTTTTATGGTTTCATTTCAGGACAAAAAAATGAAAAAAAAAAAAAAAAAAACAGTAAAAATAATTTTCCAGTTCACTGTTTGTATAAGGAATAGAGAAGTAAATAATCATTAAAAACATGTTTCGCTTTATATAAATATGTGCACATTATATAACATATTCTTTTTAAATATGCAATAAATAAATATATAAGTTCACCAAATAATAAAATACAAATTCAAAACATGAATGGAATTATTAGTATTTTTAAAATTGAAATTTGTATTTAAAAAGAATAAAATTAAAGAAAAAACCATTGGAGTAGCGCAAAGATGGAGAAAAGGGAGGGGATCAGAAATACAAAGAGAGAGAGAGAGAGAGAGAGAGAGAGCTGTGAAGGAAGAAGTGATGATGTCATCTTTGTACGGGAAGTGAGTGAGAAATATGGACGAGTGGGAGGGAAGAAGAAGGGAGGGGGAAGGGAGAAGGGAGGACAGGGATGGAGGGGGAAGTGAGGAGAGAGAGAGAGAGAGAGAGAGAGAGGCTTTTTTTCCATCACTGCAGCATCACAGCAGAAGGTGTGAACCACCCATTGGACTGGAGAAGGACAGAGAGACAGAGAGAGAGAAAGAAAGGTGTGTCACTGTAGTGTGAGAGGAAGAGGACAACACGGCTCGACCTCATCGTTACCTGTAAAGGTAAGACATGTAACATGCATGAGACAGCAGAGTGATGGACATGTTTGATGATCGTGTGTGTGTGTGTGTGTGTGTGTGTGTGTGTGTGTGTGTGTGTGTGTGTGAGGTGCTGGTGTGTTCTGTGAAGGCGTGGTGCTCCACACAGACCCATTATACACACACTATATCTGTGATTTAAACAGACATACATATCTTTATTAAACCTTTCTTTAACGTACTCAGTGAATTAGCTTACATTTTATCTAAATTTACAAGATTACACAATATCTTCTTTTTTAAAAAAAAAAAATATATATATATATAAACTTTATTATTATCCATGAATTTGTTGCCTACCAAAATCCACCTGAGGTCTCCTCCCAAATAAAAACGCAGCGTGATGTTTATGATAGTTCGGTGTCTCATCAGTAACAATAAGGTCATTATACTCTAATGTTTCCAATTGTTAATATATTTTAAACACATTTACACATTTATTAATTGAAATATATATACACACACACACACACACACACACACACCAATTCTGCATCTAAAAAAGGCATGATGTGATGATGACATCTTTGTATGTCGATATTTATTTTAGTTGATTTTATTTTATCTATACAATTGTTTATATTTCTCTAAGCTATATAGCAACAATAATATTAAAAACTGTCATAATTGTTTGTTTGTTGCTTTAGAAAAGAAAGTTACTGAAAAAATTAATAAATATAAGAAAATAATAATGAGTCCAACTTTATGGTTTAAATGATCATCCTGGACTGAACGATTATCATTAGTATCACTGCATTAGTTAGAAATAATTAATTAATTTACTTCTATACAGCATTACTTTCAGCTTCTGTGACACAATACACACACACACACAATATATATATATATATATGGCGGCATGGTGGTGTAGTGGTTAGCGCTGTCGCCTCACAGCAAGAAGGTCCTGGGTTCGAGCCCCGTGGCCGGCGAGGGCCTTTCTGTGTGGAGTTTGCATGTTCTCCCCGTGTCCGCGTGGGTTTCCTCCGGGTGCTCCGGTTTCCCCCACAGTCCAAAGACATGCAGGTTAGGTTAACTGGTGACTCTAAATTGAGCGTAGGTGTGAATGTGAGTGTGAATGGTTGTCTGTGTCTATGTGTCAGCCCTGTGATGACCTGGCGACTTGTCCAGGGTGAACCCCGCCTTTCGCCCGTAGTCAGCTGGGATAGGCTCCAGCTCGCCTGCGACCCTGTAGAAGGATAAAGCGGCTAGAGATAATGTGATGTGATGTGATATATATATATATATATATACACACATATACAGTGTGTATCAGTACCAGTCTTATTCATTAAAAGTCACTTCCTGTCTTAAAGTAATGATGGATGTTGTTTCTCTTTACTTAGTTGAGTGGTTCTTGAATTAATATAGATTACTCCAGTCGTGGATGTAATTGGGCTGTTTACTGTATTTTTATGATTTATTGTTTGATCTCAAAAGCATTAAGAAGGTAAAAAACTCGTCCACTAATGACCTTTTGACAAGACACAGATGTTAACTGAAAAGTATTCCAGGTGATTCCCTCATGAAGCTGGTTAAGAGAATGACAAGAGTGTACAAAGCAATATCAAGGGAAACGCTGGATATGCTGAAGAATCTAAAATATCAAACATTTTGGGGGGTTTTAACACTTTTTTTGTTTACTACATAATTCCAGACATGTTCCAGATGTTATTTCATAGTTTTGATGCCTTCAGTTTTGTTCTACAGTGTAGAAAACAGTCTATATATAAACACTCTGTACATAAAATGTTACTGGTCTCACTGGTGCCTTGAAGATGGCTCTGTGTGTGTGTGTGTGTGTGTGTGTGTGTGTGTGTGTGTGTGTGTGTGTGTGTGTGAGATGCTCTGAGGTGAAAGGTCACTGAAGCCTTTGATTCCTCAAATACCCTATCTTGGGGTCAACATTTTTAGGGTATTTAAACTTAAAACACACTCAAATACACACACACACACACACACACGATACACAGCATACAGGGTCTGTGTCTTGTCACTTTGCTGGAAATAAAAGTCACAGCAGAGAGAGAGAGAGAGAGAGAGAGAGAGAGAGAGAGAGAGAGAGAGAATTCCCCTTATAGTTCTGGATAAAGAGTTCATTCTGCTCTGAGAAGAGCAAAAGAGGGGAAAAACAGTGAAAAACAGCTGCATGAGAAAACAGGACATGCTACGATATGTAGTACTACTGTTATTACATTTTTTTAAAAATAATAATCAGATCTCTCACAAAATCCTTGAACCGTTTAGAGTCATGAAAAAATAAAATACATTTAATATAAAATATTATTTTAAATAATAATTAATATTATAAATCTATACTAATTGTTTGATTTTAGAAAAACACCCCAACATCTGGAACAAAGACAGCATGCTATTTTAAAATTGGACAACTTCCTGTGAGCTGGAATACATCGCAAACCATTAAAGGAGTCATACTGAATATGATGGATGGTCCGTCGGATCAGATGATGACGTCTATGTGCGGGTGTGGACTCACAGATGACTCTGGAGTCCGATGCGGGATCTGCATGTACGTCCGCAGTGAGGGCAGGAAAACTGTTCTGAATCATTGGATGCCTCGGCTGCCGCCTTTCTCCTAGCACGCGCCACGGTTATGCTGTCTTGCCGGTTGTCTTCAAAGTTTTCCTGGGCAAGACGCATCAGGGGGCGGCACGGTGGTGTAGTGGTTAGCGCTGTCGCCTCACAGCAAGAAGGTCCGGGTTCGAGCCCCGTGGCTGGCGAGGGCCTTTCTGTGTGGAGTTTGCATGTTCTCCCCGTGTCCGCGTGGGTTTCCTCCGGGTGCTCCGGTTTCCCCCACAGTCCAAAGACATGCAGGTTAGGTTAACTGGTGACTCTAAATTGACCGTAGGTGTGAATGTGAGTGTGAATGGTTGTCTGTGTCTATGTGTTAGCCCTGTGATGACCTGGCGACTTGTCCAGGGTGTGCCCCGCCTTTCGCCCGTAGTCGGCTGGGATAGGCTCCAGCTTGCCTGCGACCCTGTAGAAGGATAAAGCAGCTAGAGATAATGAGATGAGATGAGAAGACGCATCAGGGCATGCCAGTTGGATCAATCCTGCGCACACTCCTCCAGCTGCTTTGGGGCTATGCCAGCATAAGCGATGTTAGCCTTGACACAGTCTTTGAAGCGTTTCACTGGCCTTCCTTGTTTCCTTTTGCCTTGGCAAAGTTTGCCATATAGGAGCTGTTTTGGGATCCAGTGGTCATCCATGCGAATGACATGCCCTGTCCATCTCAGTTGTGCTTTCAGGATCATGTCCTCGATGCTGGTTATTTCAGCATGGTCCAAGACCTAGAGATTTGTAATCTTGTCCTGCCACTTGATGCCCAGGATTGAACACAGGCTATGCATGTGAAAGCACTCAAGCAGTCAAATGTGCCGACTGTACAGGGTCCAGGTCTCACAACTGTAGAGGAGGCTGGTGAGCACAACTGTCTTGTACACCTTGAGCTCGGTGGACTGCTGGATGTTGTGTTGATTCAGCACATGAACTCGCAGCCTGCCCAGGGCCTGGTTGGCTTTGAAGATCCTGGCATTGATCTCTCTGTCGAGGGAGATATCACTCGAGATGCTGCTGCTGAGGTATTTAAACTCCTCCACAGTCTTCAGCTCTGTTCCATATATAGCAATGGAGGGCTGGTGCCCTGCAGCAAGAGGACTGGGTTGGAACAGCACCTCTGTCTTGCCCAAACTGATGGTGAGCCCAAAAAGACGGGATGCCTCAGCAAACTTGTCGATGATATGCTGTAGGGCAGATTCTGTGTGGGCCATAAGGGCACAGTCGTCAGCAAAGAGTTCCTCCAGTATCATCTTTTCAACTGTCTTTGTCTTGGCATTCAGGCAGCACAAGTCAAAGAGAGACCCGTCCATTCTGTATTTCAGGTACACCCAATGCTCAAGATCTCTGGTGAAGAAGAGGTTGGACAGCACGGGAGCTAAAAACACAGCCTTGCTTCACACTATTTGATATCTCAAAGGCATCTGATGCCTCACCGCCAGAGAGTACCAGCCCAGTCATGCTGTCATGGAATAGGCAGATCAGGGTCGTGAACTTCCTGGGGCAGCCCAGCTTCTGTAAAATTGTCCACAAGGCCTCTCTGTTGACAATGTCAAAAGCCTTGGTCAAGTCAATGAACACTACAAACAAGTTCATATTCTGTTCTCTGCACTTTTCTTGGACTTGGTGGACTGCAGAGATCATGTCAACAGTGCTTTGACCGAGGCAGAATCCACACTGTGCCTCAGGCAGGATTTCCTCAGAAACAGCAGTGATCAGGCAGTTGAGAAGGATGTGTGCCAGTATCTTGCCAGTGATGGACAGCAGAGATATGCCTTGATAGTTGCCACAGTCTGACGTGCTGCCCTTGATTTTGTAAAGGGAGATAATCGTGACAACTCCTGAACTCCTGAGGCATATCCTCTTCCTCCCAGATGTTGCAAAGAATGCTGTGGAAGGTGTCAAGAGCCACTGGTCCCACAGCCTTATAAATCTCTGCAGGGATCCCATCTTTGCCTGGAACTTTTCCAGAGCTGGTCTGGCTGATGGCTTTCTTGACCCCATCTAAGCTGTCTATCGTTGGTCTCTGAGGGATCTGGTCTAGGGCCTGGGGGCTGACAGTGGAGGGGTCTGTTGAGGAGAGCGCTGAAGTGTTCCTTCCACCTCTCATTAATGGTGCTCTTCTCCTTCAGCAGCGTGCCATCAGTGGATAGGAGGGGGTGGTGCAGGGTCGGGACGGTGCATACACGGCTTTAATGGTGCTGAAGAACATCTTAAGAGTTCTTTGTGTCAGCATACAGCTGGACCTCGTCTGCCTTCCTCTGCCACCATTTGTCCTGCATGCAGTGGAGAGTGGCCTGGGCAAGGCTCTGGAGGTGTTTGAAGTGGTCATGCTTGGGGTTGGAAGACAAGTCATTCTGCCATGCTATGAATGCTTTCTGCTTGTCGTCCAGGAGCTGGGCAATGGTAACATCGTTTTCATCAAACCAATCCTGGTGGGCTCTCTTCTTTGGGCCGAGTATTGACTGGGCTACCTCCTTCACCACTGTGCTGAACTGGTCCCACTGCTGAGTTGGGGTTCCATTGAGGGGTCTGTGGGAGGTTAACTTGTCGTCCAGGCAGCTCATGAAGTTATCTTGACATACTGGGTTCTGAAGTTTGATGGTGTTGAACAACGGTCTGACATGCTTTGGCTTTTTGTGGTGGGTAGGGGCGATGTACAGTTTGACGACCGACCTAAGAAGTCTGTGGTCGGTTCAGCATTCAGCTCCTCGCATGGCCCTGGTGACCCTGAAGTCTCTGGTGTCATGTATGTGGCAGATTGCAAAGTCAATGAGGTGCCACTGTTCTGATCGTGGATGCATCCAATTTAATTTATACTTGTCTGCTTGTCTGAACAGGGTGTTGGTGATCGTCAAGTAATTTTCTGCACAGAAATTCAAAAGCAGTAGGCCATTAGAGTTAATTTTGCCTATGCCATGTTGCCCCAGTACGCCTTTCCAGTTAGTGCACTCTGTGCCGACTCTGGCATTGAAGTCTCCCAGCAGGAAGAGCTTGTCTCCAGGGGTTGTGGCCTTTACAAGGTTGTTGAGGTCCTCATAGAAGGTTTCTTTTGCCTTGTCGCTGCTGGTCAAAGTAGGGGCATAGGCGCTGATGACTGTGACATGATGGGAGGCATTTAGTGGGAAGCAGAGCTTCATCAGACACTCATTTATAGAGGTGGGGAGGTCATTTACTCATTATTAATAATAAATAATGTACTCTTCTTATTTTTCAAAACACAGTTCAACGATTGAGAAATTTCAAATGTACAGTACACACACACACTTGCTCAATTACATAATTCTCTAATCAGCCGATCCCTTGACAGCAGCGCAATGCATAAAATCACACAGCTACAAATCAAGAGCTTCAGTTAATGTTCACAATGTTCAAACATCAGAACGGGAAACATTGTGATCTCACAGTGTGACTTTCTCTCACTGTGGTATGGGTGTTGGTTTGATCCAGATGGACTGGTTTGAGTATTTCAGAAGCTGCTGATCTCCTGGGGTTTTCACACACAACAGTCTCTAGAGTTTACACAGAATGGTGCCAAAAAAAAAACATCAAGTGAGTGAAGCAAACGCCTTGTTGATAAGAGAGGGTCAGAGGAAAATGGACAGATTGGTTCAAGCTTTTTTGCCAGGAAGGATATAGTAACTCATATAATCACTCTTTACAACTGTGGTGAGAAGAAAAGCATCTCAGCATGCACAAAACAACAAAAATTTAGGTGAATGGGCTACAACAGCAGAAGACCACATTAGGTTCAACCCCTGCAGGTCAGGAATTTGAAGCTGAGGCGATCATGGGACCAGACTCACCCAAACCAGACAAACTTCTTTTTTTTCCAACTTTCAGTGTCCAGTTTCAGTGAGTCTGTATCTGTGATTTTTAATCTTCAGAGACTTCAAGCAAAGACAAAAGTTTCCTTTACAACCATTGTTGAGCTTCAATATGCAGATGATTCTGCGGTCTGCTGTTGTTCTGAGTACGGCATGCAGAGAACCGTTGAAGCTTTTGTCACAGCATATAGTAGATTGGGCCTTACTCTTAACATCAGCAAGACTGAGATCATGTTTTAGCATACTGTAAATAAGGATCTCCATCTCCTACAGACTCCCTTCCATCAATCCAAATCAATGGTGAGGAACTCAACGTGGTTAACAACTTCAAATACCTGGGAAGTATTGTTTCCAGCAATGTCTCAATGGATATGGAAATTCAAAATCACATCAGTGCAGCTGCCACAGCCTACACCAAACTCAGTAAGAGAATTTTCTGCAATAATGGCATCCAGTCCAACATGAAGATTATGGTTTACAATGCCATCATCATACCTACTCTTCGCAATGGCTCTGACACATGGGTCACCTATCGGAAGCAGATCAAGCAACTAGAAATGTACCATCAATGATGCTTGAGACAAATTCTGCACATCTAATGGCAAGACAGGGTAACAAATACTGCTGTACTTAAGAGAGCATCTTCTTCCAGCCTGGAATCAACCATCCTCCTGCACTGGCTCAGATGGGTTGGACACATCTACAGAATGCCGAACTATCGCCTAACAAAACAAATCTACTTCTCACAGCTCTCTCATGGTACGAGATCAATTGGTGCTCCAAAGAAAAAACACAAGGACCTTCTAAAGCACTCCTTGCTGAAGTGTAGAATCAACCTTAATGAGTGGGAACAACTAGTGGCAGATAGACAGGTCTGGAGAAACACAATTTGGAAAGGCGTTCTACATTTTTAAAACACTTGACTTGTTGAGGAAGCTGCGCGTCATTAACAGAGGAAGGCTGCTGCTCAATGATACTCTCAGACCCTGCAGCAAGGACATGGCCGAGTCTCTGTGCTGCGAACCCATTCAGCTGCCATACTCGCCCACGAGTGTCTGCGATGATGATGATGTATTCGTGATAGCCTCAATTAGAGATAAATATTAGAAAATGATCAGCCCAACATTTAGCACCATGAAATGAGTGACATCTGAGTGTATATAATATACACTGTATTACTAAAATATTATATTTTAATGACAGTCAGCATTATATCTATAGAGCTGAGCTTATCAATGCTGTTAAATACCATTTTCAAAATATTAGAAATAGAAATTATTTAAAAAAATATGAAAACACACCACACCTGTCCACCAACATCCTTATAGCTAGCTCAATATTAAAATTTTTTAGAACTATCAAAAAAAAACCCACCAAATATATTCTACAGGGAAAGACACAAATTAGTATTATATACGCACATATGGTACATGTAGCATAGCCATCCAGATCACCTTAAAGGAAGCTTAGATCCAACCCTCCTGTCTACTTTTTGTCAGTTTTCCTGATCATTACCTCTGGAGGTCGTGTTTTCACCTCTGTTTGTTTGTCCATTCCCAACATAACTCAAAAAGTAGTGAACGGATTTTGATAAAATTTGGTGAAAAGGTGGGCCATGGGCCACAGAACACTTGATTAGATTTTGATGCAAATCTGGATATGTGGCTTGGCCGAGGTATGGACTCTACCGAGTGCCCTTCTAGTTTATAACTTTGATGTATCTTTTGTTTAAATTTTATAGCCCTATGCAAGCAGAGAGCTTTCCAAACTGAGAGAGAGGAAGAATAAAAGCATTCTGAATAATCTAACGATAAAGCTCTCAGTCTGTAAATGCATGATAGTGTATACTGATGATAAATAATGAATGACTTGTGGTTTCTGGTAGCAGTGCAGTGATTCATAATTGAGTCCTCATCCTGCTACTGGACAGGAATTTTACAATTATTTCCTTATTCATGTACTCAATAAAATCTTTATACGCAACATATACTGATTTTACAGCTTCATACAAATGGTATGATTTATGTTGCATCGTGTTATTTACAGAGCTGCAACAAAACAAAACTGATATTAGGCAGAACACTGAGTCTGTACTTCAGGGCTCAATTTAGATCAATCATTAGTGAGATGAAGGGAAGAAAGATCGTGGATTTGAACTGAAAACCGACAGCTTGAGCCAGAGACCAGAACCCTGCTAACTAGTGAGCACTCCAGGAGGTTTATGGATGTCTATGATGTTCATTAGTGCTAATTTAGCTTAATGAGAGGGAATTAGTGGCATTACTATTGAAAAAAAAACCACACACGCACACCAGCAAAAGTAATCTCATTATACACACCAGATCAAGCTTTTGTGTATTGAATTACACCACAGTGCTGGATTCTGGATTCTGATTAGTCATAAAGTGTTGATTTATTTTCCATAACAGCAGCCCTGACAGTAGTTTTGGCTGCAAGGCAGATCCCAGGTTTTATGAATGTGTTTGTTCTAATAGGTTATTGTTTCAATACTAATGACTCATTCACAAGCAGACACTCTAATAGCTAGAAGGGCACTCAGTCAAGCTCATACCTCCACCAAGCCACATATTACCCATATCAAAATCAAATCACTCGAACTGTGAATAATACTCAAGCTGTCCACCAAATTTCATCCAAATTTGTTCACTACTTTTTGAGTAATGTTGGGAAAAACAAAAAATCCTGGCTCCACATACATATCTGGATTTGCACTAAAATCTAATCAATTGTTCCTCGGCACATGGCTCACCTTTCCTCCAAATTTCATCAAAATCTGTTCACTACTTTGAGTTACATTGGGAAGAGACAAACAAACAAATGGAAAGTCGTGCAGAGAACAATACTTGTGAAAATCACAAAGAAACTGAAGTTATGGCCGATTAGGTGTTTTTACAAGATTTGATCTTGTGACCTTGACCTTTGACCTTGACCCACCAAAAACTAATGATGTCTTTGTGTGACCTTAGTGAGTTTTCCTGTGCATTTTGGTGAAGATTGGTCAAGAAATTATGACACTAGAGCACCAACAAACAAATGGACAAACAGACAGATCAACATACTTGCAAAAATCTCCAATTTTTGTCAAGTCAGCTTTATTGTCAAATATGCTATACATGCTCGACATACAGCACAGATGAAATATCACTCCTCTCTGACCCACGGTGCAAACAGGCAATGCAATAAATAAAAATAGAATAATTGAAATAAACAATATAAACAGTATAAACACTCTAGATAAGAAATAGACATAGACTAAATGCTCACAGGTGTGTATATATATATATCACACACATACATACACATATATATAAATTAGAGCAAAGGACATAAAATAAACAGTCAAGGGCGCTTGAGGTATAGCAGGTAAAAAAGAAATAAGCAGTATAAACAATAAACTAATAGCTGTTAAGGTGAGGTAGTGCGGAATAGTGCAAATGAGCGAGGTAAAGTGAGATGTTCAGTCCATGAGTTCAGTGTGTTAATGAACGTTGAGTGTGTGTGTGTGTGTGTGTGTGTGTGTGTGTGTGTGTGTGTGTGTGTGTGTGTGTTGGGGGGGACTGTGAGGGTGACATGATGTCAGATGCTGAAGGGGGGGCAGGGGGGTGTGCGGGCAGAATCTGTGGCAGGGGGCAGAGGGGGGAGGAGGGGCAGAACAGGGAGGGAGTTGAGCCTCCTGACCGCCTGGTGAAAGAAACTGTTCTTGAGCTGCTGGTTTTGGCCCGGAGACTCCGCAGTCTCCTCCCTGACGGCAGCAGGCTGAAGAGGCTGTGAGATGGGTGGGTGGGGTCACCTGCAATCCTGATGGCTTTGCGGGTGAGGTGGGAGTTATAAATATCCATTAGAGAAGGGAGAGAGACACCAATGATCCTCTCAGCTGCTCTCACGATGCGCTGCAGAGTCTTGCAGCAGGACACGGTGCAGGCGCCGTACCACACGGTGATGCAGCTGCTCAGGATGTTCTCGACGGTGCCTCTGTAGAAAGTGTGCATGATGGGGGCCGGGACTCTTGCTCTCCTCAGTTTGCGGAGGAAGTACAGACGCTGTTGGGCTTTTTTGGCCAGTGATGCGGTGTTGTTGCTCCAGGACAGGTCTTCAGAGATGTGCACACCCAGAAACTTGGTGCTGCTCACCCTCTTCACTGCAGCACCGTCGATAGATAGTGGAGCATGCTGGGTGTGCACTGTCCTGAAGTCCACAACAATCTTCTTTGTCTTCTCCATGTTCAGGCGGAGATTGTTGTCCTTGCACCACATGGCCAAGCGGCTCACCTCACTCCTGTAGATTGTCTCATCGCCATTGTTAATGAGACCCACCACAGTCATGTCATCTGCAAACTTAATGAAGAGGTTGGAGCTGGATGTTGGTGTGCAGTCGTGGGTCAGCAGAGTGAAGAGGAGGGGGCTCAGCACACATCCTTGGGGGGCCCCCGTGTTCAATGTGATGATGCTGGAGGAGTTGCTGCCGACCCGTACAGCCTGTGGTCTCCCCGTCAGGAAGTCCAGCAGCCAGTTGCACAGGGAGGTGTTGAGTCCCAGCTGGTCCAGTTTGTGAATGAGCTGCTGAGGAATGATTGTGTTGAATGCTGAGCTAAAGTCTATGAACAGCATTCTGACATACGAGTCTTTTGTCTCCAGGTGGGTGAGGGCTGAGTGGAGGGCAGTGGAGATGGCATCATCGGACGAACGGTTGGACTGATATGCAAACTGGAAAGGGTCCAGGGCAGGGGGGAGGGCAGACTTGATATGCCGCATGACTAGCTGCTCGAAGCACTTCATGAGGATGGGAGTGAGTGCGACAGGGCGGTAGTCATTGTTTTGCAAGTAACAAACAAACATACAAACAAACAGAGGCGAAAACATGACCTCCTCCAACACAGTTGGTCAGGTAATAAACAGGCTAAAAACATAGTGTTATATAGCAATGAAATACATATAAATCACTGATGTGGTGAAGTTTTCTGTATGGAGATGTTTATTTAATGAGTCTTCGGTGTCAGTGTTTAGTAACATCCAGCTTTCTGCCACAGGAAGATCACAGTTTCTTTATGACTGTTTAAAGAAGCTCTACTTTAAGCTGTACTGCCTTTCAAATTTTTCAAATGTAGGTCATAAAAATAATTTTCCTGACACCCAATTATTTTTCTTTAGTGACCGAAAGCTACTGAATTCAAATCACAGACTTCCAATTGTATTAGATTTTTAAACAGAACAATTAATGAATTTATCTCCACATGGCCCTAAATTCTCTGCTATTTTTTCCTGCTTCACCATGGCCCAGTTCAAGATACTATGTCATGCATCACGTGGTGGGCTTTCCCCATTCACGCAAGGCCATGTAATCTTCCATTGGCATCAATCACACCGCACTTGACTGGTTTTACTCTTATCTCTCGGGCCGCACTCAGTTCATCCAACTCAAATCCTTCAGATCCCAGTCATCCCCCGTTTCCTCAGGTGTGCCCCAGGGATCTGTCCTGGGACCCCTTCTCTTCATTATTTACCTTCTTCCCCTTGGCAATATAGTCCGTAAATTCAATATCCACTTCCACTGCTATACGGATGACACCCAGCTCTATCTGTCCAGCAAACCAAATTCCACGTTCCCGCCCTCTTCCCTTTCTACTGCTTATCTGAAATAAAATCCTGGTTCACCTCAAACTTCCTAAAACTTAACAGCGACAAAACTGAAATTCTTCTTCCTGGTACAAAATCCACACTATCCAAAGTTGACAGTTTCTCCACCACAATCGACAGTTCCTTAGTTTCCCCCTCCCCTCAGGTTAAGAGTCCGGGTGTCATCCTCGATAGCTCATTATCTTTTCAATCTCACATCAGTAGTATAACCCGGTCTGCATATTTCCATCTTCATAATATTAATCATCTCCGCTCACCCCTCCCATACCACGTCTATCCTTGTTCACAGCCTTGTCACCTCCCGTATTGATTATTGTAATTCTCTCCTTTTTGGCCTCCCTCACAAATCCCTCCATAAGCTTCAATTGGTCCAGAATGCAGCCGCTCACATTATCTCCAAAACTCCCTCATTCCACCACATTACCCCGTCCAACAACAATTCCACTGGCTCCCAGTTAAGTACAGAATTGATTTCAAAATTCTCCTTTACACATTCAAGCCCATCCACAATCTTGCACCCCCTTATCTGTCAAATCTCCTCCATATCGCAACTTCCACCCATTCGCTCAGATCCTCCTCTTCCACTCATCTCACCGTGCCCTCTGCCCACCTTAGCACCATGGGGAGCAGAGCTTTCAGCCACTCTGCTCCCAAACTCTGGAACTCCCTCCCACCTGATATCCGTAACATTGACTCTCTTCCTCTTTTCAAATCTAGACTCAAAACTCACTTGTTCAAAATAGCCTATTCTTTGCAATTTGCATTGTTTTTTCCCTCTTTTTTCTGATTTTTGCTATTTAGTTTCAGTCTGCTGTTTAGCTTATTCCCTGTAAATTGCTTTTTTCTCTTCTTTCCATTTTATATTGTGAAGTTTTTATCTGTTTATTTTATCTGTTTTATTCGTGTAAAGTGTCCTTGAGTGTCATGAAAAGCGCTTATAAACAAAATTTATTATTATTATTATTATTATTATTATTATTATTAAGGCATTGTGAGATACAAATTTGAAACAGGAGAGAAAAATGGAGGACGTGAGTGTGCGAATGAAACGTGAAAGAGCAACTACAGTAACGGAAAGCAAGAAGAAAAGATGTTATGTTATATATGAAGGAAAGGAAAGGCAGGACCAAACTAATAAATATGGGCGCTCAGCGAGCACCTCGGTGTGATCAGCTGTTCGTTTAGCGACAGAATGATGGAACTGTCAGTGCACGCTCAAAGGGAAACCTGTAGATGGCAGTAATGCAACACTGTGGATGCCAGCTGCCGTAAAACCCAAAAGAAGAAGAAGAAGGTAAACCTGCGCATGCGCACACGGACTTCCTCTGTCTGCTTGACTGCGCCAAGCGAGTGATTTCATGCACATTATTTGCTTTAATCCCCTCAAATTAAATAACTTCCCAGCCACAGAATGGCCTGATATTTTGTGAGATATTACAGAAATAAACAGATATCACAATCACCACATTTCAGACGGAACTAAATTTCACTGATTTTATGAAATCAAAAGGCCGACTTGCTTTAACTGAGAACTGAAACTAACTTTTTCACAGATGTTACACAACATTAATTGTAACTGTAAATGGATAAAAAAAAGTACGGGGTGTGTATGTGGTTCCTTAATTAATAAAATGTCAGTAAAAAGTAATCAGTGGTGAAGTGCTGTGCTTCACATGACCAAGAGTAAAACACTAAGGAAACAAGTTAAGGGTGATAATCAAGATCACTGCACACACACACACACACACACACACACACACACACACGTGTTTAAAAATGGAGAACATGATGTGTGTCTGTGCTATGATGTCATTGCATCAATAAATGAGAATTAGCCGTGTAAACTAGCTGTTCTTTCACAGACCAACCATTCACAGAAGACTGACATCTGAGTGACATTTAGAGCAGTAACTAACGGATTAAACCAACCTACAGGTCAATTAATGGTGCTCCTGGAACAATCTGCTAAATTTACACTGTATGTTTGGATTAAAATGGAGTATGTAAGGAATATAGAAGGGATTATGTTGAAACGAAGTTTATACCATGAGGCTTGGATCAGAAATACGCTCTGAAAACATATCTGCTGAAATGAGGTATATGTTAAAATGAGGTACATATTGAGACACTGAAACTAGGAAAATGTTCACACAAGGCAAAAGTACAGCATGTGCTAATACATGCACTGAAATGATGTTGGAATGTGGTGTGTTAAAATATATATTTGTTGAAACGGTCGTGAAATGAGGCACATGCTGAGCTGAAGATATGCTGTAAGAAGTACATGTTAAACTGAAGTACATTAGTACAATATGAGGTACATTAAGTGCAGGTATATGCTGACGTGAGATATATGCTGAAAGATTGTATACACTGGAATTAGGTAAGTTATGTTGTGATGAGGTGCAGAAAAGATGAGGTCTGAGGTGAAATGAGGTATACACTAAAATCAGGTATATGTCATGTCAAGGTGAGTTATATGTTGCAATGAGGTGCTATATGGTGAAATGAGGTATATATGAGAATTAGGTATATGTTGAAATAAATTATACACTATGAGATGAGGTACATATTAAAATGAGGCATGGGTAATGAGGTATGCACTGAAATAAGACAGAATTTTAAGATGAGGCACTTATATGTTGTAATGTGATATATGGTGAATTGAGGTATACAGTATGTTGTTAAAAGGTATGTTGTAATGTGGTAAAATGTGGTTGTAGAGGTCAGAGCGGGTGGGTGGAGCACAGAAGTACGGCAGGCCAGAAATTAGTTCCAAAAACTCTTTTTATTTGCACTTTACAGTCGCAAACGTACACTCTCCCAGCCACACGCATACACACACATCAGTCATCTGTTTCGGGAGAGCTCCCTTCCTCTGCTCTCTCTCTCCTTATATAGGGCGTGGTTGCTGGGAAGACACACAAACACAGGTTAATTCACCTCAGGTGTAGTGATTCTGCCACTTACCTTCCCTTACTCCGCCCTCCGGTCACAGACCAACGCTTGACCACGCCCCCGCTGCCACAGTGGTATACACTGAAATAAGGTATACAGTAGTGTAATGAGATGAGGTATATGTTGCAATTAGTATGAAGATGTAATGAGGTATATGTTGTAATGATATAATGGTGAAATGAGGTATATAGTGAAATAAGTTGTACACTAGTATGTTGAGATGGGAATACTGGGATGTTTTAATGAGGTATATGGTGAAATAAGTATACAGTATCTGTAGAAGAGGTATATGTTGTCATAAGATGTACTTATTTTGAAATGAAGTATAAGTTGTAATGATGTATATGGTGAAATAAGATATACACTGAAATAAGGTAGACAGTAGGATGTTGAGATGGGGTATACAGTTTGTTGTAATGAAGTATATGGTAAAATGAGGTATATGGTATGTTGAGATGAGGTATATGTTGCTATGAGGTATGTTGAAGTATGATACAGTAGTGTATGCTCTCGCATCACATTTCTATCTTGTTTTTTTTTCTATTTTCCATAAAATTGATCCAGTGAGTAGATTTTTCTGTGTATCGTTCTCTCAACTGATCTCAGCCAATCAGAGCTGGACTGAGTGAAGAATTCTGTGTATCACTGGATCATAATATCACTATATTAATAGGATTAAATGATATATGGTGTAATAAAAAAAGTTAATGGGAGCTTACATTAACTTTTAGACCTCACTGTAGCCCCATTCTTTTACAGTACAGTAGTAGCACTATGAGTGAGGAGTGTGTGTGTGTGTGTGTGTGTGTGTGTGTGTGTGTGTGTGTGTGTGAGAGAGAGACAGTAATGTCCTGCAGTGTGAGAGGCTTTGTCTGTTTAAAGGTCCTACACCAAGTGATATTTCATGGACATACAGCTGAAAATGGGGTTTTATTCCATGTTTACATTCTTCACTTGTTCCAGGAAATGTTCACACTCAGGCTGCTGAGAAATCCGGCATAAATACTGCAACATCCAAATAGCAGAATGACCCATGAAACTGCAGATTTTACTACAGTACTGAGTGCATTTTTGAGGAGAGATCAACGGTCTCACTCAGTTAACCTTCTCAGTTAAATCAAACTCATACTTCTGGTCACTGATCCACAGTGAATCAGAAAATCTGAACAGAATGGTGGTTCAGGTGATTAATCATTTAAAACCTCTTTTGAGTCATTTTAAAACTACTTCAATTTTCAAAATAAATCATTATTAAGGTTACGATACAAAGTTGTGTATAAGCAAGTCTGTGTTGAAATTCACACAGTACACACTGCACAATCATACGACTGTGTTTTGTGTATCTAAACTACTGTTAAAAAATCTTAGCCCCCATTTTTTTTATCCAAACTTTGTTACAGATTTCTATTTTATGACTTCTGTAATTATCGAGTCAGTATAAAAACATTTTAGAGTCCAAACATTAGTTTTCCAGCACCAGGGATGAGAATTTTCCGCCGATCGGTGGATTTCCGACTTTTTCAGACCAAAATGATCGTTTTTGAGATCGATGTAAATCCGTTGAGAAATTTTTGGTGGGGGTATGGTTAACGATCTGTGCTCACCTTAAAACGTCTTGATTCTTCATGGGCTCCGGGTTAACACACTCGAGTCTTTCGACATGTTATAATTAACATTCACTTTTGCGACAATGTTCAACTTATTTTCAGTAGAATTTTTGGGAAATTCCATCGTGTGCAGGGTATAAACACAAGTGCGCATGCTCTCCATGCGTGGCTTGCAATCTCCATTCACCGACCGTACACACTGTTTGACGATACGCATTGGTAACATCGGAAAGACACGTATTCAGGCGGGATATTTTGGCATATCGACAATGGCAAAAGTCCTATATAAGAAAGAAGAGGGTTGAGCGAGGGAGATTGATAAAGGTGCAGGAATAAAGAACTGTTTTCGATGGGCTTGGTTAGAAAGAACACTGAATGTCGAGATCACAACGAAGCTCAAAGATCAGATACGGAAACTAGATGTCCCAGGAAAAGTACTTTGCTCATTGTGTTCTGACATGATAAACTATGTTAGTAGAGGGGCAAGGACTATCGAACTTCACATACACACCAAAAAACACAAAGGTAGGTCGAAAATTATTTTGCCTGTTCAATGACTCATTATATTTATAATGTATATCGCACAAATCAATGCCATGGTGTATGGTGTGTGTGTGTGTATATATATATATATATATATATATATATATATATATATATATATATATATACACAGTGCCTTGAAAAAGTATTCATACCCCTTGAACTTTTTCACATTTTTCCACCTTACAACCACGAACTTAAAAGTTTTTTATTGAGATTTTATGTGATAGACCAACACAGAGTAGCACAGAATTGTGAAGTGAAACGAAAATGATAAATGGTCTTCAAAATTTTAAACAAATAAAAATCTGAAAAATGTGGTGTGCATTAGTATTCAGCCCCCCTGCGTCAATACTTTGTAGAGCCACCTTTTGCTGCAATTACAGCTGCAAGTCTTTTGTGGTATGTCTCTACCAGCTTTGCACATCTAGACACTGACATTTTTGCCCATTCTTCTTTGCAAAATAGCTCAAGCTCAGCCAGATTGGATGGAGAGCGTCTGTGAACAGCAATTTTTAAGTCTTGCCACAGATGCTCAATGGGATTTAGGTCTGGACTTTGACTGGGCCATTCTAACACATGAATATTCTTTGATCTAAACCATTCCATTGTAGCTCTGGCTGTATGTTTAGGGTCATTGTCTTGCTGGAAGGTGAATCTCCTTCCCAGTCTCAAGTCTTTTGCAGCCTCCAACAGGTTTTCTTCCAGGATTGCCCTGTATTTAGCTCCATCCATCTTCCCATCAACTCTGACCAGCTTCCCTGTCCCTGCGGAAGAAAAGCATCCCCATAGCATGATGCTGCCACCACCATGTTTCACAGTGGGGATGGTGTGTGCAGGGTGATGAGCAGTGTTAGTTTTCCGCCACACATAGCGCTTTGCATTTAGGCCAAAAAGTTCAACTTTGGTCTCATCTGACCAAAGCACCTTCTTCCACATGTTTGCTGTATCCCCTACATGGCTTCTGGCAAACTGCAAACGGGACTTCTTATGCCTGTCTTTCAACAATGGCTTTCTTCTTGCCACTCTTCCAAAAAGGCCAGATTTGTGGAGTGTACGACTTATAGTTGTCCTGTGCACAGATTCTCCCACCTGAGCTGTGGATTTCTGCAGCTCCTCCAGAGTGATCATGGGCCTCTTGGCTGCTTCTCTGACCAGTGCTCTCCTTGCTCGCTCTGTCAGTTTAGGTGGACGGCCATGTCTTGGTCGGTTTGCAGTTGTGCCATACTTTTTCCATTTTTGAATGATGGATTGAACAGTGCTTCTTGAGATGTTCAGAGCTTGGGATATTTTTTTATAACCTAACCCTGCTTTAAACTTCTCCAGAACTTTATCCCTGACCTGTCTGGTGAGTTCTTTGGTCTTCATGATGCTGTTTGTTCTTCAGTGTTCTCTAACAAACCACTGAGGCCTTCACAGAACAAGTGTATTTATGCTGAGAGTAAATTACACACAGTAGGACTCTGTTTACTAATTAGACGACTTCTGAAGGCAATTGATTGCACTGGATTGTATTTAGAGGTTTCAGAGTACAGGGGGCTGAATACTAATGCACACCACATTTTTCAGATTTTTATTTGTTTAAAATTTTGAAGACCATTTATCATTTTCGTTTCACTTCACAATTCTGTGCTACTCTGTGTTGGTCTATCACATAAAATCTCAATAAAAAACGTTTAAGTTCGTGGTTGTAAGGTGGAAAAATGTGAAAAAGTTCAAGGGGTATGAATACTTTTTCAAGGCACTGTATATCAAATACATGTCATATATAAGTGTGTATCTTTTATAAATGAGGTTAGCTTGTCTAATGTAGCATGTTGGGGAGAATCATAGTATCATATCTATATTTCTGATAAAATTTTAGGTGTGATACCGTGTATAACTCTCCTACTTATTGCTCATTTCATAGGGGGATGGGGGGGAATTGCTGGCGTGTGCCGCGCGGGAGCGTCTGCCCACATTTTTTAGGCCGAGATGAACTTATAGTTTTTGATTTAAAAAAAATTTCCAATATGTAATGCCCATTGTACATGCCTGTTCTTTAATGCAAAATCACCATCTTGATCTTCAGATTGCCCGTATGGTATCTGTATTACATTACACAATATCCTGTCCAGATAAAGCCTAGTTAGTCCACACAGCAGTTGAAAGGGAAGTGATGGGTGATGTTGAATGTTGCCTGCTTAATATGCAAGAGCTCCTGCTACCATGATAACATCAGAAGAAAGCTTAAGAGAATTATATGATAGAACTTTTTTTCAGGTTTGCACTTCATTTTAAAGGATTAGAGTATTCAAAGACATGAATAGCAAAAATGCAGAAATATAATACTGTAGAGCTTGTTTATATTAAAAGGTGCATTGATTTTTTGAAATCATCAAATGTGAATTGATTAAAAACAAGTCTCTTGTACCATATTAATCATTTTCACCTGGTAGTCCACCAAGAAGGGGAATTTATTTCCAAATAAATTGCAACGTTTTGCTGATAAAATTAATGGTTTTGGGGTAAAAAAAAAAAATACCCAAAAATCATTAGCTCCCGCCCCTGGGCCCCCACTGGGGCTCTGCCCCTGGGCCCCACTGGGTGCCTGCAGCCCCCAAACCCCCGGCTTTTTTCAGACTTTTTTAATATTTTTCATTCTCATCCCTGCAGCACGAAATTAAATGTTACAGAAAAAAAGTTTGTATCTGAGCAGCGTATTCCATAAGAGAGCACTTTTCAGATGAAGAAAGAAAGCATAATGAAGGCTGCTGGGTTTTGGTGTAAAATGAAGAAGTGAGTGTGACAGTCAAAGTGTCCAGAAGAACTGTGGCTGGTTCTGTAAGATGCTCAGGAAAACCTACAGATCATTTCCACATAAAACTGCACTCACTGGACCTGAGATGGATTTTTTTTTAAAGCAAAGGGTCGTCTCACACCAAATACTGACTCTGTTTCATTTATTATGGCTCACTGATTACTGTTTATAGTATTTTTTAATGAAACATTTAATTTAATTTAATTAATTTTAAGCCATTTTTGGTCGACAGCATTTTACATGTGCCTAAGGTTTTTGGACAGAACTGTAGGTCTTTATTTTTAGTGTAAGGTTATGTGTTGTATCAGGGCAGTGGGCAGGACCATAGGGCCTGTACAGGAGGTAGACAATCCCACCCCATGAGTCTCTCTGCTAGGGGTCATTAGCCCTTCTGTCTAGCGAGCATGCAGCCTGACAGAGTGAAACTTAGGGATGCCCACCCAGCATGTGAGTCAGTTCTGGTGGACAAGGTGGAGGAGATCATTCAATCCAATGGCCAGGAAGGCAGTTCTGCAGCGCTTTGTGGAGAGCGTAGGGCATGACAGGGCACTGAAGACGTCATGGCCATCCACTGCAGCTAAGGAAGTCACTAGTCGTGATGACTCTTCGTACCACTGGATCCTGACTTCTGAGGCCAAGAGTGTGGATCTGCCCCAGTGCAACAGCTTTTCCACTTAAAAGCTTTCCCACACAGGTCCTTTGCACAAGCCCATCTCTTCAACTCTGCTGTTTCTGAAGAAGTCCTGTGGTGATGGGGAGGGGCGAGGTGACAGGTGGAGATAACCACTGGAAGTCATAGTCCCAAACCTGCATGTCAGGCAGCCTGTGGACCAGTGGTTGTTCATCTTCTGACCTGGGACAACAGAAGTGCTCAGCAGCATTCCAGATGACTGAGCAGCCCTTTTTAGGGTTAGCACTGCTCACCCTCATATGAGCGAGGGGACTAGAAAAGGTCTCCCAAACATTGCTTGTCCTACACAAAACTGGCCAGCAAGCCACGGCTGGCAGTTTTACCCTCTACTGTGGTCGAAAAACAGCAAAGAGAAACATGATTTTTGGAGCATGGAACATGCACACGCTCATAGACAGTGAGAGTACCCCAAGACCAGAGAAGAGAACAGCCCTCATTGCAAGAGAATTGGCATGCTACCTCATCGACATAGCTACTTTGAGTGAAACCAGGCTTGCAGGAGAAGGTTCAGTTGCCGAAGTCAAGGGAGGCTACACCTTCTGGAAAGGCAAGGCAGAGAACAAAGACAGAATACATGGAGTGGGATTCACCATCAGGACAAGTCTTCTGCAACAACTACCAGACCTTCCCACTTGCATCACTGAGTGACTGATCAAGCTCTGCTTCCCCCTCAACCCCCATTGCCACATCACAGTCATCAGTGCCTATGCACCCACGCTGATGAGCAGTGATGAAGTGAAGGACAGCTTCTACAGTGACCTGGATCGACTGGCAAAAGTCACCCCCGCTGATGACAAGCTTCTCCTGCTAGGTGATTTCAACACCAGAGTCAGCAATGACTTCAGGAACTGGAAAGGGGTTCTGGGACACCATGGCATTGGAAAAATGAATGCCAATGGCTTGATGTTGTTAAGTTTGTGTGCAGAAAATGACCTGACGACCACCAACACACTCTTCAGACAAGCTGAGAAGTACAAGGTGACATGGATGCATCCCAGATCCAAGCAGTGGCACCAAATTGATTATGCCATCTGTCGCAGGAGGGACATTCGTGATGTCAAGATCACCAGGGCTATGCGAGGAGCTGAGTGTTGGACCGACAATTGTCTGATCAGATCTATTTTTGCACTGCACATCGTCCTAATACATCACAGGAAGTCAAAACTCGTGAGACCGGCCTTCAACGTTGCAAAGTTCAAGCATGCAAGGTGCCATAAGTTTGCTGACAGTCTGGATGACAAGCTGACTTCACATGGACCGTTGGCTGGAAACTCATCTGAAAAGTGGGACCAGTTCAAGTCATTGACTAAAGATTCAGCAACATCCATCATCGGATCCAGAGTGCGAGTTCATCAAGACTGGTTCGATGAGAACAACGAGAGCATTGGGAAGCTGCTAGAAGAGAAGCAGAAGGTGTACCCCAAGTGGCAGAACGACAGGACATCCACCTCCAAGCATGATCACTTTGTTAGGGTTTTGCTGGGATTCGAACCTGGTTCGTTGGTGTGATAATCCAGCAAACCCCCACTAGGCCACCAGGGGGATGACTCAAATGCAGAGGCGTGAGGCGGAAGTAGAAAAAGAATCAAAAGGTTTATTTAAACTATATACACTATATACAGGGCAAAACAAAAGACAAAAAAAAAACCAAAGAGTAAAATCCAAAAGAAAAGCAAAGTGCAAAAATACAAAAGCTAAGAAGATCAAAAAACACAGTACAAAGGAAACTGGAGATAAACATAACAGCACAAAGACTCCGTGACAAGAGGACTGAACTCAGGGGTATAAATAGACAAACTAATTAAGGACACAGGTGAAGATAATTAGGCAATTAACACAAACACAAAACACAGGAACAGTGGCGGCCTCTAGAGGCCAAAATAAACACGACATGAAAAGGAAATAACAGCGGCCTCTAGAGGCCAAAACAGTCCTAGTCCTAACAGGACCCCCCCCTCTAGGAGCGTCTCCTGACGTTCCCAGGGCGATCCGGATGGGCCGAATGGAAGTCCCGACATAGTTCTTTATCAAGGACATCCCGAGCAGGAACCCAGCAGCGCTCCTCAGGACCATAGCCCTCCCAGTCCACCAGATATTGCAACCCGCCGCGGACCCGGCGGGAGTCAAGCAGGCGATTCACAGTGAACACAGTCTGCCCCTGGAAGATGCGGGGGGGTGGGGGGTTCCTAGGGGCAGGGGCATACGTAGACGTCAGTACGGGCCGTAACAGGGAAACATGGAAAGTGGGGTTGATCCTCAGAGTCCGGGGCAACTGGAGCCGGTAGGAGACAGGGTTCACCCTGCGCACCACCTTGAAGGGGCCAATGTAGCGAGGAGCAAGCTTGCGGTTCTCCACCCGCAGTGGAAGGTCCTTAGTGGACAGCCAAACACGCTGCCCAGGGCGGAAAGCGTGTGCAGGTCTTCTATGGCGGTTGGCCTGAGTCTGGTTGGTTCTGGAGGTCTGTATGAGGGTCTTCCTGACCTTGCTCCAGGTCTTGCGACACCGTCTCACATATTGGTTGACCGAGGGCACCCCCGCGTCCTCCTCCTGGTCCGGGAACAGAGGTGGCTGGAACCCAAATTGGCACTGGAATGGCGACAGCTTGGTGGCCGATGACTGCAGGGTGTTGTGGGCGTACTCCGCCCATGGCAGCCAGGTGCTCCACGATGTCGGGTTATCCATAGCCAGGCCTCGCAGGGTGGTTTCCAGGTCCTGGTTGAGCCTCTCCGTCTGACCATTGGACTGTGGGTGAAACCCAGAGGAGAGGCTGGCAGTGGCTCCGATGACCTTGCAGAACCCGTGCCACACTCGGGAGGAGAACTGGGGCCCTCGGTCTGAGACGATGTCCTGTGGAAGACCAAAGACTCGGAAGACATGATTAAACAAAAGTTTCGCAGTTTCAAGAGCAGAGGGGAGTTTGCACAGTGGTATGAAGCGGCAGGCCTTGGAGAATCTGTCAACTAAGACCAAAATGACCGTGTTACCTTGTGACTCAGGGAGACCCGTGATAAAGTCGACTGCCACGTGGGACCAGGGACGCCGGGGAATGGTCAGAGGATGCAGGAGACCCTGGGGACGCTGTCGTGGGTTCTTGGTTCTGGTGCAAACCTCACAGGACAGGACAAATGACCTTACTTCCTTCTCCATGTTAGGCCACCAGAAGCGTCTTTTCAGGAAGTCCAGGGTCCTCCGAGCTCCCGGGTGGGCGGTGAGAGGGGAAGAGTGACCCCACTGGAGAACCTTGGCCCGGGCTTGATGTGGGACGTACAAGAGGCCTGGTGGCCCCGTCCCAGGACCGGGGTCCTGGCGTTGGGCTCGTCGGACAGCCTCCTCAATACCCCAGCGGACAGGGGCCACAATCCGGGACACAGGGATAATAGGCCCGACTTCATTCTCCCTGTTAGTGGCAGAGAACAGTCTGGACAGTGCGTCAGGTTTGGTGTTCTTGGAGCCGGGGCGGTATGAGAGGGTGAAGTCAAACCGACTGAAAAACAGGGCCCACCTAGCCTGTCGAGGGTTCAGTCTCTTGGCTTGCTGGAGGTACTCCAGGTTCTTGTGGTCAGTCCAAACCAGGAATGGATGTTGTGCTCCCTCCAGCCAGTGCCTCCACTCCTCAAGGGCCAGTTTGACCGCTAGCAGTTCTCGATCCCCCACATCGTACCGGGACTCAGCAGGACTCAGGCGGTGGGAGAAGTAAGCGCAGGGGTGCAGCTTTCCTTCCGAACGTTGAGAGAGCACCGCGCCGACACCACTGTCCGAGGCGTCCACCTCCACGATGAATGGTTGGGAGGTGTCCGGGAGAACCAGAATGGGTGCCGTGCAGAAGCGGTCCTTGAGGTCTTTGAACGCCTTTTCTGCCTGAGGAGACCAGCCATAAGATCCACCTGTCCCTTTGGTGAGGTCTGACATGGGTGCTGCCACAGAACTGAAGTTCCTGATGAACTTGCGGTAGAAGTTAGCGAATCCTAAGAACCGCTGAACCTCCTTAACGGACTTGGGAGTAGGCCAATCCCGGACGGCCAGGGTCTTGGCAGGGTCCATTTGGAGTTGGCCTGTCCGTACAATAAATCCCAGAAAGGAGACCTCGGGAACATGAAATTCGCATTTCTGGGCCTTGGCGAACAGATTGTTCTGTAGCAGCCTCTGGAGAACCTGGCGGACATGGTGGCGGTGCTCCTGCACGGTCTTGGAAAAGATAAGGATGTCGTCGAGGTAGACAAAAACGTATAGGTTAATCATGTCCCTTAAGACGTCGTTGATTAGGGCCTGAAAAACAGCTGGTGCGTTGGTGAGTCCGAAGGGCATCACCTGGTATTCGTAGTGCCCAGACGGGGTGTTAAAGGCAGTCTTCCACTCGTCTCCCTGTCGGATACGGATGAGGTGGTATGCGTTCCGTAGGTCCAACTTGGTGAAGACGGTGGCGCCTTGGAGCAGGTCGAAAGCTGTGGACATCAGCGGAAGGGGATATCGGTTGCGCACAGTGATCTTATTCAGGCCCCTGTAATCAATACATGGTCGGAGCCCCCCATCCTTCTTGCCGACAAAGAAGAAGCCGGCTCCAGCAGGTGAAGTGGAGGGTCGAATAAACCCAGAGACCAGGGCATCTTTGAGGTATTCCTCCATGGCCTTGCGTTCTGGCTGAGAGAGAGAAAACAGTCTGCCACGAGGAGGGGTAGTCCCAGGGAGCAAGTCGATGGCACAGTCGTAGGCCCGGTGCGGAGGAAGAACGGCGGCCCTGCTCTTGCTGAATACCTCCTTGAGATCCCAGTACTCTGTGGGAACTTGAGATAACTCGGTGAGATCAGGGGGCTCGGCAGGAGACACAGGAGAGCTAGAGAGCAGACAAGAGGCATGGCATGCAGGGCCCCATTCCACAACCTGGCTTGTTACCCAGTCTATGCGAGGGTTGTGGCGAGTAAGCCAAGGAAGGCCTAGAATAACTGGGAACTCAGGTGAAGGAATCAGGTGCAGGGATATTTCTTCCTTGTGACCTTGAGACTGGAGGAAAACTGGAGAAGTAACTTGGGTGACTCTTCCATCACCTAACGCTTGGCCATCGAGGGCAGACACAGACAGTGGGACTTCAAGAGGTGCAGTCGGAATATTGATGCTTTGGGCGAAGTGAATATCCATAAAGTTCCCAGCCGCCCCTGAGTCTATCAAAGCTTGACAAGAGTGGACAGACTCACCCCAGGAGATGGAGACCGGGATGTAGATTCCTTGGCCAGGGAGTCCGGGAGAGAGGGTAGGCCCCGTCACAACCCTCCCTCGGCTGGACGGGGCGGTCCTTTTCCCAAGAGTTCGGGACATGATGCTCGGAAGTGACCAGGCTTGCCACAGTAGATGCAGCACTTGTCCCTCCTTCTGCGCTCCCTCTCAGATGCGGAGAGGCGAGTACGACCCACTTGCATGGGTTCTGGACAGTCACTGAAGGAGGTAGACGGTCTCCAGGTAGAGGTAGGGAGGCTGGGGGGGCTCAAGGCTTGGTGGCGTTCTCTCATCCTGTTGTCCAGACGAATAGCATGTGAGATGAGGGTTTCGAGGTCACTTGGGCATCCAATAGAGGCCAGACCGTCCTTGATGGGGTCAGACAGACCATGGTGGAAGGCTGACACCAGGGCAGTCTCGTTCCATCCACTTACTGCTGCGAGTGTTCGGAACGAGATGGCGTAATCTGCGACGCTTCCTCCTTGCCGGATGGACATGAGCTTTCGGGCTGCGTCGGTACTGATGTCTGCCTGATCGAAGACCCGAAGCATCTCTTCAGAAAACAGCTGGAAATCAAAGCACTCAGGTCCCTGTCTTTGCCAGATAGCAGTAGCCCAGGCTCGCGCCTTACCAGCTAATAAGGTGATCACAAAGGCAATCTTGCGGCGATCCGTGGTGTAGGTGGTAGGCTGAAGCTCAAAGGTGAGTTGACACTGGGTAAGGAACTCTCGGCACTCACTGTGCTTGCCGTCATACCTCTGTGGTGCAGGAAGGCTGGGTTCGCGAGGTGAAGAAGGCAGCATTGCAGGAGGCACTGGAGCAGGAGTGGGAGCTGGATCAGGAGCAGGAACTGGATCAGGAGCAGGAGATGCAGGCAGAGATGTCAGCTGTGCCAGGGTTTTCCCAATTTGCTGAAGCAGTTCCTCGTGGCGAGCGAGGGCCTCACGTTGGCTGGTGAGCGTACGTCCATGAGCGTCCATGGTCGCTCCGAAGCGTGTCAAAGCTGCCATAATTCCCTGAAGGTTGGCCAGGTAGACAGTTGAAGCAGCCTCTGCTGAGTCGGTCATGACGGAGTCTTTCTGTTAGGGTTTTGCTGGGATTCGAACCTGGTTCGTTGGTGTGATAATCCAGCAAACCCCCACTAGGCCACCAGGGGGATGACTCAAATGCAGAGGCGTGAGGCGGAAGTAGAAAAAGAATCAAAAGGTTTATTTAAACTATATACACTATATACAGGGCAAAACAAAAGACAAAAAAAAAACCCAAGAGTAAAATCCAAAAGAAAAGCAAAGTGCAAAAATACAAAAGCTAAGAAGATCAAAAAACACAGTACAAAGGAAACTGGAGATAAACATAACAGCACAAAGACTCCGTGACAAGAGGACTGAACTCAGGGGTATAAATAGACAAACTAATTAAGGACACAGGTGAAGATAATTAGGCAATTAACACAAACACAAAACACAGGAACAGTGGCGGCCTCTAGAGGCCAAAATAAACACGACATGAAAAGGAAATAACAGCGGCCTCTAGAGGCCAAAACAGTCCTAGTCCTAACACACTTCAAAAACCTCCAGAGGCAGACCCAGACTACACTTTGAAGAATGATGGATGAGTGGTGGGAGAGAAAGGCAGACAAGCTCCAACACTGTGCCAACAATAAGAACTCAAAGATGTTCTTTAGTGCCATCAAGGAGGTCTATGGACCAGCCAAGCCTAGCACCACACCGCTTCTGTCCGCTGACGGTTCTACTCTGCTGAAGAAAAGAATAGCATCAGTGAGAGGTGGAGAGAACACTTCAGCAATCTGCTGAACAGGCCATCGACTGTCCACAGTCCTGGACCAGATCCCTCAGAGACCCACTGTGGACAGCCTTGACCTCCCCCCTACCATGGACAAGGTCAAGAAGGTGATCAGCCAGACCAGTTCAGGCAAAGCGCCAGGAATGAATGGAATTCCATCTGAGTTCTTCAAGTCACTTGGGCCAGTAGCACTAGAAGCCTTCCACAACATTCTCATCTGCATCTGGGAGGAAGAAGACATGCCTAAAGAGTTCAGGGATGCTAAGGTCATCCCGCTGTTCAAGAAGGGCAGGAAGGCTGACTGCGACAATTACCAAGGCATTTCACTTCTATCAATTGCTGGGAAGATTTTGGGTCATGTCATCTTCAACCGCCTGATCACCAACATCTCAGAAGAGAATCTGCCTGAGGCACAGTGTGGTTTCTGTCCAGGCCGCAGCACCACTGATATGATCTTCTCAATCCGTCAAGTCCAAGAAAAGTGCACTGAGCAGAACATGGACTTCTATGCTGTCTTTATAGACCTGACCAAGGCCATCAACACAATAAACAGAGAGGCCCTCTGGCTCATCCTGTCAAAGTTTGGATGTCCAAGGAGGTTTGTCAACCTGATTCGCCTGTTCCAACAACATGACTGGTCTAGTAAGTTCTGGTGGAGAAGCGTCGGAGCCGTTTGACATGACCAATGGCATGAAGCAAGGATGTGTGCTGGCTCCCATTCTCTTCAACCTCCTCTTCACCTGTGTGCTGAGCCATGCCATCCGCGAACTGAATCAGGGAGTGTACCTTCGGTACAGGCTGGACGGATCCGTATTTGACCTTCATCACCTGAGTGTAAACACCAAGACGATAGAAAAGAAGATCCTAGAAACACTGTTTGCTGATGACTGTGCCCTTATGACACACAAGGAGTCAGACCTCCAGATCATCGTCAACAAATTTGCTGAAGCTTCTCGTCTCTTTGGTCTTACCATCAGCCTGGACAAGACAAAGGTTCTGGTGCAGTCTGCCCCAGCTTCTACTGCTTGTCCTCCCTCGATCTCCATTGAAGGAACAGAGCTCAAGTCAGTGGAGACCTTCAAGTACCTTGGCAGTGTCATCTCCAGCGACGGAACCCTGGACAAGGAAATCAATGCCAAGATCTGCAAAGCCAGCCAAGCACTAGGTCATTTTCACTCACATGTGTTGAACCAGCACAACATCAGGCAGTCCATGAAACTCAAGGTGTACAATGCTGTCGTTCTCTCCAGTCTTCTATACGGAAGTGAGATGTGGACACTATACAGAAGGCACCTGAAACTGCTGGAACAGTTCCACATGCGTAGCCTGCGGTCAATTCTTGGCATCTGATGGCAGGACAAACTTGGAGGTCCTGGATAGAGCAGAGACCACAAGCATCGAAGCCATGATCCTGAAAAACCAGCTTCGATGGACCAGCCACATGATCCGCATGGATGATTCATGGATGCCAAAGCAGCTGCTGTATGGCATGCTCTCCACTGGTAAACAAAACTGAGGCAGGCCTCGCAAGCGATTCGAGGACTGTGTGAAGGCCAACATTGCCCATGCCAAGATCACTCCAAAGCAGCTGGAGCAGTGTGCACAAGACAGAGTTGGTTGGTGTGCACTGACAAGACAAGCCCACGACAGCTTTGAGGAAGCCTGGCAAACAAGCCTTGCTGATGTTCGAGCACAATGGAAGGCTGCTGCTACCACGCCAGCTGAGCCAGGGCAGTTCACTTGCCCACGCTGTGAACATTCATGCCGCTCAAGAATTAGATTCCACAGCCACATGAGAGTCCACCACAGATAAATTGTGCAACCACAAAGCATCATTATCAAAAACAATGGACAACCAAGAAGATGTATAGTATACACTCATTTAAAATAATAAGTGCATCCCATGGAAATTGTAGACTTTTCTCAATGTATTTAAACAAGCAAACATTTTACCCTTTTGATACAGCACCTACAGATCCAGGTGATATACCGAAACAACAATTAGCTCCTTCAGTCATTTATTCAACAAAAATATCAGAGTTAGACACAGTTTAAATTACATATATACCAAAATGAGGTACACTGAAATTAGTTGTATGTTTAACTGAGATCTGCCTTATAATGTGGTATCTGTTGAAATTAGGCATATGCTGAAATCAAATATATCTTGAAATGAGGTATACATTAGAATCAGGTGCATGCTGAAACGTGGTAATTGTTTAATGTATATCTGAGATGAGGTACATGTTGAATTGAGGTATACATTGAAATTAAGTATATGTTGAAATGAGGGTGTGGCAGCATGTGGGTGTGGTCGGGCATCGGCTGTGAACGGTGAGGAGTCAGGGTGAACCAGCAGGTAACGTGATGAGTTACACCTGTGTCTAATTACTGGCTGTCTATTAACGTGTGTCTTTCAGGTTTGCCAGTAACGAGAGAGAGAGATGAGTTCCCCAACACGTGTGTGTGTGTGTGTGTGTGTGTGTGTGTGTGTGTGTGTGTGTGTCGGCAATCACTGAGAAGTGATAAATAGAAGAAACAGACCATAAACACACCTGTTCTGAAGCCCGTCTCCCAGTCCCTCAGTCCCAGGTTTCAGCACCAGTGTAACAAATGTCAGAAGTGGGATAATGAGGAACTGGGAGACAGGAGTCACAACAGGTGTGTTTATTGTCTGTTTCTCCTATTTATCAGTTCTCAGTGACTGCTAACTACCATGAGCTGGCCTAGTGATTAGTGTATCCACCTCTTGATCAGGAGATCATGAGTTCTACTCGTGGTAGGGTCATACCAAAGACCATCATAAACATGGTACCTACTGCCGTCTGGTGAGGTGCCACAATACAGATGCGAGTAGAGATTCAAATGCTTGCAGTTACCAGAGAACCCGCCCTACACTGTAACCCCAGCTATGTAGTTGGTGAGAAGCCGAGGGCTACAGAAACAGAGATCGGCACTGCCCAGTTTGCCTTCAGGGCCTTGTTAGTTCTGGGATGGGAGACTGTCTGGGAAGACCATGTCCTGCCACAGGAGGGACTTTGACTTTTGACTGCTGACACACACACACGTTGGGGAACTCCGCTCTCTCTCGTTACTGGCTAACCTGAAAGGCACACACAGAGACAGCCAGTAATTAGACACAGGTGTAACTCATCACATGTTACCTGCTGGTTCACCCTGACTCCTCACCGTTTACAATCGACGCCCGACCACACCCACTGCCACAGAAGTATATCATGAGATGTTGAAATGATGTACATCTTAAGATGAGGCTTAGATTTAGAACAGCTGCACATTGAAATTAAATAAGTTATTTGTTGAAATGAGGCATACTGTATGTTGATTGAAGGTGTTCATCACCTTGAGATGAGGTCTATGTTCAAATGAGGTATACACTGGAATTAGGTCTACCTCAAAATGAGGTAGATGTTGACATTAGCTGTATGTTTACATGAACTACAGTCACTGATATCTCTTTATTCCAACATATATCTAAATATCCGTATCTATATTTGGAAATTTGCATTTGCTATAACCAAACTTAAAGAATTAAACCTATGAGATCTAACTCCACCCCTTACACTAGCCCCACCCTGTGTCCTAATCTTACCCATGCAGAAAGCAAGAGACAGACGGAAAGAGAACGAGTGCGAGACAGAAGTGTAGCACGAGTGGGGGATGGGACAGTGGGGGTGGGAGAGGAGAAAAGAAAAACTGCAGGAGTCAGATGGTTGTTATGGAGACTGGAATGGAGGGAGCGGCATCTTAGACATGCACACACACACACATACACAGCATAATATTTATATTCTGTCATTTCCATAGACATGATTAAATCCTGATAACATCTGTAGACATTACACACTGTCAATTAAAGCATGCACACTTCACTGAGTTCTTTGTATATCAGTTAATTAAATCATTTCCTTTTTTCATGTTTGTGTTTCTTGACAATATATTCGACACGTGAACTCTCATAGTGATTTTTTTTTTATTGTGAGCCATATCTTTGTAATTGGAGACTCAATGCACAATTCTCAATGTCCTTTTATCCTTTTAGTCCTTAGTAAGATTAGCTCCAACAGAGTGTGATTTCTGAATGAGTATTGTTTTATAGCCATATTTAAGTCTAGATTTAATATATAGTTATTTTTACTATTTAAGTTATTAGTCTAGAGTTGATAGACTAATATAAAATTGATGAGCCACACCATGAAGTTATGGGAAAGGGTATTAGAGGTGAGATTGAGAAGAGAGGTAGCAATCTGTGAACAGCAGTACGGGTTTATGCCAAGGAAGAGCACGTCGGATGCAATTTTTACTTTAAGAATGTTAATGGAGAAGTACAGAGAAGGCCAGAGAAAACTACATTGTGTGTTTGTAGACCTGGAGAAGGCATACGATAGAGTGCCGAGAGATGAGTTATGGTATTGTATGAGAAAGCGTGGAGTGAATGAGAAGTATATCAGAGCGGTGCAGGACATGTATGAGAACAGTGAAACAGCAGTGAGGTGTGCAGTTGGAACGACTGAATGGTCCAAGGTGAAGGTGGGACTCCATCAAGGATCTGCTTTGAGTCCTTTCTTGTTTGCCAGAGTGATGGATAGCTTGACGAACGAAGTGAGGCAAGAGTCACCATGGAACATGATGTTTGCGGATGATATTGTGATATGTGGTGAAAGTAGAAAGGAGGTTGAGTTGGGTTTGGAGAGATGGAGGGATGCATTGGAATGAAGAGGAATGTAGGTGAGCAGTAGCAAAACAGAATACATGTGCATCAATGAGAATGGGGATGAGAGTGTAGTGAAGATGCAAGGAGTAGACGTAAAGAAAGTTGGTGAATTCAAGTCCCTGGGGTCAACTGTGCAGGAAAATGGGGGCTGCGATAGTGAGGTGAGAAAGAGAGTGCAGGCAGGGTGGAGCAGTTGGAGAAGGATTTCGGGAGTCATTTGTGATAGGAAAGTCCCAGCAAAAGTGAAAGGTAAGATGTATAAGACAGTAGTGAGACCAGCTGTGATGTATGGATTGGAGACCGTACCCTTAACGAAGAGACAGGAGGCAAAGTTGGAGGTGGCGGAGTTGAGGATGTTAAGGTTTGCGATGGGAGTGATGAGGTTGGACAGGATAAGGAATGAGCACATCAGAGGGACAGCACATGTGGAGAGCTTGGGAATTAATCTCAGAGAGATGAGACTGAGATGGTTTGGGCACATCCTGAGAAGAGATGCAGAGCATTTTGGAAGGAGAATGTTGAGGATGGAGCTGCCAGGCAAACGAAAACGAGGAAGGCCAAAGAGGAGATACATGGATGTAGTGAGAGAGGACATGAAAGTGGCAGGTGTGGTAGAGAAGGATGCTGAAGACAGGGAGCAATGGAGACGAAAGATCCGCTGTGGTGACCCCTGATCGGGAGCAGCCAAAAGAAGAAGAAGTTATTAGTCTAGAGTGCTGTGAAAAAGTATTTGCCCTTTTCCTGATGTCTTGTATTTTTGCATACTTAATTGCTTTAGATATTCAAACAACCTTTTTTTTTGCATTTATTAAGTTCTCCAACACCAGATGGCTGTGTGTACAAAAAAAGTAATTGCTCCCTTAGTTACACAATCAACTAATTAACCAAGATTTATTGATAATTACATTTAATTAGACTAGACATCCAGGCTGCCAGCACTGTTGAATGTAAACGTCACTTAAATTAAGTAGGCTAAACGCTAACAAGCAGCTCACTGTGTCAGCAGTCAAAAGACAATTACAGAAGAGATGAAAAAGCAAGTTATTGAAATTTATCGGTCCAGAAAGGATTATAAAACCATTCCTAAGTCTTTGAGACTCCAGCGAATGACAGTGAATCACAGCGAATCCATTATCTCCAAATGGAGAAACTATTGGAACAGTGACAAATTTTCCCAGAAGTGCCCAGCCTACCGAAATTCCTCCAAGAGAACACTGACGACTCATTCAGAAAAATCATAAAAGAACCCAGACAAACATCTAAGGATTTGCAGACCTCAGATAAGGTCATCATTTATGATTCCACTATTAGAAAGAAACTGGGCAAAGGAGTTGGCAAAACCAGAGGAACATAAAGCCTCGTGTTGAGAATAATGTTCTGTTGACTGATGAGTCAGAAGCTTTTTGGAAGACATGGGTTTTGTTACATCTGGTTTAAAGCTCACACTTTATACCAAGAACAAATCAGAAAAATACCTCAGTATACAGTACAGTCAAGCATGGTGGTGGTAGCATGATGGTGTGGGGATGCATCGCAAGTTTAGGGCCTGGGAAACTTGAAATAGACAGAAACATGAATTCTGCTCAGTACTAGACAATCCTCAGGGAGAATATCTGGTCATGGAAAAAAGACAACCATTTAGTGTGACAAAACAGAGGAAATCAGGATACTTATTGAAAAAAATACTTTTTCAAAGCACCTTTTTCTCAAAGGAAAATGATTATCATGGAGCTATTATATTGATAAGTCATAGGTTTAAGATGATAAAGCTTGGGCTAAGACAGAAAACACAAATTTAGAAACCTGCATTATAGTGAACATGCTAAGCAATAACATTATAGGAAAGACATTTTATTGCATGAAAATATCAATGAGATATCATTATACAATCCCAATTCGAAAAAATGTTGGGATGCTGTGTAAACTGTAAATAACAACAGAATGCGCTAATTTGCAAATCATGGAAACCTGATATTTCATTGAAAATAGTACAAAGACAACATATAAAATGCTGAAACTGAGAAATTGTATTGTTTTTTTGAAAAATATATGCTCATTTTGAATTTCATGTCAGCAACACGTTTCAGAAAAGCTGGGACAGGGGCATGTTTACCACTGTGTTGCATCACCTCTACTTTTAAAGCATATACGCAGAGCCATGGCCTCACTTTTTGTTTATAAATGCCTTGAGACCTCAAGAATGGCACAGGAATAGTTTTAAGCGTTAACAATAAATCTAATATAGTTATTTTTACAATTAAAGTGATTTATATAGGTAGTGGTCTGAGTGAATGACCTTGACGTCCGTAACATCACAGCAGGAAGTCTAGCCGTCTCATCGCCATTTCCGCTATACTAAAACACAGAGCTGACTGCAACTCCAATCCTCCATTTTGAGCTAATTTATTGCCATGCCATGTAGATGTGTTGCTGGCGGGTGCAGCAACACGATAGAAGGTGGATTTACGTTGCATTCATGGCCCAAGAATGTTCAAACTGCAAAGATTTGGATGAGTTTTGCAAGAAGTTCACGGGCACATTGGGCGCCTACGAAGCGGTCTCTCCTCTGCTCTGCACATTTTACTGAAGACTCGTACGAGACCGCTGATCTGTTGAGGAGCGTTGGCTATAAGCCTGTATTGAATGAAAGAGGGTGCAGTACCAACAATTAAAGAAAAAGAAAACTACAAGAAAAGGAAAGTATTTGTTTTATTTATTTTCAAAGGAAAGTGAGTTTAGTTGCACCAGTCCTCCCGGAGTGAGCCAAGGGTTGTTGGTAAAACCCAGGACGGAACAGGACGGGACATACCGGTATAGCTCGGGCAGTGACCTCCCCGCGGTTGTTGCTAAAACCGGTGACCCGTTCCATCCCGGGTTTTAGTAATTGCCTGAGCCGAGCAGTAATGGAGGAGTAGTCAGTATGGAGAGAATGAGTGGAGCAGCCACCTGATTTCTAAACTGGATATTGCTGCCATCTCGCCCTTATGTGGAAGAAGCGAATGAACGAAGAACTGAATGAACAACTGAAAGTCAGATTGTTTCAAAACAATCAGCCACAAGATCAGCCTTCAAGAAGTGAGAACACAGACGGGTAAGCGCCGACTCTCATTTGGATAAAAAAAAAACATCACCACGTTGTTTATCTGCATTTAGATTAATCCATGTAACTTGTATTGTGTGTTTAAGTTAGTGGTATAAGATTATTTAATTTGCTTCAGAATGTGATTGTCTCAGTTAATCTGATTATTTAATGAGCCTTTTACGTTTTATCAGTGAAAATGCATGCATGTACATGTATGTTGCATAAGTTATAGCATCCATCCTGTTTTAATGAGAGTCAACCCACAATCAGTGAAGTCAAATCAGTCTTATTTGAGTGAGTCGGTAACGCTATTTCTTACTTTCACCATAAATTTTTATTGATATGACTTTGGTCTATAGCTGTAAAAGGCCTCGGCCTTAAAACCGGTTACTGCTGTGACGTCATGCACTCAGGGCTGGCTGGCTCAGCGGGGCGGCGCCAATCACAACTTTGCGGTCGATTTTAACTCTCAAAAAATATATATTTTTTTATTCCCATTTATGCAGCATACAAGAGTCAAGGATGGAGATACTATCCACTCAGAAATGTATTTAAAAATAAAGGGTCTGCATATCTCCTTTAACAATAACTCTATAAATGTTTGGGAACTGAGGAGACCGATTGCTGTAGTTTTGAAAGAGAAATGTTGTTCCATTCTTGCCTGATATACAATTTCAGTTGCTCAACAGTTCGGAGTCTCCTTTGTCGTATTTTGTGCTTTGTAATGAGCCAAATGTTTTAAATGGGAGACAGGTCTGGACTGCAGCAGGCCAGTTTAGCACCTGGACTCATTTACTACAAACCCATGCAGGTGTAATATGTGCAGAAAGCAGTTTGTCATTGTCTTGCTGAAAGAAGGAAGGCCTTCCCTGATAAAGATTTAGTCTGGATGGGAGCATATTGCTCTGAAACGTGTTTATATCATTCAGCATTAATGATGCCTTCCCAGTTTCTGGCGGGGTTTCTGGATATTGATAATATCTGGTTTTAACTTGCATTTGTGGATGCAGTAATGAAGTGTTTTCACAGACGATGGTTTTCTGAAGTGTTCCTGAGCCCATACAGTGATTTCCACTACAGACACGTGTCTGCTTTTAATGCAGTGTCTCCTGAGGGCCTGAAGATCACAGGCATCCAGTGTCAGTTTTCAGCCTTGTCTCTCGCATACAGAGATTTCTCCAGATTCTCTGAATCTTTTAATGATATTATGGACCATAGATGGTGTGATCCCCAAATTCTGTGCAGTTTTACATTGAGGAATGTTATTCTTAAATTGTTGCACTGTTTGCCCACACAGTCTTTCACAGAGCGGTGAACCCTGCCCCATCTTTACATCCTTCCTTCTTTCAGGGACTCCGCCTCTCTGGGATGCTTTTTTTATACCCAATCATCTTACTGACCTGTTGACAATTAACCTAATTGTTGTTTTTTTAACATTACACAACTTTTTCAGTCTTTTGTTGCCCCTTTTTTTAAACATGTTGCTTGCATTAAATTTAAAATGAGCATATATTTTTCAAAAAACAATTAAAATTTCTTAGTTTCAACATTTGATATGTTGTCTTTGTACTATTTTCAATTAAATACAGGATTTCCATGATTTACAAATCTTCACATTCTGTTTTTATTTATGTTTTAGACAGGGTCCCAATTTTTAGAATTAGGGTTGTAGTAAACAGGATTCCACAGGAACTAGGATTGTACTAACCATGCTGAGCAGCAAACTAGCATTATATTGAAAATACTACCTCAGGAACAAGCTCTATAAACATGCTAAGTAATGATTAGAATTAGAGTAAACGTGCTGTTATCAGAAGCAGGCTGCATTGATAACTACAGGGGTGCTTAGTAGACTCGGCTCTGTCAAGCCACGTATTAGAATATCCAGATGTTTACATACATATCCAGATTTGCATCAAAATCTAATCACTTGTTCCTTTACTGTAAAAAATTATTTGTTGGTATAACTTAAAGCGTGTAACCTGGTTGCCTCGAAATTTTGAGTTAGTTGAAAATAATATAATAAGTTGGCATAATGAGTGTTGGCCCATAGCTCAGCTTTCCTTCAAATTCCATCAAAATCTGTTCACTACCTTTTGATTTACGTTGGGAATGGACAAAAAAATGGAGGGGAAAACATGACCTCTTCCAGTAAATTTGATGGAAATAACAATGTATTTTCAGATTAAACAAACAAACAGTCCTAAGTTCACATTAAATACATGTTAGCCAGTCAAATGCATAATATTTAGTGCATTTTAAACCATTACCTCATTTTTAATTGGAGCAACCAAGTAAAAACTACATCACGTAAATATCTTGTAGATTCTACATAAAGAACCATAGACCTGTGATGTTATTTGCACAAACATGGAGGCTGGCTTTCATTCAAGAGTAAATTTCACATCCTGACTTCACTCATTGGCTGAACTGAAGGTAAAATTCCTTGTGATGGCGTGAAAGTAGTCTGTATTCTGAATTAGCTCATATTAATTGGTGTGCTGTAGTAGCTACTACATGGGGGGGACCACATTAGTGGTTCAGTACACATGACAAAAACAACATTCTCTACCAAAAAGTATATTATTAGAGTTGGAAATTACCAGAGGTTTTAAGTTCTGTATGAAATAAATTCATGAAATTTGCATAGTAACTTAGTTTACTGGCATAAATTTACTATTATATTGTTCACAAAATTAGAAAAACGTATACCATGTTTACTTGAACCGATTGGAAAGCAATAGAAGCAGACCATGAGAAAATAAAACACTCGCATAAAATTAAAATTTCTACACCACACTAATGTGAGAGGTTTGTGAACTTAATTTGCATGTGCACTTACAGAACTTTAAACCGGTTTAATCTTGATCATTATGGAAGGGTTGGTTTTTAATAATTCTTGGCTATAAGGCCTAAGGCTATTATATTGTTAAATATTTTGTGAGTTTGAGTGTTTCAGTAAAGTTTTCCTGCTGTTTCTGTCACACTCCACCCCGGACATCCGCTCCTGAGCTTGCAGATCTTCCACATCAGCTCGGATCCGGGACAGGAATTCCATCCTGCCTGCTTCACTGTTCAGTGAGCACTCACCTGCATTCACTTCATGATCATCACTGCTGCCTTTTTAAATGCCGTTCTCAGCCACAGACAGTACCAGAACATCTCGTATGTAGACTCTATCCGTTTTTTGCCTCAAGAGTTTTGTCATGGGTTTTTTTTCCCCCTCAAGTGTTTTTCATGTCTTTGCCTGCCTCGTTTTTCAAGTCAAGTTTCACATTTTATTTTTATACCTGGACTGTTTTTGTTATTATTTCTTAATCAAGTTTTATTTACATTTTTGCCATGCCTTTTTCTGGACTGAACCCACTACACTTCTTGGATTACTGTTTGTGCGCGTGTTCTGCTTTTGGGTCCTAATTCACCACACCTCCAGCAACCCTAACAGTACATTCTGGCCAGCATGGATCCAGCAGAATTCGCCCATCTGTGAATGGCCGTCCAACAACAAGGGACTCTCCTCGGAACCCATCAACAGGACCTACAACAAGTCAATCAGAACCTCGCCACCTTGTCTGGCTCACTCAACCTCCTCACCATGCAGATGCAGCATTATCAAGCCATGCCTACCCCTGCCTAGCTGTCTCCGACTCCAGCTCCTGCCACCGCCTTTCTCCGCGAGCCGAGACTCCCAGCACCTCAACCCTATGATTGAGAATCAGGTACTTGCAGATCTTTCTTGTCTTGATGCTCATTAATCCTAGAGCTGCAACCTCTGGCCTTCCCCACAGAACGCTCCTGGGTAGCATATACCATCACGCTTCTCACCAGCAAGGCCAGGGAGTGGGGAACAGCAGTCTGGGACGCTGATGCACATTTCTGCTCCAACTTCAAAGATTTCTCCGAGGAGATGAGGCGAACTTTCGATCACTCTTTGTCCGGCCTGGAAGTGGCTAAAGAACTCATGGAGCTGCAGCAGGGGTCGCAGTCTACCTCAGACTATGCCATCGAGTTCTGGATGTTGGCGGCATCGTGCAGTTGGAACAAGACTGCCCAGGTCGACACGTTCCTGCACGGCTTGTCCAACGCCATTAAGGACGAGCTGGTATCGCAGGAACTGCCGTCCATCGGACCTCTCCAGCCTCATGGACCTCACCAACCATATCGACACCTGTATCCATCAATGGAGGAGAGAGAAGACTCGCCCCAGCTTCACCTCCTCTCCATCTCCCACCTCGTCCATCGAACCCATGCAAGTAGACCGGGTTCGGATGTCAGCTGAAGAACGACAGTGCTGGCAGAGCACAGGGGCCTGCTTCTACTGTGGTCAGCTGGGACACATCTGCTGAGCCTACCCGTTAAAAGGACAAGCCCACCAGTGAATCGAGGGGCCCTGGTGGGCAACGCTCAAAACCAGCCCCCCATTGATCAACCATTACTCCCTGTCATCATCATCCTTGACAACCATCATCACCACCTCCAGGCCCTCATTGACTCAGGGGTAGACAGGAATCTGATCTGCTCCGCCACCGCCAAGTGTCTGGGAATCCCGCTACTCGTTCTCGATGTTCCTCTCACCATCCTGACACTCAATGGCACTGGCTTGACCACCATCACCCACCTCACCACCCCGCTCACCCTGAGGATTTCCAGTAATCATTCTGAAACCATCCAACTTCACGTCATGAACGACCCCCATGCACCCATTGTTCTATGATTACCTTGGTTAATGCAGCATAAGCCCTACCTAAACTGGGACGACAACTCCATCTTAGGCTGGAGCCAGTCCTGCCTAGTTTCCTGCCTGAACTCCGCTCTGCCTCCCACCAAGCCACAGCAACCTTCAGCCAGCGAGTTTCCCGACCTCTCTCACGTGCCTCTGGAATACCTGGCTCTAAAGCTTGTCTTCAGTAAGACCTGAGCAGTGTCCCTCCCTCCTCACAGACCATATGACTGTGGAATCGACCTCCTGCCCTGGATGGCGCCACCCAAAGGACGATGCTACTCTCTCCCGTCGAAAGGCAAGCCATGGAGAAGTACATTTCCGAGTCCTTGGCAGCTGGGATCATCCGCTCTTCCTCCTCCCCAGCAGGGGCAGGATTCTTCTTTGTGGAGAAAAAAGACAAGTTGCTCTGCCCCTGCATTGATTATCAACATCTCAACGCCATCATGGTCAAGATTTGCTACGCACTACCGCTCATGACCATGGCATTTGAACTACTCCAGGGAGCCAAGGTATTTACCAAGCTGGATCTACGTAATGCTTACCATCTCATCAGGATCAGGGAGGGAGATGAGTGGAAGACGGCCTTTAATACCACCACGGGTCACTACAAGTACCTCATAGTCCCCTTCGGCCTGACCAATGCTCCCACAGTCTTCCAGGCACTTGTGAATAACATCTTAAGGGACTATCTCAACATCTTCATTTTCGTGTACCTGGATGACATCCTGATCTTCTCCCGCTCCCTGGAAGAACATCGGGGTCATGTCCGGCAGGTCCTCCAGTGCCTGTTAGAGAGTAAGCTGTTTGTCAAGGTGGAAAAAAGTGAGTTCCACCAGAGCTCTGGCTCATTTCTGGGGTTCATCATCTCCCCAGCGAGGATCCAGATGGACCCCCTCAAGCTTGAGGCAGTTGCTGACTGGCCCACCCCATCCTCACAGCGAGAGCTCCAGCGTTTCCTGGGATTCACTAATTTCTACAGGCGCTTCATCTGCGACTTCAGCATGGTGGCTGGACATCTCACGGCATTGACTTCAATCAAGAGCCTGGTCAAGTGGGGGGAGAAAGCAGAGAAAGCCTTCTCCATGCTCAAATGCAAGTTCACCACAGCACCCATCCTCACCATACCCGACCCGGCCAAGCAGTTCATTGTGGAGGTCGACGCTTCCAAGTCCAGGGTCAGAGCTGTTCTCTCCCAGAAGGCCAATGACAACAAGGTCCACCCTTGCTCCTTCTCTCGCCGGCTGTCCCCTGCTGAGCGGAACTACGACATTGGCGACAGAGAGCTGTTGGCCATCAAGCTGGCCTTGGAGGAGTGGAGACACTGGCTTGAGGGGTCAGATCTCCCCTTCATTGTCTGGACTGACCACAAAAATCTAGAATACCTCAAGTCCACCAAATGTCTCAACTCCTATCAAGCCCGATGGTCTCTCTTCTCCCGATTCCGGTTTATGCTCTCCTACCGCCCAGGCTCCAAGAATGGCAAACGTGACGCCCTGTCCAGGATATTCTCTTCCCACCAGGAGGAATCTAGAATGCCTGAAACCATCCTCCCTCCATGCTGTCTGGTGGGGGCCATCCTACTTGAGGTAGAGACGTTAGTGCAGAAGGTCCTGGAGCAGGACCCCAGGACTGGTAACTCTAGCAACATACCATGTAACCATCTGTTCGTTTCCTGTTCTGTGTGAACCCAAGTGCTGCAGTGGGGTCATGGCTCCAAGTTGGCTTGTCACCCAGGAGCTGCTTGAACCCTGGCACTCATTCAACAACGCTTCTGGTGGCCATTGATCAAGGAAGACGTCCAGAAGTTTGTGGCAGCCTGCAACACATATGCCCGGAACAAGACAGCCAATCGACCCCCTGCCGGCTTGCTGAAACCCCTCCCGACACCTCATCGACCATGGTCACACATCGCCCTGGACTTCATCACAGGACTCCCCAACTCAGGTGGCAACACATGCATTCTCACAGTCATTGACTGTTTCTCTAAGTCAGTCCACTTCATCCTTCTGCCCAAGCTTCCCACAGCTAAAGAAACTGATGAACTACTCATCATCCACATCTTCCACATACACAGACTCCCCTCTGACATCATCTCTGACCAGGACCTCAATTCACTGCACAGTTCTGGAGGGCCTTCTGCAAACTCATTGGGGCCACCTGTAGTCTCTCATCAGGTAACCACCCTCAAACCAATGGCCAGGCGGAACGGGCAAATCAAGACTTGGAAGTGGCACTCAGGTGCATGGAGTCCAGGGATGTCGGTTCTTGGAGTAAGTACCTACCTTGGGTTGAATATGCTCACAACACTCTGCCTTCATATGCCACAGATCTCTCACCCTTCCAGTGCTCCCTAGGCTACCAACCACCACTCTTCCCCAACCAAGAGGAGTAGGTTGCCGTACCCTCAGCCCAAACCTTCATACGCCACTGCAGGAGGACATGGGCATTGGCCAGGAGAAGACTCCTACGCTCCACCCTAGCATCCAAGAGGCAGGCCGACAAATGCCGCTCTAAGGTGCCCACCTACCAGGTGGGGCAGCGAGTCATGCTCTCCACGTGCCATCTGCCTCTCAGAACCATCTCCCGCAAGCTGGCTCCCAGATATGTAGGATCCTTCCTCGTCAGTAAGGTAATCAATCCATGTTCTGTCAAACTGGCATTACCACTCACCATGTGACACATTCACCCCACATTCCACGTATCACAGTTGAAACCTCTGGTCTCCAGTTCTTTGTTACAGACTTTGTTACAGTGGTTACAGATAAAAGAAACAAAACAAAACATATTCAACAATCTACCCAAGTTTTATTAGTAATTATTCATGTAACAAGTAAAATATTTTGACAAATATTAGTTAGACTACATTTCAAATTTACTAACCCCATTTCCAGAAAAGTTGGGATATTTTCTAAAATATAATAAAAACAAAAATCTGTGATTTGTTCATTTATGTGAACCTTTATTTAACTGACAAAGTACAAAGAAAAGATTTTCAAAAGTTTTACTGACCAACTTAATTATATTTGTAAAAATAAACAAAGTTAGAATGTGATTCCTGTAACACACTCAAAAAAAGTTGGGACAGAGGCATTATTCCTGTTGTGTTCCATCCCATTTCCTTTTAATAACGCTTTTTAATTGTATGGGATCTGAGGATACAAATTGTTGTAATTTTGCAGTTGGAATTTTTGTCCATTTTTGCCTGATACAAGACTTCAGCTGCTCACCAGTCCATGGTCTCCATTGTCTGATTCTCCTCTTCATGATGCACCTTACATTCTCAATAGGAAACAGATCTGGACTGGCAGCAGGCCAGTTAAACGCATGCACTCTCTGTCTACAAAGCCATGCTGTTGTACCCCGTGCAGAATGAGGCATGGCATTGCCCTGCTCAAATAAGCATGGACTTCCCGAGAAGAGACATCACCTTGATGCCAGCATATGTCTCTAAAATCCCAATATATGCCTCAATATATCTGTTACGTCCCCCAGCTCTGGTGGCCTTCCCACATTTTAAAAATTATTTTGGCGTCCCCTGGTGGGTGCGTTCTTGTTTTCTCCCTTGTTAATTACAGGTGAGATGCGCCTATAAAAGGACCACACATCCAGACCAGGGGGTGCACGCACAAGGATTACGCAGCAGCGATATGCCTTCCCAAGAAGCAGCCGCCTTTGGGGAACACCCCCAATTTGAGTCATCATCATGCCCGCTTTGTGTTTCTTCTGTTTGTTTCTCCTTCCCCATTTTTGATCCCTTGTTTATGTTTAATAAATTTACCCCTATTGTTTGAGCCGTTTTTGCGTGTGCCTCCCTTCTATGTTACAGTCAGCGCTGACGGGCTGTAACAATATCAATGCTATCTTCACACATGTGTAACTCCCCCATGCCGTGGGCACTGATTTCCCCCCCCATACCATCACAGATGCTACTTTTACACCTTTCTCTGATAAACTGGATGGTCGTGTTCACCTTTGGCACTGAGAACTTGATGTCCAGTTTCCCTGAAAACGAGCTGAAATGTGGCTCATCTGACCACAGCACGTGTTTCCACTGTCTTTCGGTTCATCTGAGATGAGTTCCAGCCCAGAGAAATCGGCAGTGGTTCTGTATAGAGTTGATGAATGGCTTCCTCCTTGTGTAATACAGTTTCAGGTTGCACTTCTGGATGCAGCGGTGGACTGTGTTCAGTGACGATGGTTTTCTGAAGTCCTCCCGAACCCATGTGGCTGTATTTGTCACATTAGAATCACGGTTTCTCAGGCAGTGCTGTGAAGTTCACACCCATTCAATCGTGGTTTCTGACCCCGCCTTTTACGCACTGAGATGGCTCCGAATTCGCTGAATCTTTTCACAATATTATGGACTGCAGATTTTGAAAGACCTAAAATCTTGTGTTCTTTTTGAATTGATGAGCAATTCTCTTGCAGATTAGATTAGATAAAACTTTATTGATCCCTTTGGGAGGGTTCCCTCAGGGAAATTAAGATTCCAGCAGCATCATTACAGATAAATAGAGAAAAACTTCTAGATAAATTAAAATAAATTAAGTATTTACATATACAAATATAAAAATAATAAGATATGGGGAAGAGAGGGAGGGGGAAAGGGGCGAGAAGTGGGGTTAGGGTAAGTGTGTGTGGGGGGGAGCAGGAACGATATTGCACAGATTTTGGCACAAAGCAGTGAGCCACGCCCATCCTTACTTACACAGACTGAGCCTTTGGTGCTGCTCCTTTTAAACCCGATCATGTGACCAATTAACCTGCTGATTATGGAACCTTCCAGAATGGGGTTACCTGAATATCTTGTAAACTTTTCACTCTTATTTAGTCTCTGTCCTAACTTTTTTTGTGTGTTACAGGAATTAAATTCTCATTTTGTTTATATTTACAAAATACAGTGAAGTTGGTCAGTAAAACTGCTAAAAATCTTTTCTTTGTACTTTTGTCAGTTAAATAAAGGTTCATGTGAAATAACAAATCACAGATGTTTGTTTTTATTGCATTTTGGAAAATATCCCAACTTTTCCCAGAAATGGGGTTTGTACTTCCTGGAATTTTTGTTCCATATGTGCACAAACATCTGGCTGTAATCAGAAAAACAGCAAAGTGAAGACCGTCGTAAAAAAAAAATTCTGTGGGTGTCGATGATGGAATTCTCATTTAAAGATGTTAGCCAAGACATTTTTTCCCCATTAAAAAAACACTCAAACTTTACAAAAGCATCCCAGGGAATAATATAAAATAATTGAAAAGTGTGCAGTGCGTCCCCTTTAAATTATTGGCCCAGTAATAGTTAGTCATTACTCAAAATATCAGGGTTTAATTACACAAACAATGTGAGTGCAATTTTCTGTCTCAGTTTTTTTTTTTTTATGAAATTCTGTTTTGTTCTTGAACCAGAAGAACAAACACTGTGGTATGCAAATATGCAGTATTTATACATTTATACATTTAAAACATTTGAATGATGATTTAAAATCTAAATGTTGTTTCTTCCAGCACTTTAAAGCACTTCTTAACAGAAAGAAAGAAAGAAAGAAAGAAAGAAAGAAAGAAAGAAGGCGTGCTGGTTAAATTTCAAAGAACTAAATCCAAGCTCTTGCAGCTCTTGTACCTCGTGTGACCTCCAGCGTTCCCGAGTGTGAGATTCCTTCTCATCTCTGAATGGAATTGATCTCTCTCTCTCTCTGTGAGTGTGTGCACGTTGAGCTACACATTCACTTTATATTTGATGTCAAACTCCGAACAGAAGCCTAATGGACCTAATGTTTTATGTTTTTCATGAGGGAACCTTCAGCACTCAGGCTTCATTTTAATGTATGCTAATGAGTGAAGGCTAATGTGTGACTCGATCAGAGCGTCGTCTGTCTGTGCTGCTGCTGCATTTAGTTCTGCCTGAGTGATGCAGACAGACAGATGGCGGTCAATCAAGTGTGCTCATTAGAATATTAGGCCACACCCATTGAGACTGTTCTCTCATCTAGTTCTGCAGTTCTACAGCTAGTGTACGTGTGTGTGTGTGTGTGTGTGTGTGTGTACAGTGTATACAAGTGTGTACAAGTGTTTATAAGAAGGTATGAGTGTGTATCAGTATATACCAGTATCTAAGTGTGTATGATAATGTGTGTATGAGAATGTACCAGCATGTAGGAGTGTGTAAGAGTGTGTACGAGAATGTGATTATGTACCGGTGTGTATGTATGTGTGAGAGTGTGTATGTTTGTACGAGTGTGTTCTTGTATGTACAGTACCAGCATGCAAGAGTATGAGTGTGTCCCAGTATTTATGAGAATGTGTGTGTGTTTATGTTTGAGTACATAAGAGTGTGTACGAGAATGCCCAAATATGTGTGGTTGTGTAAGAGTGTGTATTTGTGTGTAAGAGTGTGTATTTGTGTGTAAGAGTGTGTGTGGGAGACAGTAAATTCCAGCTGTGTGCTGCCTCTCTGTTAAATGAGTGATAAACTCATCACTCAGACTCCCAGCTGAAAGGGGTTTTATTCTGTGTTTGCATTCTTCACTTGTTCCAGGAAACGTTCACACTCGGGCTTTTCACAGATCTCCAGCAGAACAACCTCAAAACTACAGACTCCACTCACAACACATGTGACCACATATTTTTGTATTTACTAATCAGCCAGTGTTTTTAATCACAGGACGGCTTGTGCAATGCTGAACTGCGAGACTCCATCTTTTCAAACTCGTTTGCTATTATTTATTTATTTATTTATTTATGGGAGGGGTTTCTGTAGACATTTCTTTACCCTTACAAATTTTAGACGTGAATATCTGGGGTTTTTTAATATAGGTTAATTTTTTTGTTTGTTTGTTTGTTTGTTTGTTTGTTTGTTTTAGGTTTAAGATTTAGTCTTGTTGACAATCCATTTACTTTTTAATTTTTGATACTGAAAATAAAAAATCATATGCAATTTCAAGTAAAAAAAAAGATAAAATCTAAAAAATAAAGTTTATATGTCTCTAAATAACTTGTGTATAGATTAAATCATACACATGAAAGGATTTAAGTTATCGGCATTAAAACTCCATTTCCAGAGTAAAATCCGAGACACCCACAGTGACGGGCGGCACAGTGGTGTAGTGGTTAGCGCTATCGCTTCACAGCAAGAAGGTCCGGGTTCGAGCCCCATGGCCGGCGAGGGCCTTTCTGTGCGGAGTTTGCATGTTCTCCCCGTGTCCGCGTGGGTTTCCTCCGGGTGCTCCGGTTTCCCCCACAGTCCAAAGACATGCAGGTTAGGTTAACTGGTGACTCTAAATTGAGCGTAGGTGTGAATGTGAGTGTGAATGGTTGTCTGTGTCTATGTGTCAGCCCTGTGATGACCTGGCGACTTGTCCAGGGTGAACCCCGCCTTTCGCCCGTAGTCAGCTGGGATAGGCTCCAGCTCGCCTGCGACCCTGTAGAACAGGATAAAGCGGCTAGAGATAATGAGATGAGACACACAGTGACGGACTGCACACTGCTTCATCTCATACTATTGGGAAACAGAAAGCTGTAAACAGACACTTGGCATGATTTTTTTAAAGCCCTCTATATTCTGGATGATGATCACAGCAGTGATTTATTAGAGTAAGGGAATGATTAGTGTGTAGGCCGTGATCAGCACAGCGAGAGAGAGAGCGTGTTGCGACAGGTCGAGAGCAAACAAGGCTCGGAATGTTTGGGCTGTCAAACAGAAGGATGTCCTAATGAAGAGACTGAAAAAAGACAGACACAAAGGAGATGAGGAAGCTCATTTCCCTCTCGTTTTTATTCAAAGGGCCTCTTTTAGGGTCACTGGATCACGGCTGGTTATTAAGTTATCACGGAAAACGTCCAGCGGGAATAGGAGGCTCATTAAAATGATAAAACACAGGCGGTGCATGTGAAATAATGGTGGTGCAGTGTGTCTCGTTGTCAGATTGCTGGGATTGCACAAGACCATCCTAGATTTATTATTGGACGAATAGTTAAGATTTTATGTTCAGATCCATTTGTGGTTTGTTTTTTATACATTTTTGAACAGTACAGAGAGGATCATGTTCTTTATCATCTCACACTGTAGCTTCTTCTTCCAGCTGCTCCTGTTAGGGGCCGCCACAGTGGATCTGTTTTCCACATATTTAATTTGGCATAGCTTTTACACCAGATGCCCTTCCTGACGCAGCCCTGCCCAATCTATCTGGGTTTGGGACTAGCAGTAAGTATACACTGGCTTGTACAACCCCAGTGGGGGGTATTTTACTGAACCTGCATGTCTTTGGACTGTGGGGGAAACCGGAGCACCCAGAGGAAACCCACAGACATGGGAAGAACATGCAAACTCCGCACAGAAAGACAGAAAGGCGCCAGGTGGCCATGAGGTTCAAACCCAAGACCTTCTTGCTGTGAGGTGACAGTGCTAACTACTACACTGCCGTGCTGCCTGTCAGCTCACGATGTATCTATGTGCAATAAACAGTAGTGTTGCAGAACTTGAGCCCGGTCTCAGGGCCACGTTTTGAAGGTCTCGGTCTCATCTCAGAACCGACCACATTGATACTTGGTCTTGTCTCGGTCTTAGACATAGAGACTCTGGATTTTATTTCAAGACCACAGCTGTGGGGATTTCACTAAACTGCCTGTGGTTTGTCTGATTTATTTCTTAACATTTGTTACTGTGATTGGATGTAAAATGTCCTGCTTCGAATGCAACCAATAACGTGACTCAATGCTAATTTGAAATTTTTATTACTGTTAACAGCTGTCACCCCATCCCTCCCCCACCCCCTTTACACACTGATCTGGTTCTGGTCTTGACTCGGTCTCGCCCTGCCTTGGTCTTGGTCTTGACTTGATCTCAACCCCTCAGAGTCTTGGTCTTGTCTTGGTCTCAATACACTCTGGTCTTGGTCATGACCTGGTCGCGGTTTAGGTGACCTTGACTCCAATACTGATAAACAGAGAATGAAATATCATGACATCATGACTGGCTTTAAAAGACAAGTCCGAAGATGTCGATTAATTTTATAACAGCAGCTCGGACAGTAGTTCTGGCTACGAGGCAAATCACAGATTAATATTCATGACCTTTATTGAATACATTATCATTTCTCGAGTAAGAACCATACCTGTCGACCCTCCCGCTTTTCCCAGGAAATCCCTTATTTTGACTTATTTCCCGCTGTCTTCCCGTTTTTTTATTTTCCCGAAAATATCCCATATTTTGACATTATATAAAAGTCCCGTATTTTCACAATATAAAAAAGTCGGTAGGTCCAGAATTCATGACGCGCCTCTGACAGGAGTTTACAGCAGGAAGTCGGGCCATGAATTCACGTCCCCGCCCTTTCAGGCATCAGTAATTACAGAACTCTGTCCGGAGGCGAGGCTGAACAAGTGATTAGGTCCAGTGTTGCCAGATTGGGCGGTTTCCCGCCCAAGTTGGGCGGTTTCAAGTGCATTTTGGCGGGTTTTGAACATATTTTGGGCTGGAAAACGTCAGCAGTATCTGGCAACACTGATTAGGTCTGAGGTGAAGATGGCAATGCTAATAGCTAAGAAAAACATTAGCCTCTCTTTCTTTGATGATTTCAACAAGTGCGTGGCTGGAATGTTCCCAGACTCTTCCCTCGCAAAGAAATTTTCCATGGGGAAAACGAAAGCCTCCCAAATAATCAAAGGTAAGCTACACATGTTTACATTAAGTATGTCCTGGCTAAGACCTCATAAATAGCCTAGTGTAAACTAATTGGTGTATTAACTGTTTTATCCACTCATTGTCTATTTTATTTTCTTTCTGAAACTTACCCATTTTAAATCACTCTTGGTTTAATATTTTATATTACTCTTTATTACTCTATCTATCTATCTATCTATCTATCTATCTATCTATCTATCTATCTATCTATCTATCTATCTATCTATCTATCTAGTGTTCCGAGGCCATGACTATGGTAAAACCATAATAAATTGCAATGGAATTGTATTTATTGACTGGTTATATAATGACCTTTCTTATTTTAACATAAGATATGTATTTTAGCCCTTAATTTGGGAAATAACTGGTACCACTGAAAGCAAATAAAATAAATGTATAGTTTATTCACAAACGCACTCTATAAACCATAAGCATATTGAGTTTGGGTCTTGGCTATCACCAACATGCACCAGAGTACAGGAAATCACAAATACTAGATAGAAAATTGCCCCCCATTCAACTACACACCCACTTTTGGTGAAGGGTATGACTTTCCGAAATTTTCCCTTATTTTGAGTTAAAAATCTGGGAAATATCCCTTTTTTTTCAAACCTCAAAGTTGACAGGTATGGTAAGAACTTACGCAGCTAAAAATATTTAATTGAGAAATTTAGCTTATTTAACATTTTTAGAAAGAGTCTCTAGTGTCAGTGCTTCGTAACAGACAAAAGTTTCCTGGATGAAGAGTTTTGCAGCAACATGAGAAGCTGAATTTTTTTGTCGTATTAAGTTGAAGAGAGTCTGGTGATGGAGTGATTGTTTATATCTGCTGTAACAAATCAAAACTTGTTTCATGCAACTTCAAATGTAACTACATATAGAAAAATATATCAAATGTTTGTATGTGTACTATAGCTAATGTAGCTAATGTTAGCTAGCTTAGGATTATTTAAATGAATTAAAGAATTCGTTCACTTTCAATTCTGAAATTATGCTTAAATTACGCAGAGCACGCTTTGAGAGAATTTTGAAATTACCCAGCTATTGTTAGCTAATGTTAGCTAGCGGCTCAGTTTAATGAGCTCTAACATGAAGCTCTTTCTGAAAATGTAAGATTGGATTTAAAGTGGCTCAGGAGTGGGAGGGACAAAAAAGGCATACAGTGGTGACATCACAAGGCTGTGATTGGTGAAAGGTGTTTTATTGTAATGCTGTGTTCGAATAAAACTCTTAACTCAGATCAACTAGGAAAAACATCACGGAAATGCCCCTTTGAGCTGGAATTCCTACTCGGAAACGTTCGTTATTCCTGGTTTATTGGTTCATTCGGATCTATATTAGGTGTGTGTGTGTGTGTGTGTGTGTGTGTGTGTGTGTGTGTGTGTGTGTTAAAAATGTTGGTAAAGCAAATAGTCATGAGAAAACTGTTCTTTTTCTTTATGTTTCACAAAACGATCTGGTACAAGTGCAGTGCTCCGATGTAGTGTGAGGTTTTTTTTTTTTTCCCAAAATATTTAATTACTAGCAAAAGGTCAACATGTTAGCATTAGGGGCGGGGCTAGGATTTGTGTGTATAAAGTGTGTATTTGCATTTGAAGTCGACTTTAGGTGCATGTCTAGTTGAGTTGCCGTGTCGTTCCATCAAAAAGAACAAAGAGATGTTCACTACATGCGCGCACACACACACACACACACACACACACACACACACACACACACACACACACACACACACACTCTGCTTGAGTGGTTGCAGCTTCAGCACAGGAAGCAGGCCTTTGTCCTGAGGTTCATCCCTCATCCGTCTCCTGGGAAAAGGGGAGGAATACATTTCCATTCCTGCAGGATCACTGACCCCCAGCAAGGTCACAGAAGGACACTTTAAGATGCAATTTGGACAGATATCATGTTTCTACACTGAGCTGATAAACACATTTTCCGAGAAACACACTGTCACACTCACTCCCTTACAGAGCTTCAAGTTTATATTTTACACCGTTATAGATTTTTTCATACTGTAGCTTCATATTATTGTATTTTATAAAAATATATTTATATATTTATGAAACATTTAAAAAGAGTCCTGAATCTCAGAAGCCCTTGATATTGAATCAAATGTAACGTGATTGAGAAGAACAAAAATACTGAACACACGTGATGTAAACTGCTTAATAAAGCTGCTGAATGAGATTTACACTCAACATCAGAAAATAAACAAATAAATAAATAAACACAGCATGTTTATCTTTCATATCACTGGACTTCACGGTGACGTATAAACGCACGGGGAGAGAGTTCTCGTGCTTGCCATTGAAAAGGTTTCGATCGATTCCTGTTTTTGTTTAAAAAGCTTGTGAGTGAAGTTTGCCGTTATATTTATCTTCCATATTGACTGATAATTAATAATTCATATCCATAATAACCTCTTGAAATAGGGGTTTCAGCGAAGCAGCCATGACCTTCTGATTCCAGCAAACAGGATTAACATTCGACAGAAGTTCACCCTTTGAGGACTTTTTGTAAAATAGCATTTATAAACCCGTCTCCATAATTATTGGCACCCTTGGTAAAGGTGATGGGGAAGTGTTTGGTATTCACCAATATTAGCTTAATTTTACACAAAAAAAGACAACTTTAACCAAAGTAAATTTATTCGAAGCAAACCTTTATTACACAATTACATGTTGCAATTATTGGCACCCCAGCACTTTTCCTATAATGTTTAGGTTACAGGAGATCAGAGAATACAGACCAAAGAAGTACGATGGTATTCTGTGCTATGCATTTCCTGGTTTCCGAGTTGTTTGCAACGAGTCTTTTTTTTTTGCGAGTGTTGGCGTTAATCACAAATCTTTTTTACTTTTTCTACAAATAATTTCCCAGTATCCTCTTCATTTTTTATTGTACTTTCACTTTTGCTTTCCTTTTTCCATTTTTTTTCTTTCTTTTTTGGAAGAATGCCAAGACCGGAAGCTTTCTTTTTTCTCTTCCTGTGTAAAGACCACAAGCAGAGGCCAACCACATCAGATCTGCTTTAATGTCAGTAGATCTTCGATTAAGGTACGTGAATCTTTTCATCATGGCACACCTTCAGCTTGTTCAGTGTGCTTAGTGCAGGATGTTTAGTCATTCTTTCTCTGTTGCTAGTGACAGCTTCATTTGTGAGAAGTGCAGATTAGTTAGCTCTCTGACGGAGAAGATTGCAGTTTTAGAAGTGCATATCCAGGCTTTAGAGAAGGCTAGTGAGAATGAGAACAGTATAGTTTCTGTAGGGGAAAGTCTGGATGCCCTAGGTGGAGTTAGTAATCCCCCAACTCCGGTATTAGAGCCCTTACAGCGGGGCGAATGGGTGACGGCTTGGTGGCATAAGCGTAGAGCCAAAGCTACCGCTGAGGCTCACCCATGGGAGCACCACTCCTCTCCACTTCACGTGTCGAACAGGTTTGCTCTCCTTAGTGATGCACCCACTGAGAAACCTGAAAGAGCTCTGGCTATAGAGGACTCCATCATACGGCATGTGAAATTAGCTGAGCCTTTAGGGGCACCAGCAGCTTTAGTCAGGTGTGTACTGGGAGCCAGGGTGCCGGACATAGCAGGTAATCTTAGGGTCCTAGGCAAGCACAGGTTCTCAAAGATAGTTATCCATGCAGGAGCTAATGATGTACGCCTTCATCAGTCTGAGGTTACTAAGAGTAACTTTGTAGAGGTGTTTAAGTTAGCGAAGGCAATGTCCGATGCTGTAGTATGCTCTGGCCCCATTCCAATGCGGCGTGGCAATGTAGCTTACAGTAGGTTATGGTTGCTGAACTGCTGGTTGTCCAGGTGGTGCTCTGAAAACAGTGTGGGCTTTATAGATAATTGGGCTAATTTTGAGGGCACTGCTGGCCTGTTAGGGCGGGATGGTATCCATCCCACTCGGGAAGGTGCTGCTCTCATTTCCTGCAGCATAGGTCATAGTCTCAGAACAGGTCTAGTTAACTTCTGACAATCCAGAGCCAAGGCCAGGGAGCAGACAAACAGGCTAAACTGACTGTCTGCTAGCTGCACAGAGTTGTCACTCAGGGTCCACTACATCGAGACTGTGTCTGTTCCCCGAGCTCAACAAAAAAGTAGAAATACTCCAAGAGTTTGTTCCAGTAACCTAATCAATATAAAATTAGATCATACTGACTGTACAGCTGCTGCCAGCACCTTTGATCTAAAGGTGGGGCTATTAAATATTAGATCTCTTACATCTAAAGCGCTAATGGATAATGAACTCATTACTGATCAGGAGTTTAATGTACTTTGTTTAACTGAAACATTGATTAAGCCAAATGAATATATAGCATTAAATGAAGCGAGTCCTCCTGGATACAGTTATATACACCAGCCTTGTCTAACTGGCAGAGGAGGAGGCGTCGCGGTTATTTATAATGATTATCTAGGTGTAACACAAAAACCTGGTTATGAATTCAATACATTTGAAGTTCTTCATACTCATATAATGTATGTAGCCTTGAAAAATAGGTCTACCCAGTTAATTCCATTGCTTATTATTTACAGGCCCCCGGGGCCATATTCTGAGTTTCTTTCTGAATTTGCAGATTTTATCTCAGATCTGGTTATTTCCTTAGACAAAGCTTTAGTTGTTGGAGATTTTAATATTCACTTTGATAACCCAGAAGACCCTTTGAAAACAGCGTTTGTGTCCATTTTAGATTCAGTAGGGATTAATCAGAATGTCATAGGACCGACCCATAATGGTGGTCACACCTTCGATCTAATACTAACATTCAGATTAAACGTAGACAATATAGTCACACTTCCACAGTCTGAAGTTATCTCAGATCATTATCTCATCTCATTCAAAATATGTCTGAGTAATAATATATGCACCTCACCACGCTACTGTATTAAACGTACATTCACGTCAACTACTGCACAGAGCTTTATAAATGATCTCCCAGAGTTATCAACTTTGATTGGGTCACTGTCAGCCCCTGCAGAACTTGATCAGGCGACTGAATGCTTAGAGTCAACATTCCGCCATACTTTAGATAATGTAGCTCCTCTTAAAAGGAAAATGATCAGAGAGAAAAAATTAGCACCCTGGTATAATGATGACACTCGCACATTAAAACAGACCACTCAAAAATTGGAACGTAAATGGCATCAAACAAAATTGGTAGTGTTCAAATTAGCGTGGAAGGAGAGCTTCCTGAAGTATAGAAAAGCTCTTAGTGCTGCGAGATCAACATATCTCTCCTCCCTAATAGAAGATAACAAAAATAATCCCAGATTCCTATTTAATACTGTAGCAAAATTAACCAGGAATAAGTCCACTATAGACACATGCACACCTGCAGTATGTAGTAGCAACGACTTCATGAATTTTTTTAATGACAAAATTGAGAATATCCGACAAAAAATTCAAACTACTAATTTAAGGTTAGACAATGTAAGTGACCCTGTCGTTAACAATATAACTGTATCAGATCAGCAATTAGAATGTTTTACTCCCCTTAGAGAAACTGAATTACTTTCATTAATCTCGGCATCAAAAGCCTCAACTTGCGTACTAGATCCCTTACCTACACATCTACTCAAACAGATAATACCTGGAGTAATTGAACCGCTTCTAAAAATAATCAGTTCTTCTCTTACGATTGGCTATGTACCCAAATCCTTTAAACTAGCAGTTATCAAACCCCTGATTAAAAAACCTGACCTTGATCCCTGTCAGCTGTCCAATTATCGGCCAATATCAAACCTCCCCTTTATGTCCAAGATCCTTGAAAAAGCTGTGGCACAGCAGTTATGCTCATATTTACATAGGAATAACATCCATGAAATGTATCAGTCGGGATTTAGACCTCATCATAGCACAGAGACAGCTCTGGTTAAAGTAGTAAACGACCTACTGTTGGCGTCTGATCAGGGCTGTGTCTCGCTGCTTGTGTTGCTTGACCTTAGTGCAGCATTTGATACCATTGATCATTCCATTCTTTTTTTTGTGATCAAATTTGTATTGAGAAGATACACATCAAATTTACAAAAATAAAAAGTTGCCTGAATTTAAGGGGATGCATCCAAACACAAAAACATGAGTTAGACACACAGACGAGGATAAAGACACAGACAAACACACATATGCACACACACATGCACACACACCATTCAGGGGAAAGAAAGTTTTCAAACAACGACACAAGGAGTAATGACAATAGGGACTAAAGGGTTACCCCAATAAGCCTTTTAAGGATTCCACTGCTGTCTGCCAAGTGCATAGAGTTTTTTCTGTGGCACCATGAATACAGGCAGTTGCCAATTCCATATAAACAACATCTAAAATAAAAAGGTAAAGATCCATTGTCTAACATTAAGCGCCTGCAACAGTTTCCATCTTGTAACAACTAGCTTTTTGGCGGCTGTCAGGCCAGCTAGGAGGATGCGCTTGTTAAGTCTAGAAGTGTTTAGTTCCAATAAGTCACTTAACATCAGGACAGGCACTGTCGCTGGCACTGGTTCACCCACTAGATCTGACAGTGTCGAAGCAACCTCATTCCAGAACTGTGCCACTGGTGGGCAGTCCCACATCATATGTAAAAATGTCCCAGGACACTTTAGATTACAAAAGGAGCACAAGGGGGAGTCTATCAGTTTCCTGTAGAAAAGTTTACGAGGAGTTAGATAAGTTCTATGTATGAAATTGAAATGTACAGTATCTGTTGATGGTTTGGATTATGTGACGCCTCCTTTATACTATCCCAAACATCCTCCCAGTCAAACTCTGGATCCAGAGCAGGATAATCTTGTCTCCATAATCTATTTAAAGGCAAATCAGGGTATGAGGATTCTAGAATAAACTTATAAAACATAGATACCATACCCCTAGTCCCATTTTGCACTGAAATCAATTTGCCAATGGGATGAGTGGGTAATGGTTGCTGCCATGGTACCCCATATGCTTTCATGGCTGATCTAATCTGTAAGTAAAAAAAGAAAGAAGAACCTGGCAGATTGAATGAGGTTCTAATATCCTGGAAGGAACCTAGGGCGGTGTCAATGTATAAATCCTTTAAGTACCGGATACCTCTATTGCTCCAGTGTGATGCAGAAATAGGTCTCCCTCCAATCAGTAACCCTTTGTTGTTGAACAGAGGGGAAAGTGTATGCCATCTACAGGAAATCTTACATTCTTTTTCTACTAAGCACCATGTATGAAACACATTTGAGACTAAAGGGCCAAAACATAGCATGGTTTGTTTGTCAGAGACATTAGAAAAGAGGACATCTTCTAAATTCCATGGTTGTACCATTTTTTCCTCCAACCCACGTCAAGATACTGGCGTATCAGGATCACGCCATGTAACAATAGGGCAGAGCACGAAGGACCAAAAGTAATATTTAAAATTAGGTACTGCTAACCCACCATCTCCTCTACTTTTCTGTAATGTGGATAATTTAAGTCTGGAACATTTTTTGTTCCAGATAAATTGGGAAATATCAGCGTGTAATTTCTTCCAATAATCTGTGGGAGGGCAGAGTGGAATCATTGAGCTGACGAAATTAATTCTTGGTAAAATATTTATCTTAACAATAGCAATCCGGGCCTGAAGGGAGGCAGGCAGGTTAGCCCATCTATCCATATCATTTTTTACGGTTCTATGGATTTCCAAAAAATTATGAGATGTAGTGCGATGCAGAGAAGGAAAAATCTTAATTCCAAGATATTTAAAGTGCTGGACAACAGGGACATTAGTGGGGAAAGGCAGTGCTTTCGCAGAGTCATTCAGAGGAAGAAGAGCAGATTTGGACCAATTGATCCTAAATCCAGAGTAAGCACCAAACTCCTCACAAACTGTTAATAGATGTAGTATTGACTGACTTGGGTTTTCCATAAAAACTAAGACATCGTCCGCAAAAAGAGCTACTTTGTGTTCCATGTTTAAAATAGAAATGGGGTTTATGGAGGGAGACTGTTGAATCATTTGCACCAGGGGTTCGAGTGAAAGGGCAAAGAGTGAAGGGCTCAAGGGGCAGCCCTGTCTTGATGACCTTGTAACAGGGAATGGAATGGAAAATAACTGCCCAGTTAGAACCTGTGCAGAGGGGCTAGAATATAAAACCTGAATCATGTGTATGAACTCTTTGCCAAATCCCATAATTTCTAAGACAGACCACAAAAAGGACCATTCCAGCCTATCAAAGGCCTTCATGGCATCAAGGGGCAGCACAGCTAGTGGAACTTTTGTATCTTTCGCAGCATCAATAACGTGGAGAAGTCGCCTAACATTGTCAGAGGCAAGACTGGTCTTTATAAATCCAGTCTGATCACAATGAACCAAAAATGGCATAAACTTTTCAATACGCTGCGCAAGTACCTTAGCATAGATTTTCAGGTCTGCATTCAACAGACTCAAAGGTCTATAATTAGCACAGTCTGTGGGGTCCTTTTCTTTCTTTAAGAGTAGCAAAATAAGAGCGGTATTGACATCCCTTGAAAAAGCACCTATCTTAATTGATGCTGTGATCATGTCAAGAAGTAACGGACCTAATTTCTCCCAAAATAAAAGATAAACCTCTGGAGGTATTCCATCTAACCCAGGAGATTTATTTGACTGCATAGACGATGTCGCTTTTTCTAATTCTTCTAACATTAAAGGGCTGTCGAGGCTCAAAGAATCTTCCACTGACAGAGATGATAGTTCTCACATTCATTTTTATTCAGCTGTCCCTATGACTGGTATAAAATGGAATAGAAATCACTAAAAGTTTTATTAATCTGTTTGGGTTCTGTTGTTATGACTCCATCGGCTGATCTAATGGAGGGGATGTCTGCAAAGTGTTCATTAGATCTAATTTTCATGGCCAGTAAATGACTGGGTCTGGATCCATGAAAATAGTACCATTGTCTAGTTCTGTGTATTAAAAATTCTGATTGCTGTTTCAAAATATTATTAATTTCTTTTTCGACAAGATCAGGTTTAGTCTCTATGTCTGAAGAATAATTATTTTGCAAAAGAAAATCTAGTCTAGAAAATTCCACTTCAAGAATTTGTAATCTGGCAGATCTCGTTTTACGTAAATTGGAACTAAAAAGTGTAGCAGTACTTCTGATAAAACCTTTCACTGCATCCCATAATACCCTAGGATCATCTACTGACCCCACATTAAAAGAAAGGAACTCGTCCAACTCAGATAAAAATTGCACCTTAAAATCCTTATTCTTTAATAATGAAGAGTTAAAGCACCATCTAGTGGCACATTTGGACAAGCATTTCAAAGTGGCGCGACAGAAGACAGCTTTGTGGTCTGACAGAGCAATGGGAAGCAAAATAGTTGCATCAATCCTTTGAAAAAGGTGGGGGGATAAAAAAATAAAATCTATTCTAGAAAAAGTTTTGTGTCTGTGAGAACAAAGAATTTTCTTTTAGGGTTGGATTCATTGATCGCCAAACATCTACAAGACCTAGGCTTTGTACCCAAGATCGTAGAGCAGCAGTAGCCAAATCTTGGTCCCTTGTGGCTCTTGGATAGGAACGATCTAGAGCAACATCCCACACAGCATTCATGTCAGCCCCAACTACTATTGAATACTCTGTCAGTTCTAGCATATGACGCGTTAAAGAGTCATAAAAATGTTTCTCAAATTTGTTCGGAGCATAAACCAAAGCAAGAGCGACCTTCCGTCCAAAAAGCTCTGCCTTCACGATAACCATTCTGCCTTCATTGTCTGCCCTGATGTCCAGTACCCTGATCGGAAGATTACGTCTAGCCACAACCGCCACTCCCCTAGTTTTCGCATTTACTGATGAAGATCCAATGACATGGTAGAATCTATTAGCTAGGCGCTTAGAATCATGAGATAACATGTGTTTCCTGTAAAAGAGCGATATCAATCTTCCTACGACGGAGCAGTGACAACACACTAGCCCGCTTATGTGGCGCATTTAAACCGCCTGCGTTCCATACTAAAACAGATAGCTCACCCATTATGGTATTGACCCGATCTCACAAGAAAGCAGGATAACTGAAAATACTGGCAGCAACCGGAGACACTAATCCTGTGCAAAATGCCATAAACAGATAACAGTCCCTCCGTGGTTTGCACATTGAAGTTCCCCATATAGCAAAGATGTATTGTAGCACTACAAAATATCCCCTGAAGACAAAGACAAAAGACAAAAAGGACACACTCTGACAAAAAAGACAGGACAAAACTAGATACATTACATGTAAAAGAAACTAGGCAGGCAAACGAGATCATTCTAAGTTGATCTGAGACCATGTATGGACACGGGGCAGCAACATCCAAAAGCTCAACCCAGCGACTTGTGTCTAATGCCGCTTTTCCACTACCAACGCGGCTGAGTTGGGCTGAGCCGTGCGGTGCTGAGTTGGGCTGAGTCAAGCTGAGTGGGGCTGTTGGAGTTGCATTTCACCTACAACCATGCTGAACCATGCTGGCTGGAAGTGGGTGGACACGTTGGGTGGAGTTAGTGAAAGTGGGTGGACGTCACGTGATGTCATTAGGTGGCGCAAACAGTGACATCAGTGACCTTTTAAGTGGTAGTCTCATGACCCGGAGAGTAAACAATAAACATGGAGTCGTTAGTGTTGCTGGTCTTGGTGCTGTGGCTTGTTGTCACTGACAATGCCAACAGATACTGGCAAGAGCGTATAGATGAGGCGAGGCGCATAAGGCTTAAGAAATTCTCGTAATTCGTAATTCTTCTTCTTCCGGGTTTACGATGTTTACAGATCCCAGCATGCTCGCGGGGCATGTGTGGGCATGTGAGGACACTCCTCCTCACCAATCAGTGCACAGGGGAGTGTCTCCTCATGCCCCTAGCCCCACTCAGCTCGGTTTGGCTCACTTCAGCCCCACTCCAAAACCGTGCGAGTTTTGGGTGCTGAGTGAGGCTGAAGCGAGCTGAGTCACGCCGCTCTGAGGTAGTCGAAACACGAGCCGTGTCGGGCTGAAGTGAGCTGAAAAAGGGTAGTGGAAAAGGGGCATATGCTTAACAAACCGTAATGCTAGCTATATAACACGACACTCAACAGTATATAATGTTATAAGTTCTGAAAACAGAGTAAGATATTGAAGTAGCACTAATAATACAACAATACAAAGGGCTTACAAAAAGAAGGCTCTCCTTACCCTTCACATCTTAATAATGATGAACAGTCCAACAACTGAAAAGATTGCAGCTCTCTAGTGTCCATTCACCAGTTCAAAAGGGAAATTCAAAAAGAAAAATAGAAAAATGCTTTGCTGTTGTAGGCAGGAAATGCAAAAAACAAGGGTCCAAATAGAGTCCAAGGATCAACTATAGTCCAGAGGCTTTGCCAAATTAACGGTTAGCGCTAGCCATATCAAGGCTACAATTAGCAAACACTGGTACTTGCTAGCTCAAGCAAGCCAATCCACTGAACAGTCCAGGTGATGTAGCATCCACTATGGCACTAACAACAACAAAAAAATCCATAAAGTAACAACATAAATATGTCCAGGACTGTTTAATCCAGAGGGCTGCAAAATACTAATGAGGAGGCAGGGAGAGCAGTGTCGTATTGCTTCATCTGCAGTTACTCATGGCTATTAGCTGGCTGCACCTCACGCTCCAGCTGAACGTCCTGGTGCAAATTAACCGTAGCGCTTGAGGCCGATGAGGGCATGTTGAGGTTCGGCAGAGAATCGATGAAATCCTCGGTGTCCTTGGGAGAGTGAAGCAACTCAGTTTGTCCACCTGTTTTGACTTTGAGAATGACAGGGTAGCATAGGGAGAATTCAATGCCTTTAGCTCTTGCAGTATCCATGGCTTTAAAGAATGCCTGGCATCTCTTGAGATGTCTGGCATCTCTCTTGAGGGTGTAGGCACTATAGTCAGGGGAAAAACGAATCTTCCATCCGTTCACTGTAGCAGGTGTTTTCTTCACTGCCCATAGGATGTGTTGATGGGTGGTAAAGCGAAGGACATTAAAAATTATGGTATGGGGACCGGCTCTGTTGTTATCTTCACTGTATATCCGATGTGCCCTCATGATTTCCCCACGAAGATCTCCCAAAGTGGAAAACCACCCTCGTAGGGAATTTGTCAGGAACTGTACTGTGTTTGATCCTTCCACTCCCTCAGCTAGGCTGGCAATGCGGAGGTTGCGTCTCCTGTTGCGATCCTCCATGTCCGCTAGCTTAAGCTGCATCTGCTCTAGCATGGTCTCATGGCTGCTTAGCAGAGTACAATTGTGTCTCACCTCAGATCTAATTTTCCCCATTTCTGCCTTCACATTCTCAATACTTCCTCTTAAAGGAACAGTCCACTGTACTTCCATTATGCTCTTATCTGAATTGAGACGAGCTGCTCTGTACCTCTCCGAGCTTTGCGCGACCTCCCAGTCAGTCAGACGCAGTCAGATGTGCTGTTACTCCTGTTAGCAATGTAGCTAGGCTCAGCATGGCCAATGGTATTTTTTGGGGCTGTAGTTAGATGCGACCAAACTCTTCCACGTTTTTCCTGTTTACATAGGTTTATATGACCAGTGATATGAAACAAGTTCAGTTACACAAATTGAAACGTAGTGATTTTCTATGCTATGGAAAGTCTGCACTATAATGACAGGCGTACTAACACCTTCTGCGCGCTTCGGCAGCGCATTGATACGGAGCTCAGATATCAATGCGCTGTCGAAGCGCGCAGAAGGTGTTCGTACGCCTGTCATTATAGTGCGCACTTTCCATAGCATAGAAAATCGCTACGTTTCAATTTGTGTAACTGAACTTGTTTCATGTCACTGCTTTCATGTCATTGTTTCATGTCATTGGTCCACTGCTTTTTTCTCTATATATGTTCCCTCTGGGTGATATTATTCATAAACATTGTATTAGTTTCCACTGTTATGCTGATGACACACAGTTGTATGTTCCTGCAAAACCTGATGAGAGACACCAGCTTAATAGAATTGAAGAATGTGTGAAGGACATTAGACACTGGATGCTTATTAACTTCCTTCTGCTTAACTCTGACAAGCCTGAAGTACTTGTACTCGGACCACATGCAGCTAGAAGTAAGTTTTCTGATTCCACAGTAACTCTGGATGGCCTTTCTGTTTCCTCACGTGCAGCAGTAAAAGACCTCGGAGTGATTATTGACCCCAGCCTTTCATTCAAAACTCAAATTGAGAACATTACCCGGATAGTTTTCTTTCATCTCAGAAATATTGCTAAGATAAGAAATGTAATGTCACTACATGATGTGGAAAAACTAGTTCATGCTTTCGTTCCCTCCAGGTTGGATTATTGTAATGCCTTACCATCTGGATGTTCCAATAAGTGCATAAACAAGCTCCAGTTAGTTCAAAATGCAGCAGCAAGAGTCCTTACTAGAACTAGAAAATATGACCCCATCACGCCTGTCTTATCCACACTGCATTGGCTCCCAATCAAATTTCGTATTGATTATAAAATACTACTATTGACCTTTAAAGCACTGAATGGTCTCGCACCACAGTACCTGAGCGAACTTCTGGTCCTTTATGACCCGCCACGCCTACTTGGATCAAAAGGTGCAGGCTATCTGCTGGTACCTTGTATAGTGAAGGCTACATCAGGGGCAGAGCCTTTTCTTACAAAGCCCCACAGTTATGGAACAGCCTTCCAAGTAGTGTTCAGGAATCAGACACAGTCTCAGTGTTTAAGTCTCGGCTGAAAACATATCTGTTTAGTCAAGCCTTGTGTTAATGGTGTTTATGAGGTAAAGGAGTAGATCTGGAGGATCCTCAGACATAGAGTGTTTTGGTAAACTGGGATGGGATGTATGGATGCTGTCAGTCCCCCACTCGCTTGCTCACTCGAGTTTGTTGACGGTGTAGTGGCTGCTGCTTTATGTCCCGGGGCTCCCTCATGCCTGTGTTACCTTCTGGCTCTCCCCTTTTAGTTATGCTGTCATAGTTAGTTGCCGGAGTCCCTGCTTGCACTCAGCACAAAATGTATACTGTTCCTACTTATTCAGGTGACATTGGGCATACCTAACAACCTGCATTTTCTCTCTCTTCCCCCCCCAAATCTGTCTCTCTGAGCTACATGTCAATCCTGAGATCGAGATGCTGAACCTCTTCTGCTCCTCGGACCTGCCTGATGCCCTGATGCCTTGTGTCTGGATGGAGTCTCATCGCATCGCTCCTGTGGAGGACGGCCCCATGAGGACAGTTGAAAGTCACACCTGGAAGATGCTCTGGACTCTTACAGTAATGCTTTTATGGCTGAGGACTACAGTTGACTTGCTAACTTTAGGACTGCAGTTGTCATGAACAGTTTTGCACTCAAGTTTCCATCAGTGAAGAGTTTATAACATCAACGAAACTGACTTCATGTTAAAACTGTTAATGTTATAGTCATGTTGTCTGTTGTTGCCCAAATGAGGATGGGTTCCCTTTTGAGTCTGGTTCCTCTCGAGGTTTCTTCCTCATGTCGTCTGAGGGAGTTTTTCCTTGCCACCGTCGCTACAGGTTTGCTCACTGGGGATAGATTAGGGATAAAATTGGCTCATGTCTTGAGTCATTCAGATTCTGTAAAGCTGCTTTGTGAAAATGTTTATTGTTAAAAGCGCTATACAAATAAACTTGACTTGACTTCACAAAGTTCTCGGCCTCACCCAGAAACAAGAGGCATAAATCCCATTTTGAGGCATAACTGTAGGCTATAAACCCTGATATCACTGTTCACAAAAACTCAAATGTATGTTGTCATTTCCTTGAAGGTGACATACTTTGAAAATCAATGGGTGAGAGGGAAACCAAAAAAATGGACAAGAAAGAAGCCAGAGCTGTGATCAAATATCTGAATAAAAAGGGAATGACTGCCAAGGAAATCCACAAAGATATGGTCAACACAGTTGGTGAGGACTGCCCTTTCTATTTAACCATAAATAAGTGGGTTGCTGATTTCAAGTGGGACACGGACAGCGCCGAAGATGACCCACGGTCAAGATGCCAAAAATCAGCGACCACGGACAATCAAATGGATGCCATTCACCGCATGGTCATGAATGATAGATGTGTGACTGTCCAATGCATCGCGGAAACCATGGACATCAGTGTTGGCTCAGTTCACACTGCTTTGACCGACATCTTGGGGATGAGCAAACTGTTTGTAAGATGGGGTCCCTGAATGTTGGCACCAGATCAAAAGTTGAATGGAGTGGAAATTTCAAGGACACTTTTGACTCATTTTCAGGCTGATCCAACCAAATCCCTGAGGAGATTTGTGACCCAGGATGGGACATGGGTTCATCACTTTGATCCTGAATCAGTGAATCAAAGGAAACAATGGAAACACATCAACTTTCCACCTCCCAAAAAGTTCAACCAAGTGAAATCTGTTGGCAAGAGTGACAGAGTGCTCATGACTGAATTCTTGCAAAAGGTTAAACCATTAATAGGGACAACCTGCATCAGAATTGCGACAACTGAAAGAAGCAATCAAAGGAGAAAGGGGGGGAACGCTTGGAGCTGCCACACAGTTGATCCAGGACAATGCACCCATCCACACAGCACAGGGGGCAGAAGCAGCCAAATGTGGATTTGAACTGTTGCCCCCATGCACCTTATTTGCCTGCCCCAGCACCGTCTGACTTCTATCTGTTCCCCAAACTGAAACACCACTCATGTAGTCACCATTTTCAGAGTGATGATGAAGTCATCCATGCTGAAGAGGAGGATCTGGAAGCTCAAGATGTGACCATTTCCTGTGAAGGGATAGCGGAGCTTGAACATTGGTGGACCAAGTGCATTGAAGTTAAAGGAGATGATGTACAACCCCGATTCCAAAAAAGTTGGGACAAAGTACAAATTGTAAATAAAAACGGAATGCAATGATGTGGAAGTTTCAAAATTCCATATTTTATTCAGAATAGAACATAGATGACATATCAAATGTTTAAACTGAGAAAATGTATCATTTAAAGAGAAAAATTAGGTGATTTTAAATTTCATGACAACAACACATCTCAAAAAAGTTGGGACAAGGCCATGTTTCCCACTGTGAGACATCCCCTTTTCTCTTTACAACAGTCTGTAAACGTCTGGGGACTGAGGAGACAAGTTGCTCAAGTTTAGGGATAGGAATGTTAACCCATTCTTGTCTAATGTAGGATTCTAGTTGCTCAACTGTCTTAGGTCTTTTTTGTCGTATCTTCCGTTTTATGATGCGCCAAATGTTTTCTATGGGTGAAAGATCTGGACTGCAGGCTGGCCAGTTCAGTACCCGGACCCTTCTTCTACACAGCCATGATGCTGTAATTGATGCAGTATGTGGTTTGGCATTGTCATGTTGGAAAATGCAAGGTCTTCCCTGAAAGAGACGTCGTCTGGATGGGAGCATATGTTGCTCTAGAACCTGGATATACCTTTCAGCATTGATGGTGTCTTTCCAGATGTGTAAGCTGCCCATGCCACATGCACTAATGCAACCCCATACCATCAGAGATGCAGGCTTCTGAACTGAGTGCTGATAACAACTTGGGTCATCCTTCTCCTCTTTAGTCCGAATGACACGGCATCCCTGATTTCCATAAAGAACTTCAAATTTTGATTCGTCTGACCACAGAACAGTTTTCCACTTTGCCACAGTCCATTTTAAATGAGCCTTGGCCCAGAGAAGACGTCTGCGCTTCTGGATCATGTTTAGATACGGCTTCTTCTTTGAACTATAGAGTTTTAGCTGGCAACGGCGGATGGCACGGTGAATTGTGTTCACAGATAATGTTCTCTGGAAATATTCCTGAGCCCATTTTGTGATTTCCAATACAGAAGCATGCCTGTATGTGATGCAGTGCCGTCTAAGGGCCCGAAGATCACGGGCACCCAGTATGGTTTTCTGGCCTTGACCCTTACGCACAGAGATTCTTCCAGATTCTCTGAATCTTTTGATGATATTATGCACTGTAGATGATGATATGTTCAAACTCTTTGCAATTTTACACTGTCAAACTCCTTTCTGATATTGCTCCACTATTTGTCAGCGCAGAATTAGGGGGATTGGTGATCCTCTTCCCATCTTTACTTCTGAGAGCCGCTGCCACTCCAATATGCTCTTTTTATACCCAGTCATGTTAATGACCTATTGCCAATTGACCTAATGAGTTGCAATTTGGTCCTCCAGCTGTTCCTTTTTTGTACCTTTAACTTTTCCAGCCTCTTATTGCCCCTGTCCCAACTTTTTTGAGATGTTTTGCTGTCATGAAATTTCAAATGAGCCAATATTCGTCATGAAATTTCAAAATGTCTCACTTTCGACATTTGATATGTTGTCTATGTTCTATTGTGAATACAATATCAGTTTTTGAGATTTGTAAATTATTGCATTCCATTTTTATTTACAATTTGTATTTTGTCCCAACTTTTTTGGAATCGGGGTTGTAGAAAAATAACACAAGAACAATCTTTCTCCTGTGATGTTTTCTGGGTGAGGATGAGAACTTTTTGAAGTACCCTTGTAATCAGGTTCAAGTCAGGGGACTGATATGGTCATGTCAAAATTTTTATTTTGTGGTCATTAAACTACTTTTGTTTGGATTTGGATGCATGTTCTAGTCATGACCCATGTGTAATGCTGTATTTGACTTAACTCAAGGTGGCACGGTGGTGTAGTGGTTAGTGCTGTCGCCACACATCAAGAAGGTCCAGGTTTGAGCCCCGTGGCCGGCGAGGGCCTTTCTGTGTGGAGTTTGCATGTTCTCCCCGTGTCCGCGTGGGTTTCCTCCGGGTGCTCCGGTTTCCCCCACAGTCCAAAGACATGCAGGTTAGGTTAACTGGTGACTCTAAATTGAGCGTAGGTGTGAATGTGAGTGTGAATGGTTGTCTGTGTCTATGTGTCAGCCCTGTGATGACCTGGCGACTTGTCCAGGGTGTACCCCGCCTTTCACCCATAGTCAGCTGGGATAGGGTCCAGCTTGGCTGCGACCCTGTAGAACAGGATAAAGCGGCTAGAGATGACGAGACGAGACTTAACTCAAGAAGACGTTTGATGTTTGAACTTGGAATTGTATAATTTCTGAGCTTGGTGGAAGAAAAACATGAATGCCACCATTCAACCTTGTGATTTGTTCAACCTTGTGATTTGTAGTTTAGCAACAAGTTAATCAGCTAATATTACTGATCCTGACTTTATAATGAAAGTGTTTACTTTCAAATTACTGAACTGTACCATCAGTGTTATAGATTTAATCAAATACTGTAATGTGTCTGTGTTGATTGTTCTGAAGTAAATAATGCTATAACTTCTGTTGAAGTAGGGATGTGATATTTTATTTACTGTTCAGTGGCCATTTTGCTGAACTCAGGGTTGAGGAGATACGAGTGATGCAATTTAGTCAAACACAGCATAACGTTTCAGCAGAGACAGCCAGATTTCCATTTCCTAATACTTTATAAAGAAAAATATCCCCACAACATCACAGAACCCCCACCAGTCTTAACAATTTTCTGTATATCCATTGTTCTTTTGGTATCCGGTCATTCAGCACAAAAGGCTTTTAACACAAATCTAGGTCACAATAATTGAAAATTCTCTTCTTGATACAGCAAGGGGTTTATTATGACTGTTTAGGGATGAGAAACCAGAAGCACCACCAAATATTACACTTTCGTTTCCTGCTGCGTGTGTTATGAATCAATTGCTGATGAGTTATTCCTGAAATGTGGACTGAAAATCCAATTCTTTGGTGTGTTTAGATATTTGTAGTTAAGTCATAAGAAACCTTGAATTGTGAGCACCTTCATAGATAACTTCACTATCACTTCTGATCAGATCACAAACTCCACTGACCCAATCATTTCCACATTTTCCCAAAATAATTCACTGGGGGATTGTGTCTCTTGCCCCGCTTGACAATGTGTGTTTTGCCAACTAAAAATGAAATATAATCCTAACTTTCTCAAAATTATTAAAAATCTATTTGATATCACAAATAACTGCTTTCATATGTATTTGACTAATAAAGTTGCAAAGTCTTTGATGGAAAAAAAGCATTTCTATGAGAAAATGAGAATCGTGAAAACTTTTCCATTTCCTGTTGAAAGTATGCTGTGCACATTTTGGCTGCCGTCTCTCGACAGAGCTTTTTATTTTTCTTTTTTCCTTTGTTTTTCTTTTTGTGCTTGCATGGTTTGATGTTTGTTCTTTGTCTGAATGTTTTGTCCACTGACTGGAGGAAGCCATGGCTTACTGGTTAGAGAAGTGGTGACTGGTTCGATTCCCAGGTCCAGCAGGAATGACTGAAGTGCCCCTGAGCAAGGCACCTAATCCCCAACTGCTCCTTGGGTGCTGTAGCATAGCTGCCCACGTGTGTGTGTGTGTGTGTGTGTGTGTGTGTGTGTGTGTGTGTGTGTTCACTCCTTCAGATGGGTTAAATACAGAGAGGAATTTCACTGCACTTTGTGTGTACATGTGACAAATAAAGGCTTCTTCTCTATTATTATTATGTACTTTAATAAGGACATTTATAAAACAAACCCATAAGTGTACTGGAGCTGAGCTGGTGTACTGTGGTGACCTGTTTGGAGGGAGGATTGGTGACGAACATACAGGTGAAATCAAACATGGTGGTTTCTAGAGTGGTGAAATACAATCGCTGGTATGGACGTGGCATCTAATTGTAGATTTGGAGAATTAACCTGATTTTTTTGTCTTTTTTCATTTGTGTAATTTCTAATATTACCCATTTTGAAGAACGACTAAAGGAACTCCACCTCTGTGACACCTCAGTGAAGGATGGAGTGATGAATGATGGAATAAACGCTCCTAAAGAGAAACATGCTTCAGTTACAATTTGTTGATTAGAATTGCTAGGGGTGCCAATAATTGTGAAACGTCTTGGTTAGTTCACGTGATGATATTAATGTGTGAAAATGAGACGATGATGATGATGATGTAAAGGTGCAAACAGAAGGTTATGCTAAAGGCAAAGTGAGGAGAAAGAGAGAATGGATGGATGGATGGATGGATGGATGGATGGATGGATGGATGGATGGACAGACAGATAGAAAAAAGAAAGAGGGATGCGAGAGAAGAGGAATATTAGAGACATGAAGGAATGACAGCGAAAACAGAGATGAACATAGAAAGATGGAGAGCCAGAGGTTGATGCATGGAGAAAGAGAAAAAGAGATGGAGAGAAAAAATGCAGAAGGATAAAGAAAAAGAGAGAGAAGGGTTAAAAAAGGGGCAGACAGTGAGAGAGACAGACACAGGAAGAGGAAATCAATTACAGAGACTAAAAAAGGGCAACAGATGAAAAGAGATAGAGAGAAAGATGGAAAGACAACAGTGGAGAGACTGAAAGAGTGACTAAAAGGACAGAGATGGGCAGATGGAAAGATGGAAAGACTAGAAGAGAAAGACAGAGAAAGAAAAGATAATGTGAAAGATAGAAAAAAGAAAAAGAGAGACAGAGAGCAAAGGATGAAAATAAATGGAGGGAGAAAGATGGAATGCAGAAAAATGAATAGAGAAAGAGATGGAGAGAAAAGTGACAGAAATATAGAGAGATAGAAAAAACAGCGAAAGCAACAAGTGGAAGAAAAAGGAGTGAGAGAGATTATAAAAATGATGAGAATAAACGAGAGAAAAGTGAGAGACCAAGACAGATAAAGAAAGAAAGAAACAAACAAAAACAAGAGCAACATATGAAAAAAGAGAGAGAGAAAGATGAGAAGAAAGAAACTGTGTGTGTGTGTGTGTGTGAGAGAGAGAGAGAGAGAGAGAGAGTCCTTCCTCATGATCTCTTGTTTCCGCTTCATTGCTCCAGATGGCTGCTCTACTGAAAGGCATCAATATTTCACTTTTACTGGCATCCATTTAATGTGTGTGTGAGAGAGAGAGAGAGAGAGAGAGAGAGAGAGAGAGAGATTTGAGGTCCAGATGTGGAAAAGTTTGCTTTTAAGGATTTTAATGTTTCACTTTTAATTGTTACTGCGTTCGAGTCTTAGATGCTTAAATCTCTCTCTGTCTCACACACACACACAGAGGAATGTTCAGAAGAATGATAAAACCCTTGTTTCTTTTCTTTGTCATTTGACCGTGAGCGTTTCCATACGTGTCACGTTAAAGGTGTGTGTCAACATCAAAGGACCTAAATGGAGGGGGAGGGGCCTTTCTATGTCCGGAAAGCCAGCCAGCCAATCAGAATCCACCATATTAGCCCACAGTGCAGATATGTTGGTGAGAATAAGGCTAACACTGTTAGCTCCTGATCTGTCTGCTGCATGGCTCTTTAGTGTTGTGAGTCTGGAGAAGAATAAGCAGTGACCTCATGACCTCCTCCTTCTGCATTTCTCACACAGTGGTGGCTTTTAATGAAAAAAAATTCCATATTGAACAATGGCCTTTTTAGTCTTTATACTTCACCTGATCTTTAGTGGCATACAATATTTAGTAAAATTTGAAAAATTCAATTTTCACTTTGGTTAGTGGTTTCCTACATTAGCCACTCATATCATTGATCACTAACTAGTCGAGCCAAGTCTTTGCCATATGCTGGGGTTCATTTACCTCAGGAAGTCAGAAGTCAGAGCTGGGAATGACGTCATACCCGAGTTGACCACATTCCAGTACAAGTCTGAAAACTAAGATGGACCCTTTTAATAGATAGGTTAACCATGGCTAGCCATTATTGGCCATTATTAGTCATTCTCTCTCTCTCTCTCTCTCTCTCTCTATGGTCCACGTCACGAATGACGAGCGGAGTCTCTCAGTTGACGTCTTTGACAACGCCTTTGAGATCTGAGGTCAAGCTGTTCCTCAACGTGGACATGGCCTCTTTCTGTCTGGTTACGCCAGGCATCCCTGTCTGCTGTTAGGTTGTGCCATGAGGTCAAGTCGAACCCAAATGCCTTCAGGTCTTCCTTGATGCAATCCTTCCATCGTTTCCTTGGATGACCTCTGCTTCTCTTACCTTCTGCTATCTCGCCAAATAACAACTGTTTGAAGATGCAATTGTCCTCCATACAACATACGTGTCCCAACCACCAGAGTCTATTGCTGTGAATCATGGTCTCAATGGTGGAGGTCTTTGCTCTATTGAGGACTTCTCTGTTTGTCTTCTTGTGCCACCATCTGTTTTTAATTATCTGGCATAGAGAACACTGATGGAATGCTTCCAGACTTTTGAGATGGTGTGAGAGAGTTGGCCAAGTCTCACTGCCATGCAGCAAGGATGGTAGGACAATAGCTTTATAAACAGTGAGCTTAGTAGACAGGGTAAGACCTTCCTGATTCCATACTCTTGAGCTTAGGGACTTGAATGCAGCTACACCACAGGAGAGTCTGTGTTTGACCTCTGAGTCTAACGAGGCATCTACTGACATAACCCCACCAAGGTATGTAAACTTCTTGGCACACTTGAGGGTGAAGTCATCAATCTTTATTGGGGGTGGATCAGGGCAGCCAGTATGCATCACTTCGGTTTTGGGTTTACTGATGGTAAGACCCCAAGCTTTGCAAGACAGATTGAGGGCAGTAACTCCATACTGCAGAGAACTTGCACTTTTTGTGGCTAGAGATGTATCATCTGCATACAGGAAATCATCTTGCTTAGTTGTTGATGCTGACTTTAGGCAACGCTGGTTGAAGAGCTTGCCATCCATTTTGTGGCAGATGTTGATGCCAAAGTCTGGAAGGGATCTGTGGGCATGGCACAGGACATAAGCAAAGAATAGAATAAACAGTGCTGGGGCCAGGAATGCAGCCTTGGCGCAAACCATTGGTTACTTCAAAATCTTCTGTTAGTTCACCGCTGATGAAGACACAGGCATGCATACCATTATGGAAGTTTTTGATGATGTTAATAAGTTTGCTGAGTATGCCTACTTTCTGTAAGAGGTGCTACATGGTGTCCCTATCCACTGTGTCAAATGCCTTGACCAGGTCCACAAATATGATGTGCAGCTTTTGCTGCTGTTCACGACACTTCTCAATAAGCTGATGAAGGGCGAACATCATGTCATTCGTTGATCTGCCTCCTCTGAATGCGCATTGCGCTTCTGACAAGAACTTTTCCACAACTGGCCAAATTCTCTTCAGTATGACCCAAGCGAACAGTTTCCCAGTGATTGCCATAAGGGTGATACCTTTGTAATTACCACAAGTAAATCTGAAGTTCTTCTTGAAGAGGGTAATGATGGTGCTGTCCTTAAAGGAGATACACAGAGCCTTTATTTTTAAATACATTTCTGAGTGGATAGTATCTCCATCCTTGACTCTTGTATAAATGGGAATAAAAAAAATATATATTTTTGAGTGTTAAAATCGACCGCAGAGTTGGCATTCGAGCTGCCCCTCTCATGATCCACCCCGGACTTCCACTCTGGAGATTTACTATCTCCCAGTTCAGCGCAATCCGGATCAAGGATGGGACGTCCGTCTTGCCGGCATTCACTTCCTGGTCTGCTCTGCTGTGTATAAATAGGCCGTTCTCAGAAGGGGACTTTGCCAGAACGTCTTGTCTGTTTCTCACGTCATCTCGGTGCTATTTTTTGCTTCCTGCATTTTTGCTCTCTGTCTTGCCTAGTCTTAGCCACAGTTTTTTGCACTCACATTTTGTCAGTTTTTCCATGTTTTTTGCATTATGTTTTTTGCCTCCAGTTTTTGTCAGAACTATTTTTCATGTTTTTTCATATTAGCACTTTGTCTACCTCGTTGCTGTCTGGATTATTTTTGCTATTTTTGTTCATTGACTCTTTTTGGACTTTAATTAAATCATTTTTTATTCATTGGATTTTCTGGTTTGTGTTCTGCTATTGGATCCTAACTCACCACATCTCGCCACTCATAACAGTATGTTCTGGCCAACATGGATCCAGCAAAACTTAACCATCTGAGAACGGCTATGCAGCAGCAAGGAGCCCTCCTTGGGACCCACCAACAGGAACTCAGGCAGATCACTCAGAACGTGGCCACCCTGTCTGACTCATTCAACCTCCTAGCCACACAACTCCAGCACTCCTAAGCCATGCCTACCCCTGCCCAGCCATCTCTTTCTTCACCTCCCGCCACTCTCCACGAACGAAGACTCCCTTCGCCTCAGCCCTACAGTGGAGAACCAGGTACTGTACCTGCAGATCTTTTTTGTCACAGTGTTTGCTGATCTTGGAGCTCCAACTTCTGGTTTTCCCCACAGAATGCTCCCGGGTAGCTTATACCATCATGCTCCTCACCGGCAAGCCCAGAGAATGGGGGATGGTGGTCTGAGACACCGACATGCCCTGTTGTTCCAGCTTCAAGGAGTTCTCTGAGGAAATGAGGCGAACATTCGACCGCTCTCTGTCCGGCCAGGAAGCAGCAAGAGAGCTCATGGAGCTGCGGCAGGGGTCCCAATCTACCTTGGATTATGCCATCGAGTTCTGGATGTTGGCAGTGTCATGCAGTTGGAACAAGAGTGCCCTGGTCGATGCGTTCCTACATGGCTTATCCGACACCATGAAGGATGAACTCTTCTCGCGGGAACTGCTGTCAGACCTCTCCAGCCTGATGGACCTTGCCAATCGTATTGACATGCAGGTCCAACAATGGAGGAGAGAGAGGAGCCACTGCAACTTCAACCCCTCTCCACCACCCGCCTCGTCCATCAAACCCATGCAGGTAGATCAGGTACGGGTGTCAGCGGAGGAATGACTGCACCGATGGAGCACGGGGGCTTGTTTCTACTGCGGTCAGCAGGGACACATCTGCCGAGCCTGCCTGCTAAAAGGACGAGCCCACCAGTGAATCGAGGGACCCTGGTGGGTAATGCTCGGAACCAGTCCCCTGCCGACCGACCGTTGCTCCCCGTCATCATCACTCTCAACAATCGGCATCACCATCTTCAGGCACTCGTCGACTCGAGGGCGGACAGGAACCTGATCTGCTCTGCCACCACCAAGGATCTCGGAATCCCGTTACTCGCCCTCAAGGTCCCTCTCACTGTCCTGACACTCAATGGAACTGGCTTGACCACCATCACTCACCTCACCATCCTGCTCACCCTAAGGATTTCAGGCAATCACTCTGAAACTATACAACTTCACGTCATGAACAACCCCCGCGTTCCCGTTATTCTTGGATTATGGTTGATGCAGCACAACCCCCACTTAAACTGGACTGACCACACCATCTTAGGCTGGAGTCCTTCCTGCCTGGCCTCCTGCCTGAACTCCATTCTGCCTCCCGCCAAACCACCTCAGCCCTCAGCCAGCAAGTTTCCTGACCTTTCTCATGTGCCTCCAGAATATCTGGACCTCAAGCTTGTCTTCAATAAGACCCGAGCAGTGTCCCTTCCCCCTCATAGGCCCTATGATTGCGGTATCAACCTCCTGTCAGGGATGGCACCACCCAAGGGACATCTCTACTCTCTTCCCCTGCCGAGAGACAAGCCATTGAGAAATATATCACCAAGTCTCTGGCAGCTGGGATCATCTATTCTTCCTCCTCCCCAGCAGCGGCGGGATTCTTCTTCGTGGAGAAGAAAGACAAGTCGCTCCGCCCCTGCATTGACTATTGAGGTCTCAATGCCATCACAGTCAAGAACCGCTACCCACTACCGCTCATGACTACAGCCTTTGAACTACTCCAGGGAGCTAAGGTGTTCACTAAACTGGATTTATGCAACGCCTATCACCTAGTTAGGATCAGGGAAGGGGACGAGTGGAAGACAGCCTTCAACACCACCACAGGCCACTATAAGTACCTCGTAGTCCCTTTCGGCCTGACTAACGCGCCCACGGTATTCCAGGCATTGGTTAATGATGTATTGAGGGACTTTCTTAACACCTTTGACTTTGTTTACCTGGACGATATCTTGATTTTGTCTCACTCCCTGGAGGAACATCAGGGTTGTATCTGGCAGGTTCTTCAATGCCTGCTGGAGAATAAGCTGTTCATTAAGGCAGAGAAGAGCGAGTTCCAACAAGGCTCTGTCTTGTTCCTGGGGTTCATCATTTCACCAGCCAAGATCCAGATGGATCCTCTCAAGCTGGAGGCAGTCGCTGACTGGCCCACCCCATCTTCGAGACGAGAGCTCCAGCACTTCCTGGAGTTCGCCAACTTTTACAGGCATTTCATCCACAACTTCAGCACGGTGGCCAGACCTCTCTCAGCCCTGACCTCGACCAAGACCAAGTTCAAGTGGGGGGAGGAACCAGATAAAGCCTTTTCCAGTCTCAAGCACAGGTTTACCACAGCACCCATTCTCACCATACCCAATTCTACCAAGCAGTTTATCATCGAGGTCAATGCCTCTGAGTCAGGGGTCAGAGCCATCCTATCCCAGAGGGCCAACGACAGCAAGGTCCACCCATGATCCTTCTCCCGACAGCTATCCTCAGCTGAACGAAATTCCAACATCAGCATCGGCCGTGAAACTAGCCTTGGAGGAGTGGAAGCACTGGCTCGAGGGGTCTGACCGTTCCTAGTCTGGACCGACCATAAAAACCTGGAGTACCTCAAGTCTGCCAAACATCTCAAATCTCATCAAGCCCGTTGGTCTCTCTTCTTCTCCCAATCCAACTTCACGCTCTCCTACCGCCCAGGCTCCAAGAACGGCAAACCCGATGCCCTGTCCAGGAGGTTCTCTTCCCACCAAGAGGAGTCCAAGCCACCCGAGACTATCCTTCCTCCATGCTGCCTGGTGGGAGCCGCTATTCTAGAAATTGAGACGCTCATGCAGAAGGCCCTGGAGCAGGACCCTGGTGAAAGTAACTCCAACAATATTCCTCGTAACCATCTGTTTGTTCCCTGTCATGTGCGAACTCAGGTGCTGCAGTGGGGTCATGGTTCCAAGCTGGCCTGTCATCTGGGAGCCACCTGAACTCTGACTCTCATCCAGCAGCGCTTTTGGTGGCCATCCATCAAGGAGGACGTCCAGGAGTTCGTGGCAGCCTGCAACACATGCTCTTGGAACAAGACAGCCAATCGACCCCCTGCTGGCTTACTAAGACCCCTTCCTACTCCGCATCGACCTTGGTCTCACATTCCCCTGGACTTCATCACAGGACTCCCCAACTCAGGTGGCAATACATGCATCCTCACTGTCATTGACCATTTTTCTAAGACCGTCCATTTCATTCCTCTGCCCAAGCTCCCCTCAGCCAAAGAGACCACAGAACTACTCATCTACCACGTTTTCTGCCTTCATGGTCTGCCTACCGACATAGTTTCTGACCGGGGTCCTCAGTTCACTGCACAGTTCTGGAGAGCCTTCTGCAAACACATCGGGGCCACCTGTAGTCTCTCCTCAGGCTTCCACCCACAAACCACTGGCCAGGCAGAACGGGCTAACCAGGCTTTGGAGGTTGCACTCAGGTGCATGGTGTCCAGGGATGCCAGTTCTTGGAGCAAGTACCTACCTTGGATCGAATACGCACATAACATTCTCCCTTCCTCTGCCACAGGTCTCTCTCCATTCCAGTGCTCACGAGGGTACCAACCACCACTGTTCCCCAGCCAGGAGGAGGAGGTCACTGTACCATCAGCCCAGGCCTTTATACACCGCTGCAGGAGAATGTGGGCATTGGCCTGGAGAAGACTCATTTGCTCCGCACTCGCAGCCAAGAAGCAGGCCGACAAATGTCGCTCCAAGGCACCCACCTACCGAGTGGGTCAACGAGTTATGCTCTCCACACGCCACCTGCCACTTAGGGCCGTCTCTTGCAAGCTGGCACCCAAGTTCCTTGGACCCTTCCTCATCAAGAAGGTAATCAACCCATGTTCCATTAGAGTGGCATTACCACTCACCATGTGATGCTTAAACCTCTGGTTTCCAGTCCCTTAGCTGTTAATACTCTGAGTAGTTCAGCATGTAGCCTTGGACCACCAGCTTTCAAGGCCTCTGCTGGGATGCAGTCTTGACCTGGAGCTTTGTTTGTGGCTAGCTGTTTCAAGGCCTTGGAAAGCTTTTCTTCAGTTGGGGGTGCTTCAAGATCATTGAGGATCTCCTCTTGAGGGATGTCATCCAGAACTGATGGATCGATATTACTTGGCTGATTGAGAAGAGTATTGAAATGTACTTTCCAGCGTTCCATGATGTCATCCTCTGTGAGGCGGTTGCCAGCTAGATCATTGATGGGTGTCAGACCAGACGATCGACGTTGAGTCACAAACTTCACAGCCTCAAAGAAACAGTTTGGGTCATGGCATTCTGCATGTTTCTCAATATCATGTGCACATTCAAGCCACCACTGGTTCTGCATGCAGCAAAGCTCTGTCTGGCATTTGTTTCAAAAAACTCTGTAGCGCTGGTGGTTTTGTGCTGTGTCATCTCTAGATTAGATTAGATTAGATTCACTTTATTCATCCCACATCAGGGAAATTCACGTGTTACAGTAGCAAGAAAATGTCAAACAGATAACAAATAAAACTGAAATAAAAATTAGACAAACAAAAGATTAAATACAAAGGGCTATTTGCATATCTACCATGAAAAAGTATAGAAAAAAATTGCCTTATTGAGAGGCTCGGAAAACTACACCACAGGTAGACTCTGTATATATACACACATATATACATAAAAAATATATATATATATATATATATATATATATATATATATATATATATATATATATATATATATATAAGTATGCATAAAAATAGTTTAAGGCCTATATTATTGCACATAATAATTGCATCAATGCGAGATGGCAGAGGTAGTAGTGGTGAAGTAGTGCAAATATAATGACAAACAGGTTATTGTTGCTACGTTACAAGTTGTGGGTGTTCTACAGTCTGACAGCAGCAGGTATGAATGACCTGCGGTATCTCTCCTTCTTACACCATGGCTGTAGCAGTCTACTACTAAAAGAGCTGCTTAAAGCCCCCACAGCCTCATGTAGGGGGTGAGAGGGGTTATCCATGATTGAGGTCAGCTTGGCTAACATCCTCCTCTCACCCACCACCTCAATGGAGTCCAGAGGACAGTCCAAGACTGAGCCAGCCCTTCTGACCAGTTTATTAAGTTTATTCCTGTCCCTCTCTGAACTTCCACAGCCCCAGCAGACCACAGCATAGAAAATCGCTGATGCTACCACACAGTCATAAAAAGTCCTAAGCAGTGTCCTGCACACACCAAAAGACCTCAGTCTTCTCAAGGAGGTGGAGACGACTTTGGCCCTTCTTGTACAGGACATCTGTGTTGTTAGTCCAGTCCAGTTTGTTGTTGAGGTGAACACCCAGGTATTTGTACTCCTCCACAATCTCAATGTCCAAACCCTGGATGTTCACTGGTGCAATTTGAGGAACCGTCCTTCTGAAATCGATCACCACCTCCTTTGTCTTGCTGGCATTGATGCATAGGTGGTTCAGTTCGCACCAGGCGACAAAGTTGGTGATGACCTCTCTGTACTCCAGATTGTCCCCCCCGACACACGTCCAATGATGGCTGTATCATCTGAGAACTTCTGGAGGTGGCAGCTGTCCGTGTTGTAGCTGAAGTCAGATGTGTAAAGTGTAAAGAGGAAAGGAGAGAGCACTGTACCCTGTGGAGCCCCTGTGCTGCAGACTACCACATCAGACACACAGTCGCGGAGCCTCACATACTGCGGTCTGTTAATGAGGTAGTTGATGATCCATGCAGCCAGGTGGCAGTCGACACCAGCTCCCTCCAGCTTCCCCTTAAGCAGTGATGACTGGATTGTGTTGAAAGCACTGGAGAAGTCAAAGAATATGATTCTCACAGTGCTCCCAGTGCCCTCCAGGTGCAAAAGTGACCGGTGTAGCAGGTAAATGACAGCATCATCCACACCAATTCCCGGTCGATATGCGAACTGCAGGGGGTCCATCTCACTGTTCACCAGGTGAACAATCATCTCCATGATCTTCATTAGGTGAGACGTTAAAGCTACTGGCCGAAAGGGGTTGAGCTCCCTGGGGTGCACAGTCTTGGGAACTGGAACCACACATGATGTTTTCCACAGAAGTGGAACTTTCTCCAGACTGAGGCTCAGATTGAAAATGTACAGAAGAATCCCACAGAGCTGATCTGCACAGTCCTTAAGCAGTCTGGAGTTGATACCATCAGGGCCAGCAGCTTTCCTTGTCTTGATCCTCCTCAGCTCCTTCAACACCTGATCAGCTGTTATGGAGAGGCAAGGGGTGTAGCCGAGGTGTGAGTCCTGTAGAGTGAGGTTGGGGGTGGAGTGTGTGGATTGGTCTGGCAGGGATCAGAGGGGGGTGATGTGGTGTGAGGAGGGAGTTGTTGGTGTCAGAGGTATTATGAGGGGAGGGGGGTGGTGGTGGAGTGATATCACAGACCGGTCAGGACTATGGTGAGTGGGGGAGGGTGGGGTGGCACAGTCAAATCTGTTGATAAAGAGATTCAATTCATTTGCCCAGTCTTGGCCCCCAGATACAGGGCCCCTCCCACTATCCTTTGTGTGGCCAGAGATGGTTTTCAGGCCTCTCCATACCTCTCCGGTGTTGCTCCCCTTGAGGTGCTCCTCCAGCTTCCTCCTGTAGCTGTCCTTGCCTCTCCTTATCCCCCTCTTCAGCTCCCTCTACACTCTCCTCATCTCCTCCTTGTTGCCAGATTTAAAAACCCTCTTCTTCTTGTTTAATAGGGCTTTTAGTTCAGAGGTCACCCAGGGTTTATTGTTGGGAAAACACCGTACCTTCCTGACTGGCATAGTGTTTTCAAACACAGAAATTAATGTAATCCGTGATGCAGGTTGCCAGGCTATCAATGTCATCCCTGTGAGGTTCACACAACACATCCCAGTCCATGGTGTCAAAGCAGTCCCTCAGTGCCATACTGGTCTCCTCAGACCAGCTCCTTAAAATACCTCTTGGTGGGTGGTTGTTTATTCACCATAGGTATGTATGTAGGGGACAAGTGAACCAGATTGTGGTCAGAACGGCCCAACGGGGGGAAGGGTGATGAACTATATGAGTCCTTGGTGCTCACATACATTAAATCCAAAGTTCTCTTGTCTCTGGTGTGGCATTTCACATACTGAGTGAAGGTTGGGAGAGTGGAGGACAGGGAAGCATGATTGAAGTCACCGGAGATTAGTAGCAGGGACTGGGGGTGTGATGTCTGAAGCTTTGACACTGTAGTGTGTAAGAGCTCACAGGCTGCAGCAGCATCGGCCACTGGGGGGATGTACACAGTTATTGCGATAACATGCGAGAATTCCCTCGGGAGGTAATATGGCCGAATGCTAACTGCTAGCAGTTCAATATTTTTACTGCAATACTGCTCCTTTACCCTGATGTGCCCCGGGTTACACCATCTGTCATTCACAAACATCACTATACCCCCTCCTTTCCTCTTACCGCTCTCCTTGGCTTTCCTGTCCACTCTCACGAGTTGAAATCTGTCCAGAGTGACGTGTGAGTCAGGTGAGAGTTCATTCAGCCAAGTCTCTGTGAAGCACATAAGGCAAACTCCCGGTACTCCCTCTGCAGCCTGGTTAGCGCCGTTAGCTCATCCATCTTATTAGGGAGAGATCTTACGTTTCCCATGATGACAGATGGTATACATGGTTTATACCGTCTTTTCTTCTCCCGGCACTTCATTCCAGCTCTGCATCCCCTTCTCCTTCTCTTTAATTCCGTAGGGATCACCAGTCTTTCCACGGGGAGTACCTTGGTGTTGCGCAGTGCTAACAGCTGCTCCAGAGTGTAAACAATGGAGCCTTAGCTAAAAGGGTCAGCTGATGCCGATTTAAATAGCCCCAGAAAGAAAAAGGAAAAAATACAAATGCACAGTCTCACGAGTAGTACATCCCGAGGTGCACACTTCTGACTGAGACTAATGCAGAAAGAAACGCAAGAACTGCCTGGAAACTGTCATGTTTCTGTTTCAACAGGGCTGTAATTGTGTCATTGTTTTTGTCAAACCAGTCTTTGTGTTGTCTCTTTTCCATTCCAACTGTGTCTTTGGTGGAGTTATATATGACATCTTTAAGAGACTTCCAGTGATCTTCAATGGTGTCATGGTTGACCTGATGCAAGTTGTCCGAGATACACTGCTGCAGCTGCTCACTGGCCTCTGGTAATTTAAGACGGTGGCTCTTGAGTCTTCTGGGGCCTGGATTGCATCTCCTTTGAGTTGACTTGTGGAAACGCAGCTTCAGTCTAGCACAGACCATGCGGTGATCCATCCAGCAGTCAGTGCTTCGTCTGGCACGAGAGTCCAATAGATCAGACTTGTAGTGTTGGTGCACTATGATGAAATCAATCTGATGCCAGCTTTGTGATCGTGGATGCATCCAAGTACCCTTGTGTATGTCCAGATGGCAGAACATGGTATTGGCGATGGCTAAATCGAAGCAGGTACAAATTTCCAGCAGGAGAAGTTCTTGTTCATTCATGTCTCCTAAACTGTGGGGGCCAATTACATCAGGCCAGGCTGTGTTGTCGGAACCGACTCTGGTGTTGAAATCGCTGAGGAGGAATAGCCTGTCATCACATGGGACGGATGTTAGGACATCTGAAAGCTGGTCATAAAATAGGGTTCTCTCCTCTTCTGGTCTTTTGAAAGTTGGGGCATACACACTTATGACTGTGACATAGCAGGCGTTATCCAACCTGATGCGCATTGACATGATGCCCAAGTTTAACCCCTTCCAGTTCACAACTGATCACCTCAAGGATGTTTTAAGGGCTATCGCCACACCTTCGAGTTTTGGTTGGTCACATGGTCTACCAGAATGGAGGAAGGTGTAATCTCCATCCACAAACTCACCATCTTCTGGGATATGACACTCACTCAGATATGTTATATCAATGTTAAAGCAGCTGAGTTCTGCTGCTATTAGTGCAGATTTGCGCCCTGGTGCTTGACGATAGGGAGTCTGGGTGTCTGACATAGTTCTTATATTCCAGGAGGCTAGCTTGACCTGTTTCATGAAGTTGCAGGCACGTCTGGGCAAATCAGGTCCACAGGGTCCTCGTGGCTTTACCCGTGGCCCATCATGCTTGCAGTGACGCTGCACAGACATTGCTCACTGACATGTAGATATTGTAATATGAGAGTCTGTAGTGGGTGTGAATTCCACAGCAGGAGGGTGCTGGCCTCAAGCTGTGGGCAAGTAGGAGACCCACTTCCGTACTTGCATCCCTCATGTGTTGAGTTCCTTGGAGTGGTCTTGGATGAGACACAAATCACCACGCTTCTACACATAAGGCGATCAGGTGATTGAAGTCAGTGGGCCAACCCAAGCTGTGATTGACTTTGGTATACTCCATTGGGGCCAAACCAAGCCCTAGGAGTCTCCCCTCATCTGCCAATTGTGGTATACCAGCACAACTCCATAGCTGACCGTTGAGCCTCTCTCCTGGTGGAGGTGGATGACACGCATGCCAAGGCCCTTCCGCTCCAGGTGCTATGGAGCCTACAGTAAGTCCTAAAGCCTTTCCCACAACTGGGTATGGCCGCAGGGCAGTGGAGGTTTGGAATCAGAGTTTTCCTTCTCCTAGATGGACTGCCTTCCTAGGCTGACAAGCTCCATCTACCCGAAAGCAGCTGGTTTTGAGGCACCAGAGATCCGCCTTCGCCCCTTCTCCTGAAGTCATTATTAACTATTATTAGTCATTATTCACCATCATTAGCAATTATTAGTCATTATTAGTCATTATTTTCAATAATGAGTCATTATTCATTATTATTAACCATTATTAGCCATTACTTACTTTGACTTAGTTCCTCTCATGCTGTTCTGCACATAGGGTACATTATAGGCCATTATTAGCAATTATTAGTCATTATTAGCAATTATTAGTCATTATTAGCTATTATTGGTCATTATTAGCCATTATTACCAATTATTAGTAATTATTAGCCATTATTAGCCATTATTACCAATTATAAGTCATTATTAGCCATTATTACCAATTATTAGCCATTATTAGTCATTATTAGTCATTGTTAGCTATTATTAGCAATTATTAACCATTATTAGCCATTGTGAGCCATTATTAGCTATTATTAGTCATTATTAGCTATTATTAACCCTAGGGGGGAGAGCTCACGCCTACCTTTTGGGTCCCCGGGTGGCAGATAGGGGAATGGCCTCCAGATATGGAGGTTAGTGGCAAATAGTCAAGTCAAGTCAAGTTTATTTGTATAGCACTTTTAACAATAAACTTTATTGCAAAGCAGCTTTACAGAATTTGAATGACTTAAAACACAAGCTAATTTTATCCCTAATCTATCCCCAATGAGCAAGCCTGTGGTGACGGTGGCAAGGAAAAACTCCCTCAGACAACATGAGGAAGAAACTTTGAGAGGAACCAGCCAAACCAAATATAGGAATAAGCCATCCTGGACCAAACATGGGTTGCCCTTTGGCAAGGCATAGCACCTGATAGCCACCCTGTCTAGGAATGCAGGTGAAACCTTGGGCAGCAGCAGGGTTGATGTGTAGTGTCGGCGGATGAGCTGGAATTACTTTCTGACTAACGGTAGCACTCACAATGATGCTGGATGTATGAACCTTCAGTTAAATCTTCGGCCAGGGTCACCTAGTTCAGTTAGTGAATGACTGCAGAGTGGTAGATGTGGCGAATTACCACATCATAGTTTAATACTTAGTCATTTGAAAACATTATAGAGTCCTTATACAGCACCTCAGTTAAAGCCCAAGATAGGCTGGTTAACTCCAGCACCAACCTGTCTTTCTCTAGGTCAGAAGATGCTACCATGTCTAATGATGAGCATATCCTAAATCCCAAGGGACAGACACGTTCTGATCCTCAACTAAAGAAAGGCCTCTTAACACCCAACACATTTATTATGTCAACTTTGAACTGTAGAACCCTCACTCATAAATCCCCGCTAGCAGAGTTAAACAAGCTCATGTCTGATGCCATGATTTCTGTAGTGTGCATTCAAGAACACTGCATCTTGCATAAAGATGACGAGCCTGATATCGTTGCCCACGGCCTTGGCACCAATACACTTTTCACCTCATCGGCACTCAAGAATGCAGCTAACTCGACCATTGGTGGCGTTGGTATTGCAGTGTGTTCTTCCCTGATACCCCTAGTTACATCTGCGAACAAAATCTCAGGACAAATAGTTATAATGGTCATCGGGGCAACCCAAAAACTATCCTTGTTTCCTGTCCCTCCCCACATAATAACAGGCCTGAGAGTGAGATCGAAGAGTTCTACTCTACCCTGAACTCCTTTGTGCAGTTCACACCCCTCCATGCCATGTTACTCATTGGCGGCGATTTCAACGCCAGGATAGAGGGCAAATTCTCTTACCACCAAGTAATAAACTGAAATGAAGAGTATTTAATTGGCTTTGCCCATCAACACAACCTTATAGTGGGCAACACTTCACTTCAAAAACCGAAGAAAAGATTGTGGACATGGAGATCTCCGAAAGGTGACTTGGCCCAGATTGACGTTTGCCTTGACAGAAAGAGGTGGAGAAACAGCATCAAAGACTGCCAAAGACTGTTCAACTCCTCCAACCCCATTGGTACTGATCACAGAATTGTCTCCCCCAAAATATGACTGAGCATGCCCCCAAAATCATCTCTCACACAAAATTGTACTGGCATGCAATAAGAGAAGACCAGGATCTCACAAACACAATCGACATCACCATCTCCCAAGTGTTTGCTGAGCTTCAACAGAGAACCTACTCTGAATTTATAAAATCTGCAATCAAGTTGGCACCAAGAAGCTTCCTCCAAAACCACTCCGGGATCCCGATCCTGTTGATAGTGCCCAAGTGTCAACTACACGATGAGCCACTCTCAGTTCGTCCACCAAGAACATCCAAGCTGCACAGACTCAGTTCAAAAAGACATTCGACAAATGTGAGGATGATCAAATCAATAAGAATCTTCATGCCTTCGAATCAAGCTCAGATATGGGACATCTGAAAGCTTGGAAGCTAGTGCATGAGCTATCCAGCAAGAAAACAGGGGTTATATTCATTCAGGGTGAAGACAGACTCAACGCCTAGAAAAATCACTTTGCCAAGCTCCTCTCCACTGACATTCCTCAGCCCAGCTCAACTGGACCCGCAATCACCCCCGTGTTTAGCACCAACCTTGACATTAGTTGCAATGCCTTCTCCCAAACCAAAGTAGACACAGCTCTCAAACAGATGAAATCAGGAAAAGCCCCTGGGCTGGATGGTTCACCGATGGAACTGTGGAAACTTCCCAAAGTTAGGGAAAGTCTTACCACCTTGGTAATGGAGACACTCTCATTCCTCGCATTCCTCTCTAACTCTCCGCGGTCGCCATTTTTACCCCCAGTGTGACAAGCAGGTGCGTGACCAGCGCCTTCATGGCTGCAGGAGCAGACGGCTGCTTGCTTGCACTGGATTACCTCCTCCCCTCCCCCCCTTACCCCCTACCCCTGATTCCCCCCCTCAAGTCCCCTGTTTAAAGTGTACTTGTGTTGTTGTGTGCTTATGCAAAGGGTTTTTTTTTTAATGTTCCCACACTGTACTCCTGACAGGAGCATAGTGGGGGGGGTTCTTTTTTTTCCTTATCTCTCCTCATGTTGTTTTCTTTTTATCTTTATCCCTGTCTTCCTGTCCTGTCTACCCTATGTCAATTGTATGTTGTATATGTACAGACAGGTTGACGGCTAATTTCGCTGGTACATGTGACTAGTGACAATAAAGGGTATATCACCTTCTGCAACCAAACGCTAACTGGAGACAGACCCACTGAGTGGGGACTTTCAGGTATAGTCCCAGTTCCAAAGAAGGGAAACCTCACTCTTCCCGACAACTACAGGAGTATCTCCCTCACACAAGTAGCTGCAAAGGTATACAACCACCTTTTGCTCAGTAGACTATGCCCTATTATTGATCAGCTCTTGTGCCCCAATCAGAATGGCTCCCGTCCTTCTCGCTCAACATCTGCCCAAATTATTGAAGAGGTTCAGAATCACAAAAAAGAAGCGGTGCTCATCTTCATCGACTTCAAAAAGGCATTTGACTCAATCAAACGCAACAAAATGTTTGAGATCTTGTCGGCTTACGATGTGCCTTTCCAGATAGTCAGTGCAATCATGATAATGTATGTCAACACCAAGGCCACTGTCTTAACCCCAGAAGGAGAAACAGACACCTTCAACATCAACACTGGAGTCCTACAGGGTGATCCCCTTGTGCCATTTCTTTTCATCATTGCACTGGATTATGCACTGCATAAGGTCATCAATACCAATGATGGCCTCATTCTGAGAAGAAGACAGAGCGACTTTGCTGACGACATCTGTCTTTTAGAAGATACAGTCAGTGCTACCCAAGACTTCCTACACCGAGTAGAGTCTGCCACCCAGTAAATTGGTCTCTACCTCAGTTCCTCGAAGACTAAGGTCATGCACATCAACCCTCCTGCTGATTCCCAGGATCTGCTAGCTAGCGACAGTTCTGCCATCAAACTAGTCAGTGACTTTAAATATCTAGACAGCTACAGCAACAGTGCCTACGATGTTAAATACTGAATTGGTCAAGCTTGGGGTGCCTCTCATGCCCTAACAAAAGTATGGAAGGCCCCCATCCAAAAAAGCCATGACGCTCAAAGTCTTCAAGTCATGTGTCGAGTCTATCTTGCTCTATGGGTCTGAACCGTGGACATTAGCCAAAACCCTGAGTAAAAAGCTTGATGGAAACTACAATCGCCTCCTTCATGCTGCACCGAATGTTTCTTGGAAGAGCCACACTACCAACAAACAACTCTATGATAGCCTACCACAGATCTCATTGGTCATTCATAACCGCCATCTAGCCCTTGCCGGCCAAGTGATGCGCCATGATGAGATGGCCGCCAAGGTCCTTCTATGGTATCCAGATAGCAAATGAAGACGTGGTCAACCATTGCTGACCTTTAAGAAACTAATAGAGGAAAATGTTGGCCTGCAAAATGAAGATCTGTTTGCCATCCTTGACCGAACTATCTGGAAAGACTTGATAATGTCACCAACAGGTCTTGGATGACATGGAATGGAGCTATTATTAGCCATTATTAGCCATTGCTAGCCATTATTAGCTCATCCAATCGACAGGCAATGAGTTTATGCCATCATGTGTTGTCTGTCATCTGTCATGCATTGTCCGTCTGATGTTGTCCACATTTCACAAAAATCACTTCTTCTCTCTCAATTCTTCACCAATTTTTATTCTTTTTGGCAGGAAGGTAGGTCTGCCTGGAGTGTATATAGCTTCTACCCAAATTTGCATAATTGTAATTAATAATGAAGATATGGAGTAATTAACCCCTAACAATCAGTTTCCACACATATTGCTTCTTCTCCCTCAATTCTTCACTGATTTTGATTCTTTCTGGCATGAAAGTAGGGGTACCAAGGATGCATATAACTTCTACCCAGATTTTATTTCTCACAGGGCCGGAGTGAGCTACACTGTCATTGATGGTCTCGTTACTCATTATTAGCCATTATTAGCAATACCAGTTGATGACAAAGCATCAAAGCATTGTGCATACACACACCATAGCAACATGTCCACAGATGGAATTTGGACAGTACTGTGTGTATGACTGATTTAATGAGACAGATTTTTAATAAACAGGATATTACACCAGCTTTCACTAACGTTGGTGCACAGAGCAGCCATCTTGGATTTTAAGGTCATTGTTGTTGAGGTTCTCCCAACTTTCTGAGTTGGAAATACAACTGCAGGATTGTTCCAGTTGAAATTTCTGCCTGGGAGCTCAGGAATTCCAACTTCCCAGTTCAAATGGAATGCACCAATAACTGTATAGCTGCACTGCATTCTGGGATTTTGAGCCTGGTATTTGCACCAATGTCACCTTTTATCACTCTGATGTTGGAGTTCTTATTAATATGACACTGAATGGATCTGGAAAGTGGAGACTGAGTGAACAATGAAAAGAAGTTGTTTTGTTGTTGTTGTTGTAAGGCATTAACCTGACTGAAACCTGAGCATCCTTACTTATGTTTGAGATTTTTAAGCTTTTTTTTCTCCTGTTAAATGCCATTACAACCGCACTTGCGTGACATTCATACAGGAGGCAACTGCTAAACGCTAAACGCTGATTCCTCACAGGAATTGCAAAAATACAGCACAGTTAGCATCATGCTTAACAAATATTTCAATATAAACATATTGAACGTGTTTCAAAATGGAGGTTTGTGTTTAAAAGATTTTATGCTCACATTTTCCCAGCTAATAAAAGATGTCACAGTAAGCTGTAACAGCAAATTAGCATGCACACAGATAACAGAGTTCATGATCTACAGGGTCAGCGTGAACGCAACTTACAGAGGAGCGACGAAGTGAATAGAAATTGCATTTATTTACAGCCACTGGAGGTGGGTGGAGAAGTGGGCGGAGCCTGATGATGTGATAGACTAAATGAGAAGTGATGACCATTGGGAGTGACAGATGATGGGATTTGTGACACGTCGTTTTTCTCACTGGGAAACTACAGACAGCTTTCACTTTGGGGTTTTTCGGTTCTTGAAAATAAGAGATTTGTTCTGAGTGAAGATTAAGAAGATTTAGTTTTCAGGTAAATCAGGAAGAAAAATTACAAATAAATAAATAAATAAACTGCTATTTTTTGAAGCAGATATAGTTCGTTAGTGTTGAAGGTTCTAGCATGTTCTCTCCCTCTAATGTGGTTGAGGTAATGCCAAGGGAAGTCTCGTTGCCAAGGAAACCAAGCAACGGATTTCCCACGTGAGGAATCCTCTACCGAGATGATGCTTTCAGGATTCCTCTGTGTGTGTGTGTGTGTGTGTGTGTGTGTGTGTGTGTGTGTGTTAGCTTTATTATCCTTTACAAGCACATCCTGATGTGGTGTATTCCTCTTATTCCACAGCAATTTGATGTTTATTTATTAAATAATAACATACCACAATTTTATCCATTTATAGTTCTACACTCCCCGGCTACTTTAATAGGAACTTGTTGTTGGTTCTAAGATCCCTGTTCTTGGCTGCAGGAGTGGAACCCAATGTGTTCTTCTGCTGTTGCATGTTGAGATGCTTTTCTGCTCACCACGGTTGTAAAGAGTGATTATATGAGTTACTATATCCTTCCTGGCAAAAAAGCTCAAACCACCTGTTTGTTTCCACCCACAGAACTGTCGCTCACTCACTCAGTGTTTTTTGTTTTCTGCACCATTCTGTGTAAACTCTAGAGACTGTTGTGTGTGAAAACCCCAGGAGATCAGCAGCTTCTGAAATACTCAAACCAGTCCATCTGGATCAAACCAACACCCATACCACAGTGAGAGAAAGTCACACTGTGAGATCACAATGTTTCCCGTTCTGATGTTTGAACATTGTGAACATTAACTGAAGCTCCTGATTTGTATCTGTGGGATTTGATGCATCGTGCTGTTGTCGAGGGATCGGCTGATTACAGAACTGCAGAAAACAGCAGGGGGATGTAGGGGTGTTCCTAATAAAGTGGCCGGTGGGTGTGGTTTACAGTACAGTTATTTTTTTTCTCTATTTATAAATAATAACAAAACAACGCAAACAAGATAAAAAGTAATATAATATTGTGTGTGTGTGTGTGTGTGTGTGTGTGTACACTTCTGATATTAGAGACTTTGTTGTTGTGTCATCATGCAAATTCAGGTGAAGGTCAGTCATCACAGTGACAGCTGCAGCATGCACTAATGATCTCTCTCTGTCTCTCAGACACACACGAATGCTAATACATTATCTGCTTGTCTCACTATAAAACACATAATGGTGAAAATGCAGCATCTATTATTTTCTGTTAGAGGACTGCTGTGTGTGTGTGTGTGTGAGAGAGAGAGAGCGCTTTGATTGATTCAGTGTTTATTTGGGTTTTTTAAATTGTCCTGTTCCTGTCTAAGTGAAAGGGGTGGGGTTGGTTATTATTAATGACAACACTAGCTCCGCCCCTTCCATTCTACTCACTCTCACAGCTGATGCTGATGAATAATTAAGGAAGAAACACACACACACACACAGACAATGTGTGCATTGAGAGTCATTGTCAGGTAGAATACATAAAGATTCCCTCTCACTCTCTCTCTCCCTCACACACACTCAGTCCTGTGGCTTGTTTAAAGTGTCAGGTGTCTGCCAGTTGTTACAGAAGCCCCTAGAGCACTGTGACAGATGTGTGTGTGTGTGTGTTATACTCTAAGGCAGAAACACACAGGTGATGTTATGGTGACTCACAGTCCACTGATGGCTTATCACTCTGATACAGCAGTGTGTGTGTGTGTGTGTGTAGTTAAGCATGACTCCATGTTCTAAAAGAGCATCCATATTAAGATCTGATGCAAACAGAAGTAAATCTTTTGCATTGATGATGGTGTGTGTGTGTGTGAGAGAGATGTCTATAGGACAGCATGCTGAATGAAATGGGAATTGACTAAATTAGCAGGGCGGGGCTGTGGGTGACAGCAGGGGACACAAAGGGTAATTACAGCACCTGGAGTGTGTGTGTGTGTGTGTGAGGCCCAGCTGTCAGTATTATACTCTTATTCAGCTCCAGGCTTCTTTCACTTCACGTCATTTTAAAAATAACAGTTTGCTCTCACCAGTGCTCACTTTCACAAATATTCACCTCCCTTTTTTTTCCCTCTCACAGCTTGTTTTCAGACGTTTATCTCCACTTCATTTTGTTTTCTTCTTTTGTCCAGCAACTGCTACCATTTTGTTCTTTTTTTACTTTGATATTTTTATTGAGGTTTTAATTTTTCCAAATCATCTTTTGTCAGCAGCTTTTTTTTTTTTTGTTATAGATAGGACAGTGTAGAGAGACAGGAAATGAGCGGGAGAGAGAGAGACGGGAAGGGATCAGGAAATAACCTCGGGTCGGAATCGAACCCGGGTCCCCGGATTCATGGTATGGTGCCTTAGCCATCTGAGCCATGACACCCCCAGCAGCTTTATTTAATTTATTTATAATTATAATTATTTACAATTTCATGGAATTTTATAAATATTTTTAATTTCTTATGTTAATGTAATTTTATCATTACAATTTATCATTGCATACTTTCAGCAAATATTAATTTATTTATTCAATAAATCATATTGCATTAATGATTTATTTTTCAGTTTATTTTCATTTAAAGGATTTATTTACTTATTTATTTATTACAACATTTAATATTTTATACATGTCCGCTTTGAATTCTGTTAGCATTTATTTATCTATTTGTCATTTGTTGATGATATGTTTGTGGTGTTTTTATGTGTATTCTGCAGTCAGATGTGAGATGAGGAAGTTCAAGTCTGGAGTCTTTTACATTCTCACTCACACTCACAGCTCACGACCAGTTCCTTGGGGCACGAATTAGCGTGTGTGTGTGTGTGTGTGGTGTATCTCATCGAGTGTCTAATTTGAGTTTTATCTCTGAAGCAGCAGATTCGACTGTGTGTGTGAGATTTAGAAAATATATCACTAATCCCTGACTTTGAGAGAGAGAGAGAGAGAGAGACAGTACACTATTAGCTCTCCGCTCTATTAGCTTTTCTCTAGAGTGGCTTTCTGAGAACCATTTCAATTACTCTGTGTGTGTGTGTGTGTGTGTGTGTGTGTGTGTGTGTGTGTGTGTGAGAGAGAGAGACTTGCACTTTCTGCTTATACACAACAGAAATACAATATAAATTTTCATCATCGTTTATTGTTGTTGTTATGAAGAGATAAAAGAAAATCATGACATTTTCTTCTTGTTTTCTTCTTTACTTTTTCTCCTCACCTCACACTCTTTTTAACTGACCTGATATTATTTTTTCCTCGTCTTCCTCTTCATCCATCCCTCACTTAATCCATTTTTTGCCACTTCACATGGGACCTGTTCTGTTTTTCTGGCCCAATATCATGTTTTCTTTGTCCTTCTTTTCCATCTATCCAAACTCGGGCGGCACGGTGGTGTAGTGGTTAGCACGGTCGCCTCACAGCAAGACGGTCCGGGTTTGAGCCCCGTGGCCGGCGAGGGCCTTTCTGTGCGGAGTTTGCATGTTCTCCCCGTGTCTGCGTGGGTTTCCTCCGGGTGCTCCGGTTTCCCCCACAGTCCAAAGACATGCAGTTAGGTTGACGTGGGGCGGCCTTGGGCTGAGGTGCCCTTGAGCGAGGTACCGAACCCCTGACTGCTCCCCGGGCGCTCTGGTGTGGCTGCCCACTGCTCTGAGTGTGTGTGTGTGTGTGTGTGTGTGTGTGTGTGTTCACTGCTTCAGACGGGTTAAATGCAGAGGATGAATTTCACTGTGCTTGAAGTGTGCATGTGACGAATAAAGGTTTCTTCTTTTCTTCTCTCTCCAGGAGGGTGTGAACCAGACTAAATCAACTGTGTGTGTGTTCACAAGTGTGTATACCTATGTGTGTGTGAGCGTGTGTGTGTCTATGGGACAGTGAACAATGTCTCATGCCCAGTATCACTCATCAGCCACAAGAGGGAACTGCAGAGTGGCTCAGCTGCTGTTTCTTCTTCTTTGGTTTGGAGAAACTTTTGGATCCTTTCTGATCCCTAAAGAATGTGAGTGTCATTCTTGTTGTTCTGTTCAAGTTAAAATGAGTGGATTAATTTTTTTAACCAGCAAACAAGATGTTAGAGCTGAGAGGAATCAAACTGTTTTTTCATTTTAATTTCCCCTTTAAATTAGAGATTCAAGCTTTCACACAATTTTATATATATTTGTGAACCCTTTAGAATTTTCTATATTTCTGCATAAATATGACCTAAAACATCATCAGATTTTCACACAAGTCCTAAAAGTAGATAAAGAGAACCCAGTTAAACAAATGAGACAAAAATATTATACTTGGTCATTTATTTCTTGAGGAAAATGATCCAATATTACATATCTGTGAGTGGCAAAAGTATGTGAACCTCTAGGATTAGCAGTAAATTTGAAGGTGAAATCAGAGTCAGGTGTTTTCAATCAATGGGATGACAATCAGGTGTGAGTGGGCACCCTGTTTTATTTAAAGAACAGAGATCTATCAAAGTCTGATCTTCACAACACATGTTTGTGGAAGTGTATCATGGCACGAACAAAGGAGATTTCTGAGGACCTCAGAAAAAGCGTTGTTGATGCTCATCAGGCTGGAAAAGGTTACAAAACCATCTCTAAAGAGTTTGGACTCCACCAATCCACAGTCAGACAGATTGTGTACAAATGGAGGAAATTCAAGACCATTGTTACCCTCCCCAGGAGTGGTCGACCAACAAAGATCACTCCAAGAGCAAGGCGTGTAATAGTCGGCGAGGTCACAAAGGACCCCAGGGTAACTTCTAAGCAACTGAAGGCCTCTCTCACATTGGCTAATGTTCATGAGTCCACCATCAGGAGAACACTGAACATCAATGGTGTGATTAGATTAGATTAGATTAGATTAGATTAGATTAGATTAGATTAGATTAGATTAGATTAGATTAGATAGAACTTTATTGATCCCTTTGGGAGGGTTCCCTCAGGGAAATTAAAATTCCAGTAGCATCATTATAGGATAAACAGAGGATAGAATAGAAAAAAGAGAGAACTTCTAGATAAATAAAGTATTTACATATACAAATGTATTTAAAAGATATGAAAAAAGTCCAGCAGGAGAGGTATTGCACATTTATATTGCACATTGTCCAGTATTGCTTTTTTGTCAGACTAGGCTACTGCTCCTTCCCATCCTCTGTCCTTCTGTTACCCCTCCTCCCCCCCAGAGAGGAGTTGTACAGTCTGATGGCGTGAGGGACAAAGGACTTTTTAAGTCTGTTAGTCGTGCACTTGGGAAGGAGCATTCTGTCACTGAACAGGCTCCTCTGGTTGCTGATGACGGTGTGCAGAGGGTGACTGGCATCGTCCATGATGTTCAGTAGTTTGTCCATAGTCCTCTTCTCTGCCACCATCACCAGAGAGTCCAGCTTCATGCCGACCACAGAGCCAGCCCGCCTGATCAGTTTGTCCAGCCTGGATGTGTCCTTCTTGGATGTGCTGCCCCCCCCAGCACACCACGGTGTAAAACAGGACACTGGCAACCACAGACTGATAGAACATTCACAGGAGTTTCCTGCAGATGTTAAAGGAACGCAGCCTGCTCAGGAAGTATAGCCTGCTCTGTCCCTTCCTCTACAGGTGGTTGGTGTTGCAAGTCCAGTTCAGTTTGCTGTCCAGCCACATCCTGAGGTACTTGTAAGAATCCACAGCCTCCACCTCGACTCCCTCAATCAGAACTGGTCATGACCTTGGTCTGGACCTCCAGTCAATGAGTCAATGACCAGCTCCTTGGTCTTTGAGGTGTTGCGCTGCAGATGGTTCCTGTTGCACCAAATGGCAAAGTCCCTCACCAGGCTCCTATACTCCTCCTCTCTGTCATCCCTGATACACCCCACAATGGCTGTGTCATCGGCGAACTTCTGAATGTGACACAGCTCCGAGTTGTAGCAGAAGTCCGCAGTGTACAGGGTGAATAGAAGAGGGGCCAGTACCATGCCCTGGGGTGCTCCAGTGTTGCTAATCACAGTGTCAGATGTGATGTCCTTCAGCCTGACGTACTGCGGCCTGTTGGTGAGGTAGCTGGAGATCCAGGTGACCAAGCAGGGGTCCACTCTCATCCTGTTCAGTTTGTCCTGAAGCAAAAGGGGTTGGATGGCGTTGAAGGCACTCGAGAAGTCCAAGAAGAGGATCCTCACTGTGCCATTTCCCTTATCCAGATGCAAGTGGGCTCGGTGTAGCAGGTAGAGGATGGCGTCTTCCACACCACCTCCCCGGTACACAAACTGCAGACAGTCCTGGGCATGTTGCACCTGGGGTCTGAGGAGGCTGAGGAAGAGCCGCTCTAACGTCTTCATCAGATGTGAAGTGAGTGCCACCAGTCGGAAGTCATTCAGCTCACTGGGCCGGTTCTTCTTGGGAACTGGAATGATGCATGATGTCTTCCAGAGGGTTGGCACTCTCCCCAGCTGCAGGCTGAGGTTGAAGATGCATTGGAGTGGTTCACCCAGTTCAGCAGCACAGGTCTTCAGTAGTCGGGGGCACACCTTGTCCGGGCCTGCTGCTTTCCTGGAATGAAGCTTCCTCAGTTGACCTCTGACCTGGTCTGCAGTAATGCATGGAGGAGTCTGTGTTGAGGTGGCAGGGAGGGGAGGAGGGGGCTGCTGCAATGACTGGAGGGAGGTGTGTTGAGGGAAGGAGGAGAGATGGCTGCAGTGAGGGTGGGGGGGACGTAGGCTGGTTGAATCGGTTGAAGAAGTCATTCAGCTCGTTCACCCTCTCCACTGTCCCCTCAATGACTCTGGTCTTTGTGTTGTGGCTTGTGATGGTTTTCACACCTTCCCAGACCTCCCTCATGTTGTTCTCCTTCAGCTTCTGCTCCACCTTTCTCCTGTAGCTGTCCTTAGCTTCCCTCATGCAGCATTTCACCTCCTGTTATGCTGCTTTCATTGCCTCCCTATCCCTGCTCCTGAAGGCAGCCTTCTTCCTGTTGAGGACAGCTTTGACTTCCTGTGTTACCCATGGCTTGTTATTAGGGTAACACCATACAGTCTTAGCGGGGGAGACCACGTCTGCACAGAAGTTGAGGTAATCTGTCAGACAGTGTGTCAGCCCCTCTGTGTCCTCACAGTGTGGGCTAAGTAGCACATCCCAGTCTGTGATGTAATAACAATCCCTGAGGGCATCTTCCATTTCAGGGGACCACCTCCTGATGGAGCTAGTTGTTGCAGGCTGCCTTTGGACCAGGGGGGTGTACTTCGGCTGTAAATGAACCAGGTTGTGGTCAGACTTCCCTAGTGGGGGGAGGGGTGTGAGACTGTATGTATCCCTCACATTAGCATACAGCAAGTCAATTGTCCTGTTGTTCCTTGTTGGACAATCCACAACCTGGTAAAAAGCAGCCAAAGTAGAGTCCAAAGTAGCGTGATTAAAGTCCCCAAAAATGATGATCAATGCCTCAGGGTGCTGTGTCTGCAGCCTTGCTGTGACAGAGTGAATCCTCTCACATGCAGCGGCTGCGTCTGCCCTCGGAGGGATGTAAACACAGATGGTGATCATGTGACCAAACTCCCTCGGCAGGTAATATGGCCGCAGGCTAACGGCTAGCAGCTCCAAGTCTGGGCAACATAAGACTGTCTTTATGGAGATATGTCCCGGGTTACACCAGCGGTTGTTCATGTAAATGATGAGTCCCCCACCTTTGCCTTTCCCGCATGCTTTAATGTCTCTGTCGGCTTTCACGGCAGTGAATCCCTGCAGGTCCACATTAGCATCCAGTACAAGGTGTGTTAGCCATGTCTCCGTAAAGATAAATAAGCTGCTCTCCCGGTAAATCCACTGATTGTTGAAAGTGGAAAGCTTGTCGACCTTGTTCGGCAGCGAGTTCACATTCCCCATGATTATGGAGGGAATGGATGGTTTGTAGCGCCATCGGTTGTCCTCTAGCCTAGCCTTTAGCTTAGCCCCAGCTTTGCAGCCCCTGGGTTTCCTCCTTAGCTCAGCCGGGATGGGGTGTCGTATCCCAGCTCATCCCATTGTTTTCAAGGCCAGCAGCTCCTCTCTCAAATAAGTGAGAGAACTGGCTCCTGGTTGTGTGTTAAAGTTAAAAATACCCATGTGATATGAGAAAAAACACACTATGTCTATATAAGAAGAGCAGAAAAGTAAAAGGGTGGAAAAAAAGAGGTTTAAAGAGCTAAAAACTACAGAGCTACTGCAGAGGCAGCCATCTCACACAGTGCCAATATACATTATCAAATGTGCATGGCAGGGTTGCAAGGAGAAAGCCACTGCTCTCCAAAAGAACATTGCTGCTCATCTGCAGTTTGCCAAAGATCATGTGGACAAGCCAGAAGGCTATTGGAAAAATGTTTTGTGGACAGATGAGACCAAAATAGAACTTTTGGGTTTAAATGAGAAGTGTTATGTTTGGAGAAAGGAAAATACTGCATTCCAGCATAAGAACCTCATCCCATCTGTGAAACATGGTGGTGGTAGTATCATGGTTTGGGCCTGTTTTGCTGCATCTGGGCCAGGACGGCTTGCCATCATTGATGGAACAATGAATTCTGAATTATACCAGCGAATTCTAAAGAAAAATGTCAGGACATCTGTCCATGAACTGAATCTCAAGAGAAGGTGGGTCATGCAGCAAGACAACGACCGTAAGAACACAAGTCGTTCTACCAAAGAATGGATAAAGAAGAATAAAGTGAATGTTTTGGAATGGCCAAGTCAAAGTCCTGACCTTAATCCAATGGAAATGTTGTGGAAGGACCTGAAGCGAGCAGTTCATGTGAGGAAACCCACCAACATCCCAGAGTTGAAGCTGTTCTGTATGGAGGAACGGGCTAAAATTCCTCCAAGCCGGTGTGCAGGACTGATCAACAGTTACCGCAAACGTTTAGTTGCAGTTATTGCTGCACAAGGGGGTCACACCAGATACTGAAAGCACAGGTTCACATACTTTTGCCACTCACAGATATGTAATATTGGATCATTTTCCTCAATAAATAAATGACCAAGTATAATATTTTTGTCTCATTTGTTTAACTGGGTTCTCTTTATCTACTTTTAGGACTTGTGTGAAAATCTGATGATGTTTTAGGTCATATTTATGCAGAAATACAGAAAATTCTAAAGGGTTCACAAACTTTCAAGCACCACTGTAGCATATTACAGTGATGCAAAGATCTAAAGTTTCTCTTTCAGTAGTGAACATATTCATGAGTGAGTGAAGTGAACAAGTGAAATATTTTCAGTACGAGAGGATAAACTTCATATCTTTGCACCACCGTGTAATGTTCTTTATATTATATGGACACATCCACAAAAAATATACGCAATTTAATCAAAAGAATTTTAATTTTAAACCGGTTCACCATTTTACCAACGAGCATCTAGTCAGCAGGAAAAACACTGGGAGTGACGTCACTGGGAGTGAAATATCGGGAATTATTATCCATACAGGACACCTTTTCAATTGAATAAAAACGTGTTCTATTCCCTTCTAGCGGGTTTCATTCATTTGGTTTGATGGCATGCAATATTGTTCGCATATCGCTTATCCTATGTGTATTACGTCACTCTACCCAATGGAAAATGAGCGTTGAATATGGTTTATGATATTGCATGGTTGTCAAGACAACATGACGTCACACGTCAGAGATGTGAAACTTCTGCACTAGCGAGTGACTGTGACAATTTGTAAACAAACATGGCCGCCAGGTTTGCTTCGTTAAATACGGAAGATTTTGAGAGAATTTTGAAAGAGAAAGACGTGTTGAACACCCGAAAGGAATGTATAATAATAATAATAATAATAATAATGGCTTTTTTCATGGTACAGTGTCTTGCAAAAGTATTCACCCCCTTGGTGTTTGTCCTGTTTTGTCGCATTACAAGCTGGAATTAAAATGGATTTTTGGAGGGTTAGCACCATTTGATTTACTCAACATGCTGCCAGCTTTAAAGGAGCAAATTGTTGTTTTATTGTGACACAAACAATAATTAAGATGAAAAAACAGAAATCTGGAGTGTGCATAAGTATTCACCCCTCAAAGTCAATACTTTGTAGAGCCACCTTTTGCTGCAATTACAGCTGCAAGTCTCTTGGGGTATGTCTCTCTTAAGCTTCGCTCACAACCTGTCGTACATGCTGCTACGGGCGGTCTACGGTAAAAAAAAAAATGGCAAAACCGTGCTTGAGACTTGCGCAACATATGCGCGTGTTCAGCGCCGTAGAAGGTCACAGACTGCCCGTAGAGACTTTTGGTCCTGCACATGCAAATTCTACGGGTCTTGTGACAAATCAAGAACACATACACTACGTACGGGAACCGTACTCCTTTTGTACGCCTGAACCAAGTTAGCAGCGTGGCTAGTAGGGGCTTTTTGCAATGACAGTAAGATTCATGAGTGATGCACAGTCATTGTATGAGTGATGTGCCTCAGAAGTACTACACAAGTATCCACACTTGCTATTTGTGCGGCCCGCAAGACAGAAGTGCATCTCACTTTCTACCCCTATGTGTGGCGTGCACGCAACCTGCACGCGACATGAGGGGCAAGACCCTGGGTATATATATTGGGGAGGAACCAAGGAACCGATCGTGTAGTATGTAGCATTGTAGAAGGGAAGAAGACCACTTCATTTGCTGTTATTTGAGTATATGTTAATTTACCATGCAAACATCAAATAATAAAACATGAGTATAAGGGAATAACGCATTTTATTACACTGTAAAAAATCCCAACTAAATAGCCCAACGGTTTGGGCACTGAAACACTCTGACTCCGAGCTGCTGTCCTGCTCCTGCTGAGTGGTGGGACGGGGTGTCGGGATGTCCTCGTCCTCATCACTGAGCATGGCACAATGCCCTGACAGCAATGATGGGATTGCAGTGTCCTCATTCCCGGGCATCGTTAGCTGAAACATACATGAAAATCAGCATATATAATATTAATTACTTAAGCATATAGATACTGAAATGAATGTTTAAAGCGTGTGTATTTACCTGTGGAAATCCCTCTGGCGGGCTGCTGCGCCTTCTGCCGGCTTGAAGGCAAACTTCTCCCTGTCCGTGCAGGGCTCGCCGGTGCTGCTACCATCATCATCAAATTTTTCCTCCTCCTCCTCCCCCTCTGATGTTTCAGGCTGGGTTACTTCACTTTTGCTCGCTTCTTCTTGGGTCCCATTTTCTAAACTTTAAACTGAAAATTTTTGAATTTTTCCCACAAAATATCCAATGTTCTTCAGCCGAAAGACAGATGCAGAATGCTGCAGACACGCTGGTTTTATACCCACTCCTGGCTTGCATCACACGCAAGTTATGAGTGATTGTAACATGCTAATCGCATGCATCACACACGCTTCACAAGTGCGGCCCGAAGTCAGAGCGCAGGAAACTGGTAAAATGCAAGTCTCACACACTCCACACTCACTGAACACGCACTGATCACGTGCGTCAGATATTCACTTTCCACGGGCGAACGGCGCAATTTTTCCCACACCTCGAGGAAGTCAGGCGTGCAACCTGTACTTGACAAGTACTTTGCCCGGACTCCTCCCCCAAACTTTCCCCTGGGTTCACTGCGACCCTGCGGCACGGCTGCGAGCTACCAAACTGTGCGACCTGTGCGTATCCAAAGCACTTACAGCGGGTGGTGAGTGAGGCTTTAGCTTAACACATCTAGCCACTGGGATTTTTGCCCATTCCTCAAGGCAAAACTGCTCCAACTCCTTCAAGTTAGATGGGTTGTGTTGGTGTACAGCAATCTTCAAGTTATGCCACAGATTCTCAATTGGATTGAGGTCTGGGCTTTGACTCGGCCATTCCAACACATTTAAATGTTTCCCTTTAAACCACTCCAGTGTAGCTTTAGCAGTATGTTTAGGGTCGTTGTCCTGCTGGAACGTGAACCTTCATCCCAGTCTCAAACCTCTGGCCGACTCAAACAGGTTTTCCTCCAGAATTGCCCTGTATTTAGTGCCATCCATCTTTCCTTCAGTCCTGACCAGCTTTCCTGTCCCTGCAGATGAAAAACATCCCCACAGCATGATGCTGCCACCACCATGCTTCACTATAGGAATGGTGTTCTCAGGGAGATGGGTTTGTGCCACATATGGCATTTCCCATGATGGCCAAAAAGTTCAATTTTAGTCTCATTTGACCAGAGAATCTTCTTCCATGTGTTTGGGGAGTCTGCCACATGCTGTTGGGCAAACTCCAGACGTGTTTTCTTAAGCAATGGCTTTTTTCTGGTCACTCTTCCATAAAGCCCCGCCCACTCTGTGGAGTGTACGGCTTAAAGTGGCCCTATGGACAGATACTCCCATCTCCACTGTGGATCTCTGCAGCTCCTTCAGTGTTCTCTTTGGTGTCTTTGTTGCATCTCTGATTAATGCCCTCCTTGCCTGGTCTGTGAGTTTTGGTGGGCGGGGCCTTCTCTTGTGCCGCTTTTCCACTACAAACGCGGCTGAGTCGGGCTGAGCCGTGCCGTGCTGAGTCGAGCTGAGTGGGGCTGTTGGAGTTGCATTTCGACTACAACCGCGCTGAACCGTGCTGGCTGGAAGTGGGTGGACACATTGGGTGGAGTTAGCGAAAGTGGGTGAACGTCAGGTGATGTCGTTAAGCGGCGCAAACAGTGACATCAGTGATCTTTTAAGCGGTAGTCTCATGACCCGAATAGTAAACAATAAACATGGAGGACATGGAGTCGTTAGTGTTGCTGGTCTTGGTGCTGTGGCTTGTAGTCACCGACAACGCCAACAGATACTGGCAAGAGCGTATAGATGAGGCGAGGCGCATAAGGCTTCAGAAATTCTCGTAATTCGTAATTATTCGTCTTCCGGGTTTACGGTGTTTACAGATCCCAGCGCGCTCGCAGGGCGTGTGTGGGCATGTGAGGACACTCCTCCTCACCAATCAGTGCACAGGGGAGTGTCTGCTCACGCCCCCAGCCTCACTTGGCTCGCTTTGGCTCGCTTCAGCCCCACTCCAAAATGGTGCGAGTTTTAGGGGCTAAGCAGGGCTGAAGCGAGCTGAGTCGTGCTGGTTTTTGGTAGTCGAAACGCGAGCCGTGTCGGGCTGAAGTGAGCTGAAGCGAGCTGAAAAAGGGTAGTGGAATAGGGCCATTGTCAGGTTTGTCATGGTGCCATATTCTTTCCATTTTGCTATAATGGATTTAATGGAGCTCCGTGGGATATTCAAAGTTTGGGATGTTTTTTATGACCCAACCCTGATCTATACTTCTCCACAACTTGGTCTCTGACCTGTTTGGAGGCTCCTTGGTTTTCATGTTGCTTGCTGAGTAGTGTTGCAGAGTCAGGGTCCTTCCAGAACAGGTTGATTTATACAGACATCATGTGACAGATCATGTGACACTTTGATTGCACGCAGGTGGATCTTAATCAACTGATTATGTGACTTATGAAGTGAATTGGTTGGAGCAGCTCTTATTTAGGGGTTTCATATGAAAGGGGGTGAATACTTATGCACACTCCAGATTTCTGTTTTTTCATCTTAATTATTGTCTCATCTCATCTCATTATCTGTAGCCGCTTTATCCTGTTCTACAGGGTCGCAGGCGAGCTGGAGCCTATCCCAGCTGACTACGGGCGAAAGGCGGGGTTCACCCTGGACAAGTCGCCAGGTCATCACAGGGCTGACACATAGACACAGACAACCATTCACACTCACATTCACACCTACGCTCAATTTAGAGTCACCAGTTAACCTAACCTGCATGTCTTTGGACTGTGGGGGAAACCGGAGCACCCGGAGGAAACCCACGCGGACACGGGGAGAACATGCAAACTCCGCACAGAAAGGCCCTTGCCGGCCACGGGGCTCGAACCCGGACCTTCTTGCTGTGAGGTGACAGCGCTAACCACTACACCACCGTGCCGCCCATCTTAATTATTGTTTGTGTCACAGTAAAAAAAAAACAATTTGCATCTTCAAACTGGTCGGCATGTTGTGTAAATCAAATGGTGCTAACCCTCCAAAAATCCATTTTAATTCCAGCTTGTAATGCAACAAAACAGGACAAACACCAAAGGGGTGAATACTTTTGCAAGACACTGTATATCAGATATATTCCATTCAGCTACTTGTCTTCGACTCGTTCAGTATCATGCTCGCTGAATGGAATATATCTGATAGACCACGAAAGAAAGCCAGACAATATTATTTAAATATGTCGCTCAGATCTGTGATGTATTTTGTATGAAAAATGTGAGTTTTTCAACACGAGAAGATAAACTTCATATCTTTAATCCAACATGTGATTTTCTTTTTATTATATCGACACATTCACAAACAAAAAGTCCCCAAAGTTATCAAAACAATTCATCGATTTCCTCACGAGTGACAGATAGAGATTTATGTCGTGGTTTTGGTTCTCCACGTCCCGGATGGAGCTCGGATCAAAAATACCAGTGGTGTATTTCACACTAAAACACTCGTGTCCATATACACACACACACACATACACATACATATATATATATATATATATATATATATATATATATATATATATATATATATATATATATATGGCTGATCAGTGTTTATATTTATATACACTGATCAGCCATAACATTAAACCCATTGACAGGTGAAGTGAGTAGCATTGATTATCTCATTACAGTGGCACCTGTCGAGGGGCGGGGTTTATCAGGCAGCAGGAGAACAGTCAGTTGTTGAAGTTGATGTGTTGGAAGCAGGAAAAATGTGTGAGTGTAAGGATCTGAGAGACTCTGACAAGGGCCAAATAGTGATGGTGAGATGACTGGGTCTGAACATCTCCAAAACAGCACATCCTGTGGGGTGTTCCCGGTGTGCAGTGGTTAGTACCGAACAAAAGTGGTCCAAGGAAGGTGAACTGGTGACAGGGTCATGGGTGTCGAAAGCTCACTGATTGGCGTGGGGGCATGAAGTCAAGCCCATATGGTCCAATCCTGCAGAAAAGCACAAACTGCTCAAAAAGTTACTGCTGACACCTTCCTGTTTTAGCCCGCATTCACTTTTTCAGCAGTTTGTGTTGAAATAATAATGACCTAGTCATCTCACCATCACAATTTAGCCCTTGTCAAAGTCTCTCCTTATGCTTGCCCATTTTTCCTGCTTCCAACACATCAACTTCAAGAAAAAGAGGAAGTGGCATCATGCCGTCTCTAATTCCAGTGGAATTCTACAGCACCTGTGATTTAGGGCCAGATTTATGAGCTGTTCAGATATAAGAAAATATTTTATAAATTTATTCATACAAATTAATTGCAGATTTATATCATGTAGGGAAAGAAAGAAAGAAAGAAAGAAAGAAAGAAAGAAAGAAAGAAAGATGTCTAGAAATACGCTTACCTTGTAATTCAACAATTATTAATTTATAATAATTTAACAAGTTGCCATAATGTTTTGAGTCAGTAGCATGTTGTGATGATATTAATCCCGCTGGTGATATATGAGTGTAATATTTACATGTCTGTTAATAATGATTAATGACTAATATCTGTACATGTTATATGTTTGAATCCCTTCTGCTCTGCAACAAGGTATGGGAATGTTTTACATAATCTTCTCTTTCATCATATTTTCTTTCTCTGTTCCTTCCTTCTGGCGTCCGCTGGCCTGACAGATGACATTTCTGACTGTGAGTGCATTTCTTTCCTTTTTTTTCTCTCAAAGTCTCACTTCAGTGTTTTTTTTTTTTGCATTTTGAATTGAACTGAACAGCACAGGGTTGGGTGATATGACGATATAATATTGATATCATGATAAATTATGTCACAGTATACTTTTGTGGGACATTGTGGATGTAGTCATGTATGCAATTAAATTGTCATTTAGTATAAAAAAAAAAAGACAACAAAAACCCTGAGTCTGTTACATCAGACCAGAGGGGAGCAGAGTTTGCAAAAACTGTACTCAAGTTAAAGTACTGTTACTTTATAAGAATAATGACTCGGGTAGAAGTAAAAGGACTCGTCAAAATAATGAGTAAAAAAGAATCCCATAAAACGAGTCCTCAAGTAGTGAGTAACTTAATATGATTTAATACATCGATTATGTATTACATTCAAATATCAGAATATTAGTTTTGCCCAAAATTAAAAAAAAAAATCAAAGGGTTTGTCTAATGAACACAACATAAAATCTGCTCATTAAAGTACTAATTCCAAATGTGTGTGTGTGTGTGTGTGTGTGTGTGTGTGTGTGTGTGTGTGTGTGTGTGTGTACACCAAATATTTACATAAATTAAGGTAATTTTTCCTCAAGTTAGTGTCACAAATCTTCCAGGACAAAGAGGGAAGAGATGAGTAACACAGAGTCGTGTGTGTGTGTGTGTGTGTGTGTGTGTGTGTGTGTGTGTGTGTGTGTGTGTGTGTGCTGAAAAAACTAAAATCGCTGAGAAGCAAACATGATCAAAAATAAAGCACACCGACTTTTTTTTAACCAATACCATTATCACAACAGTGTTTAATCTCTTACAATTAAACAAATTCCTGGCCTTTATCCGTATTTATCCGTTTGTGTGTTCAGACTCCGTGCAGTCAGTGCAGAAGCTGTGCATGTGCGAATAAAAATGATTTGATAAATAAAAGCAGTGAGAAGGGTGCAGTCTAATGGAACAGAGTGTAAGTACATTTTTAAAATGTAAATGTACTCAAGTAAGAGTGAAAAGTATTTTGCATTAAAAATACTCCGATTAGTATAATTTATTGGGAAAAAATTACTTAAGTAAATGTAACTGAGTAAACGTAACTCATTACCACACACCTCTGATCAATACGGTATCTACAGTGCCTTGCAAAAGTATTCATACCCCTTGAACTTTTTCACATTTTTCCACCTTACAGCCACGAACTTAAAAGTTTTTTATTGAGATTTTATGTGATAGACCAACACAGAGTAGCACATAATTGTGAAGTGAAACGAAAATGATAAATGGTCTTCAAAATTTTAAACAAATAAAAATCTGAAAAATGTGGTGTGCATTAGTATTCAGCCCCCTGTACTCTGATACCTCTAAATACAATCCAGTGCAATCAGTTGCCTTCAGAAGTCGTCTAATTAGTAAACAGAGTCCTACTGTGTGTAATTTACTCTCAGCATAAATACACTTGTTCTGTGAAGGCCTCAGTGGTTTGTTAGAGAACACTGAAGAACAAACAGCATCATGAAGACCAAAGAACTCACCAGACAGGTCAGGGATAAAGTTCTGGAGAAGTTTAAAGCAGGGTTAGGTTATAAAAAAATATCCCAAGCTCTGAACATCTCAAGAAGCACTGTTCAATCCATCATTCAAAAATGGAAAAAGTATGGCACAACGGCAAACATACCAAGACATGGCCGTCCACCTAAACTGACAGAGCGAGCAAGGAGAGCACTGGTCAGAGAAGCAGCCAAGAGGCCCATGATCACTCTGGAGGAGCTGCAGAAATCCACAGCTCAGGTGGGAGAATCTGTGCACAGGACAACTATAAGTCGTACACTCCACAAATCTGGCCTTTTTGGAAGAGTGGCAAGAAGAAAGCCATTGTTGAAAGACAGGCATAAGAAGCCATGTAGGGGACACAGCAAACATGTGGAAGAAGGTGCTTTGGTCAGATGAGACCAAAGTTGAACTTTCTGGCCTAAATGCAAAGCGCTGTGTGGCGGAAAACTAACACTGCTCATCACCCTGCACACACCATCCCCACTGTGAAACATGGTGGTGGCAGCATCATGCTATGGGGATGCTTTTCTTCAGCAGGGACAGGGAAGCTGGTCAGAGTTGATGGGAAGATGGATGGAGCTAAATACAGGGCAATCCTGGAAGAAAACCTGTTGGAGGCTGCAAAAGACTTGAGACTGGGAAGGAGATTCACCTTCCAGCAAGACAATGACCCTAAACATACAGCCAGAGCTACAATGGAATGGTTTAGATCAAAGAATATTCATGTGTTAGAACGGCCCAGTCAAAGTCCAGACCTAAATCCCATTGAGCGTCTGTGGCAAGACTTGAAAATTGCTGTTCACAGACGCTCTCCATCCAATCTGGCTGAGCTTGAGCTATTTTGCAAAGAAGAATGGGCAAAAATTTCAGTGTCTAGATGTGCAAAGCTGGTAGAGACATACCACAAAAGACTTGCAGCTGTAATTGCAGCAAAAGGTGGCTCTACAAAGTATTGACGCAGGGGGGTGAATACTAATGCACACCACATTTTTCAGATTTTTATTTGTTTAAAATTTTGAAGACCATTTATCATTTTCGTTTCACTTCACAATTCTGTGCTACTCTGTGTTGGTCTATCACATAAAATCTCAATAAAAAACTTTTAAGTTCGTGGTTGTAAGGTGGAAAAATGTGAAAAAGTTCAAGGGGTATGAATACTTTTTCAAGCCACTGTAAGACCAAAAATAAATTAAATTAATGAATAAAAAGATAAATAAATAAATTCTAAAAGCTAAAGTTCTGCTGAAACAAAAAATTTTTAACAAATGTGAGGTTAAAACATTTTTAAGGTGGTGTAAGACAGCAAAACATGTTTAAAAAATTCCTGAGACTCCAGAAGGTTAAAGCCCCATCACACTTATTCGGAATTAGCAGGAATCAGAACCAGCCGGAATGAAAAATTTTTCAAAATTCATGCCACATTCAGGCAGGAATTTCAAACTGACCAACATTTTTACAGCTTTGTAAGAATGCCGTTCGAATACTTAGAATGTGCTTCGAGCCCGCCTCGAATGATTCTTGCATGTTCCGGGTGTATTAGCTTTCGAATGCAGTTCAAATGTAGTTGGAACACAGTAGGAACACCTAGAATGCTGTTAGAATGCACTTCGAATGCTATACGAGTGTGGTTCGATTGCTGCCCGAATACCACCCAAAGTCTGGTTGGAAGGTGCCTCGAATGCTGTACGAATTCACCTCAAATGCAGTCAGAACACTCCCAGAACGTCTAAGAATTCAAAGAGAATGCAGCTCGAATATTTAGAATGTACTTTGAATATCCCGGAATATACGAAGAATTTTCATTCCGACGTCATTCTGGCTCATTCGAGGCCCATTCGGGACATTCTGGCAGGATTTGAAGTGGCTTGCCATTTTGATTTTTCCCTCGAACACGATCAGAATGTTTCGAATGCTGTTGGAATGCCGTAAGAATATTTAGAATGCAGTCAGAATGCAGTTAGAATACACTTCGAATGCACCTTGAATGTTTTGAACATGAGCAAAACACTCAGGCCGGCCACAAGAATGGGCCCCAATGTTTGGAATGCAGTCAGAATTTTTAGAAAGCACTTGGAATATCCCAGAATATACAAAGAATTTTCATTCCGCCTCGAGTGTGACTGCACCCTTAAAGTGCATTTCACAGGTAAATTCAGGAACAAGATCAATGTAATTCTCCTATTTTATATTAAACTTTGGTCAAATATCTGTCACATTCTGCATTTTGTGCAATTTGTATACCTTGTGCAATACCAGAAAAATTCAGTTGAAATCAAGCCATTTGAGGCGAATTGGTCCGCCTCTGAAAAAACTTGGCATTTGGATTTCCCGGCAAACATTGATTTTCATGACGTCGCGTGCGGGACGCCTCCCTCTGAATCCCACGTCAGCGCTGGTTTGTTTATGAGAAAACGACCTGGTGGTTTTCTGCAAATTTCTTCAACGTTATCACGTAATTATTAAAATGGTTAACCAATGTATCGTAGGAGGGTGGAGCAACACCAATCATGATGGGATTAGTACTCATCGTTTCCCAAAAGACCGGACAATGAGAGAGAAATGGGAGCGCTTGGTCTACACAGGCTGTGCACTGAAACCGCGCAAGCTCATGCAGCCTGCTGGCGCTTCCGTAGATAACGTCACGAGTCTGGCTCCAGATTCCCTTGGGATTTTTCCAGATGCGTTTTGTTATTTTATTTTTTTTCTGCTGTAGACAGATGGCCTTGTGCAAAATTACCCTTCTGGATGAGTGTGTAAAGGGACAGACTTTCTTATAAAAAAAAAACGAAATTGGTCCAGAATATGCACTTTAACCATTTGCTCTATCTTTTGAAATCAATTTATTTTATGATTGAATATTCCAAGTATTCTTTAAATATCTTGTTTTTAATTACCACAAATCATTAATTTAATTTTTTTCTTTCCTACTTTATGAAAAAAAATACTTTTTATATTACTACACATGGGTCATCCAAGTGTGATTTAAAATTAAATGTCTTAATACTATAATAATAATTTGTTTCAAGTAATTACTTTAGCAGTGAATGGGGCCAGTTATTTATTTATTAACTATGTAGTTAGTGAAGCCAACTACAATAAAATTAGCTAACTAAAGTAGAATATGTCAACAGCTCGGTAGCTAATAGTAATTACTTATAACTTTCTGACAAGTAATCTACTCACTCTCAAGGGAACCTAAACATCATCAATTTTTTTCTAAGGTAATGTTAGAACAATTGAAAAACATTCCTTGCATGTATGAGACGGGCAAAGGGCGCCGTGCTGAGCTGTGGAATGTCTGACACAAGCACAATTCACAGTTCCCACCAAACGCTGGAGTAAATGCATGCGGGTCGGTTCTGACCCATGTGTGTAAACTTGATGTAGAATTACAAAAGCTGTGCTTGTTCATAACTTAAGAAAGGAAAAATAAAAATGATGATTTGTGCTAAAGAAAAACAAGATATTTACTGCATATTTGGAAAAGTAAATGACAAAATGAATTTATTTCAAAAGTAGATCATAGAAACACTCAGCCATACATGAAATAACCTGGAAAATGAATGCAGGTCGTTTTTGACCCATGTTGTGCATTAGAAGGGTAGTGATACAAAAAGGGTTTTTATTCAAAAAGTAAGAAAGGAAAAAATAAAATAAGGATGTATGATGATCAAAAACAAGTTAATTGAGGAATACCTTGAATACTGAATGATGGAATTAATTTATTGCAAAGATATAGAAGATAAAAACTCAGCCGGGTCACTTTTGACCCATGTTTTGCATCAAAGGGTTAAAGAAGTTTGAAAAATTAAACTGAATTAAATTATTTTTTAAAATATTTTGAATATAGTTACAAACTGGAAGCATAGGATTTTCATCTTTAAATTTAATTTTTTTAATTAATTACATTTTTTCATAATTTTTTTTTCAAGGTAAATAAAATATCTCATCTCATCTCATCTCATTATCTGTAGCCGCTTTATCCAGTTCTACAGGGTCGCAGGCGAGCTGGATCCTATCCCAGCTGACTACGGGCGAAAGGCGGGGTTCACCCTGGACAAGTCGCCAGGTCATCACAGGGCTGACACATAGACACAGACAACCATTCACACTCACATTCACACCTACGCTCAATTTAGAGTCACCAGTTAACCTAACCTGCATGTCTTTGGACTGTGGGGGAAACCGGAGCACCCGGAGGAAACCCACACGGACACGGGGAGAACATGCAAACTCCGCACAGAAAGGCCCTCGCCGGCCACGGGGCTCGAACCCAGGACCTTCTTGCTGTGAGGCGACAGCGCTAACCACTACACCACCGTGCCGCCCTGTAAATAAAATAATTAAATAAAATTAAACATTATTTAACTTTAAAAATAAAATTGTCATAAATGTTTAATAATAATGAACAAATATACAACCCCGATTCCAAAAAAGTTGGGACAAAGTACAAATTGTAAATAAAAACAGAATGCAATAATTTACAAATCTCAAAAACTGATATTGTATTCACAATAGAACACAGACAACATATCAAATGTCGAAAGTGAGACATTTTGAAATTTCATGCCAAATATCGGCTCATTTGAAATTTCATGACAGCAACACATCTCAAAAAAGTTGGGACAGGGGCAATAAGAGGCTGGAAAAGTTAAAGGTACAAAAAAGGAACAGCTGGAGGACCAAATTGCAACTCATTAGGTCAATTGGCAATAGGTCATTAACATGACTGGGTATAAAAAGAGCATCTTGGAGTGGCAGCGGCTCTCAGAAGTAAAGATGGGAAGAGGATCACCAATCCCCCTAATTCTGCGCCGACAAATAGTGGAGCAATATCAGAAAGGAGTTCGACAGTGTAAAATTGCAAAGAGTTTGAACACATCATCATCTACAGTGCATAATATCATCAAAAGATTCAGAGAATCTGGAAGAATCTCTGTGCGTAAGGGTCAAGGCCGGAAAACCATACTGGGTGCCCGTGATCTTCGGGCCCTTAGACGGCACTGCATCACATACAGGCATGCTTCTGTATTGGAAATCACAAAATGGGCTCAGGAATATTTCCAGAGAACATTATCTGTGAACACAATTCACCGTGCCATCCGCCGTTGCCAGCTAAAACTCTATAGTTCAAAGAAGAAGCCGTATCTAAACATGATCCAGAAGTGCAGACGTCTTCTCTGGGCCAAGGCTCATTTAAAATGGACTGTGGCAAAGTGGAAAACTGTTCTGTGGTCAGACGAATCAAAATTTGAAGTTCTTTATGGAAATCAGGGACGCCGTGTCATTCGGACTAAAGAGGAGAAGGACGACCCGAGTTGTTATCAGCGTTCAGTTCAGAAGCCTGCATCTCTGATGGTATGGGGTTGCATTAGTGCGTGTGGCATGGGCAGCTTACACATCTGGAAAGACACCATCAATGCTGAAAGGTATATCCAGGTTCTAGAGCAACATATGCTCCCATCCAGACGACGTCTCTTTCAGGGAAGACCTTGCATTTTCCAACATGACAATGCCAAACCACATACTGCATCAATTACAGCATCATGGCTGCGTAGAAGAAGGGTCCGGGTACTGAACTGGCCAGCCTGCAGTCCAGATCTTTCACCCATAGAAAACATTTGGCGCATCATAAAACGGAAGATACGACAAAAAAGACCTAAGACAGTTGAGCAACTAGAATCCTACATTAGACAAGAATGGGTTAACATTCCTATCCCTAAACTTGAGCAACTTGTCTCCTCAGTCCCCAGACGTTTACAGACTGTTGTAAAGAGAAAAGGGGATGTCTCACAGTGGGAAACATGGCCTTGTCCCAACTTTTTTGAGATGTGTTGTTGTCATGAAATTTAAAATCACCTAATTTTTCTCTTTAAATGATACATTTTCTCAGTTTAAACATTTGATATGTCATCTATGTTCTATTCTGAATAAAATATGGAATTTTGAAACTTCCACATCATTGCATTCCATTTTTATTTACAATTTGTACTTTGTCCCAACTTTTTTGGAATCGGGGTTGTATTATTATTTATTTTTTAAAATGTCACACGACTGTACCATTGGCGGTTTGTGAGTAAACCTGTATATCATGACACGTTGTGTATCATAGAAATGATCGTTGGTCATATCGCCCACCCCAACTCCATCACAGTTAGGGTTTAACCTCAGCCCACATTTCTCTTTCAATATTTAACTGTGTGTACATGAATGCTGTGTGTGTGCAGTGAAAGAGCCTCCTCTAATCAACGAACAGTCAGAGTCGTACACAGCCTTCACCATCGACGACGTCTCTCTGCGGTGTGAAGCTACTGGCAACCCCAAACCCACGTGAGTCCACAGCATGATTACAAATAAACACAAGCATTCACCAGAGCATGTCTAACAGCCACTCCTGACCCCGCCCTCTCTGTTAAAACATTTATCAGGCTAGGAAAAAAGATCCTGAGTTAACGCCCATGTTTTTATTTATTTATTTACGATAAAATCAGAAATCATCAGGAGATAGCAAGTTTGAATCCCAACAACACCACAACCATCTGTTACCAAGAGCAAAGACAGGCTGGGTTCTCTGGGTTGGAGGGGTTTGGGGTTTTGTGTTTATAGAGCTAAAAGTGTTATAATGCTAAATGTGTTGTGTTTATTGGGTTAATTGTGTTTATAGGGTTAAGTGTGTTTATAGGGCTGTGTTAATAGGGTTAAGTCAAGTTTATTTGTATAGCGCTTTTAACAATAAACATTGTCGCAGAACAGCTTTACAGAATTTGAACAACTTAAAATATGAGCTAATTTATCCCTAATCTATCCCCAATGATGAAGCCTATGGTGATGGTGGCAAGGAAAAACTCCCTCAGACGACATGAGGAAGAAACCTCGAGAGGAACCAGACTCAAAAGGGAACTCATCCCCATCCGGGCAATAACAGACAACATGACTATAACATTAACAGTCCTAACATAAAGTCAGCTTTGTTGACGCTATAAACCCCCCACCGACGGTAACCCGAGAGCAAAATCGTTCACGACAACCGCAGTCCCAAAGTCAGCAAGTCAACTGCAGTCCCCAGCCACAAAAACACCACTGTAAGAGTCCAGAGCGTCCTCCAGGCGCGACCCCCAACTGTCCACATGGGGCCGCCCTCCACAAGAGCAACGCGATGAGACTCCAACCAGACACAGGGCACCAGGATGGATCAGGCAGGTCCGAGGAGCAGAAGAGGTTCAGCATCTCGGTCTCAGGACCGACATGTAACTCAGAGGGACAGATTTGGGGGGGGCGAGAAAACGCAGGTTGTTAGGTATGGCCAGTGTCACCTGAATAAGTAGGAACAGTATACATATTGCACTGAGTACAAGCAGGGACTCCGGCAACTAACTATGACAGCGGTTCAATTACTTCAGGTATTGTCTGTTTGAATAGATGTGTCGGTAAGGGATCTAGTACACAAGTTGAGGCTTTTGATGCCGAGATTAATGAAAGTAATTCAGTTTCTCTAAGGGCAGTAAAGCATTCTAATTGCTGATCTGATACAGTTATATTGTTAACGACAGGGTCACTTACATTGTCTGACCTTAAATTAGTAGTTTGAATTTTTTGTCGGATATTCTCAATTTTGTCATTAAAAAAATTCATGAAGTCGTTGCTACTCCATACTGCAGGTGTGCATGTGTCGATAGTGGACTTATTCCTGGTTAATTTTGCTACAGTATTAAATAGGAATCTAGGATTATTTTTGTTATCTTCTGTTAGGGAGGAGAAATATGTTGATCTCGCAGCACTAAGAGCTTTTCTATACTTCAGGAAGCTCTCCTTCCACGCTAATTTGAACACGACCAATTTTGTTTGACACCATTTACGTTCCAGTTTTCGAGTGGTCTGTTTTAAAGTGCGAGTGTCATCATTATACCAGGGTGCTAATTTTTTTTTTTCTGATCATTTTCCTTTTAAGAGGAGCTACATTATCTAAAGTATGGCGGAATGTTGACTCTAAGCATTCAGTTGCCTGATCGAGTTCTGCAGGGGCTGACAGTGACCCAATCAAAGCTGATAACTCTGGGAGATCATTTATAAAGCTCTGTGCAGTAGTTGACATGAAAGTACGTTTAATACAGTAGCGTGGTGAGGTGCATATATTATTACTCAGACTTATTTTGAATGAGATGAGACAATGATCTGAGATAACTTCAGACTGTGGAAGTATGACTATATTGTCTACGTTTAATCTGAATGTTAGTATTAGATCGAGGGTGTGACCACCATTATGGGTGGGTCCTATGACATTCTGATTAATCCCTATTGAATCTAAAATGGACACAAACGCTGTTTTCAAAGGGTCTTCTGGGTTATCGAAGTGAATATTAAAATCTCCGACAACTAAAGCTTTGTCTAAGGAAATAACCAGGTCTGAGATAAAATCTGCAAATTCAGAAAGAAACTCAGAATATGGCCCCGGGGGCCTGTAAATAATAAGCAATGGAATTAACTGGGTAGACTTATTTTTCGAGGCTACATACATTATATGAGTATGAAGAACTTCAAATGTATTAAATTTATAACCAGGTTTTTGTGTTACACCGAGATAATCATGATAAATAACCGCAACGCCTCCTCCTCTGCCAGTTAGACGAGGCTGGTGTATATAACTGTATCCAGGAGGTTAAGTGTGTTTATATGGTTGTGTGTTTATAGAGCTGTGTTTATAGGGTTAGTTTTTTGATATAGCTGTTTTTATAGGGTTAAGTGGGCTTATAGGGTTGTGTGTTTATAGAGCTGTGTTTATAGGGTTAAGTGTGTTTATAGGGCTGTGTTTAGAGGGTTAAGTGTGTTTATAGAGCTGTGTTTATAGGGTTAAGTGTGTTTATAGGGCTGTGTTTAGAGGGTTAAGTGTGTTTATAGGGCTGTGTTTAGAGGGTTAAGTGTGTTTATAGAGCTGTGTTTATAGGGTTAAGTGTGTTTATAGAGCTGTGTTTATAGGGTTAAGTGTGTTTATAGAGCTGTGTTTATAGGGTTAAGTGTGTTTATAGGGCTGTGTTTAGAGGGTTAAGTGTGTTTATAGGGCTGTGTTTATATGGTTAAGTGTGTTTATAGAGCTGTGTTTATAGGGTTGTGTGTTTATAGGGCTGTGTTTATAGGGTTAAGTGTGTTTATAGAGCTGTGTTTATAGGGTTAAGTGTGTTTATAGGGCTGTGTTTATAGGGTTAAGTGTGTTTATAGGGCTGTGTTTATAGGGTTAAGTGTGTTTCCATAGCTGTATTCATAGGGTTAAGTGTGTTTATATGGTTAGTGTGTTTATAGAGCTGTGTTTATAGGGTTAAGTGTGGTATATGCCTCTGTTTATAGGGTTGTGTGTTTATATACCTGTATTTATAGGGTTATGTGTATAGGGTTAAGTGTATTTATATACCTGTGTTTATAGGGTTAAGTGTGTTTATAGAGCTGTGTTTATAGGGTTAAGTATGTTTATAGGGCTGTGTTTATAGGGTTAAGTATGTTTATAGGGCTGTGTTTATAGGGTTAAGTGTGTTTATAGGGCTGTGTTTATAGGGTTAAGTGTGTTTATAGGGCTGTGTTTATATGGTTAAGTGTGTTTATATACCTGTGTTTATAGGGTTAAGTGTGTTTATAGGGCTGTGTTTATAGGGTTAAGTGTGTTTATAGAGCTGTGTTTATAGGGTTAAGTGTGTTTATAGGGCTGTGTTTATAGGGTTAAGTGTGTTTATATACCTGTGTTTATAGGGTTAAGTGTGTTTATAGGGCTGTGTTTATAGGGTTAAGTGCGTTTATAGGGCTGTGTTTATAGGGTTAAGTGTGTTTATAGAGCTGTGTTTATAGGGTTAAGTGTGTTTATATACCTGTGTTTATAGGGTTAAGTGTGTTTATAGGGCTGTGTTTATAGGGTTAAGTATATTTATATACCTGTGTTTATAGGGTTAAGTGTGTTTATAGGGCTGTGTTTATAGGGTTAAGTGTGTTTATAGGGCTGTGTTTATAGGGTTATGTTTATAGAGCTGTGTTTATAGGGTTAAGTGTGTTTATAGAGCTGTGTTTATAGGGTTAAGTGTATTATATACCTGTGTTTATAGGGTTAAGTGTGTTTATAGGGCTGTGTTTATAGGGTTAAGTGTGTTTATAGGGCTGTGTTTATAGGGTTAAGTGTGTTTATAGAGCTGTGTTTATAGGGTTAAGTGTGTTTATAGGGCTGTGTTTATAGGGTTAAGTGTGTTTATAGGGCTGTGTTTATAGGGTTAAGTGTGTTTATAGGGCTGTGTTTATAGGGTTAAGTGTGTTTATAGAGCTGTGTTTATAGGGTTAAGTGTGTTTATAGGGCTGTGTTTATAGGGTTAAGTGTGTTTATAGAGCTGTGTTTATAGGGTTAAGTGTGTTTATAGGGCTGTGTTTAGAGGGTTAAGTGTATTTATATACCTGTGTTTATAGGGTTAAGTGTGTTTATAGGGCTGTGTTTATAGGGCTGTATTTAGAGGGTTAAGTGTATTTAAATACCTGTGTTTATAGGGTTAAGTGTGTTTATAGGGCTGTGTTTATAGGGTTAAGTGTATTTATATACCTGTGTTTATAGGGTTAAGTGTGTTTATAGGGCTGTGTTTATAGGGTTAAGTGTGTTTATAGGGCTGTGTTTATAGGGTTATGTTTATAGAGCTGTGTTTATAGGGTTAAGTGTATTATATACCTGTGTTTATAGGGTTAAGTGTGTTTATAGGGCTGTGTTTATAGGGTTAAGTGTGTTTATAGAGCTGTGTTTATAGGGTTAAGTGTGTTTATAGGGCTGTGTTTAGAGGGTTAAGTGTGTTTATAGGGCTGTGTTTAGAGGGTTAAGTGTGTTTATAGGGCTGTGTTTATAGGGTTAAGTGTGTTTCCATAGCTGTATTCATAGGGTTAAGTGTGTTTATATGGTTAGTGTGTTTATAGAGCTGTGTTTATAGGGTTAAGTGTGGTATATGCCTCTGTTTATAGGGTTGTGTGTTTATATACCTGTATTTATAGGGTTATGTGTATAGGGTTAAGTGTATTTATATACCTGTGTTTATAGGGTTAAGTGTGTTTATAGAGCTGTGTTTATAGGGTTAAGTATGTTTATAGGGCTGTGTTTATAGGGTTAAGTGTGTTTATAGGGCTGTGTTTATAGGGTTAAGTGTGTTTATAGGGCTGTGTTTATAGGGTTAAGTGTGTTTATAGGGCTGTGTTTATATGGTTAAGTGTGTTTATATACCTGTGTTTATAGGGTTAAGTGTGTTTATAGGGCTGTGTTTATAGGGTTAAGTGTGTTTATAGAGCTGTGTTTATAGGGTTAAGTGTGTTTATAGAGCTGTGTTTATAGGGTTAAGTGTGTTTATAGGGCTGTGTTTATAGGGTTAAGTGTGTTTATAGGGCTGTGTTTATAGGGTTAAGTGTGTTTATAGGGCTGTGTTTATAGGGTTAAGTGTGTTTATAGAGCTGTGTTTATAGGGTTAAGTGTGTTTATATACCTGTGTTTATAGGTTTAAGTGTGTTTATAGGGCTGTGTTTATAGGGTTAAGTGTATTTATATACCTGTGTTTATAGGGTTAAGTGTGTTTATAGGGCTGTGTTTATAGGGTTAAGTGAGTTTATAGGGCTGTGTTTATAGGGTTATGTTTATAGAGCTGTGTTTATAGGGTTAAGTGTGTTTATAGAGCTGTGTTTATAGGGTTAAGTGTGTTTATAGAGCTGTGTTTATAGGGTTAAGTGTGTTTATATACCTGTGTTTATAGGTTTAAGTGTGTTTATAGGGCTGTGTTTATAGGGTTAAGTGTATTTATATACCTGTGTTTATAGGGTTAAGTGTGTTTATAGGGCTGTGTTTATAGGGTTAAGTGAGTTTATAGGGCTGTGTTTATAGGGTTATGTTTATAGAGCTGTGTTTATAGGGTTAAGTGTGTTTATAGAGCTGTGTTTATAGGGTTAAGTGTATTATATACCTGTGTTTATAGGGTTAAGTGTGTTTATAGGGCTGTGTTTATAGGGTTAAGTGTGTTTATAGGGCTGTGTTTATAGGGTTAAGTGTGTTTATAGAGCTGTGTTTATAGGGTTAAGTGTGTTTATAGGGCTGTGTTTATAGGGTTAAGTGTGTTTATAGGGCTGTGTTTATAGGGTTAAGTGTGTTTATAGGGCTGTGTTTATAGGGTTAAGTGTGTTTATAGGGCTGTGTTTATAGGGTTAAGTGTGTTTATAGAGCTGTGTTTATAGGGTTAAGTGTTTTTATAGGGCTGTGTTTAGAGGGTTAAGTGTATTTATATACCTGTGTTTATAGGGTTAAGTGTGTTTATAGGGCTGTGTTTATAGGGTTAAGTGTATTTATATACCTGTGTTTATAGGGTTAAGTGTGTTTATAGGGCTGTGTTTATAGGGTTAAGTGTGTTTATAGGGCTGTGTTTATAGGGTTATGTTTATAGAGCTGTGTTTATAGGGTTAAGTGTATTATATACCTGTGTTTATAGGGTTAAGTGTGTTTATAGGGCTGTGTTTATAGGGTTAAGTGTGTTTATAGGGCTGTGTTTATAGGGTTAAGTGTGTTTATAGAGCTGTGTTTATAGGGTTAAGTGTGTTTATAGGGCTGTGTTTATAGGGTTAAGTGTGTTTATAGGGCTGTGTTTATAGGGTTAAGTGTGTTTATAGAGCTGTGTTTAGAGGGTTAAGTGTGTTTATAGGGCTGTGTTTATAGGGTTAAGTGTGTTTATAGAGCTGTGTTTATAGGGTTAAGTGTGTTTATAGAGCTGTGTTTATAGGGTTAAGTGTGTTTATAGGGCTGTGTTTATAGGGTTAAGTGTGTTTATAGAGCTGTGTTTATAGGGTTAAGTTTATTTATATACCTGTGTTTATAGGGTTAAGTGTGTTTATAGGGCTGTGTTTATAGGGTTAAGTGTGTTTATAGAGCTGTGTTTATAGGGTTAAGTGTGTTTATAGGGCTGTGTTTATAGGGTTAAGTGTATTTATATACCTGTGTTTATAGGGTTAAGTGTGTTTATAGGGCTGTGTTTATAGGGTTAAGTGTGTTTATAGGGCTGTGTTTATAGGGTTAAGTGTGTTTATAGGGCTGTGTTTATAGGGTTAAGTGTGTTTCCATAGCTGTATTCATAGGGTTAAGTGTGTTTATATGGTTAGTGTGTTTATAGAGCTGTGTTTATAGGGTTAAGTGTGGTATATGCCTCTGTTTATAGGGTTGTGTGTTTATATACCTGTATTTATAGGGTTATGTGTATAGGGTTAAGTGTATTTATATACCTGTGTTTATAGGGCTAAGTGTGTTTATAGAGCTGTGTTTATAGGGTTAAGTATGTTTATAGGGCTGTGTTTATAGGGTTAAGTGTGTTTATAGGGCTGTGTTTATAGGGTTAAGTGTGTTTATAGGGCTGTGTTTATAGGGTTAAGTGTGTTTATAGGGCTGTGTTTATATGTTTAAGTGTGTTTATATACCTGTGTTTATAGGGTTAAGTGTGTTTATAGGGCTGTGTTTATAGGGTTAAGTGTGTTTATAGAGCTGTGTTTATAGGGTTAAGTGTGTTTATAGAGCTGTGTTTATAGGGTTAAGTGTGTTTATAGGGCTGTGTTTATAGGGTTAAGTGTGTTTATAGGGCTGTGTTTATATGGTTAAGTGTGTTTATATACCTGTGTTTATAGGGTTAAGTGTGTTTATAGGGCTGTGTTTATAGGGTTAAGTGTGTTTATAGGGCTGTGTTTATAGGGTTAAGTGTGTTTATAGAGCTGTGTTTATAGGGTTAAGTGTGTTTATATACCTGTGTTTATAGGGTTAAGTGTGTTTATAGGGCTGTGTTTATAGGGTTAAGTGTATTTATATACCTGTGTTTATAGGGTTAAGTGTGTTTATAGGGCTGTGTTTATAGGGTTAAGTGAGTTTATAGGGCTGTGTTTATAGGGTTATGTTTATAGAGCTGTGTTTATAGGGTTAAGTGTGTTTATAGAGCTGTGTTTATAGGGTTAAGTGTATTATATACCTGTGTTTATAGGGTTAAGTGTGTTTATAGGGCTGTGTTTATAGGGTTAAGTGTGTTTATAGGGCTGTGTTTATAGGGTTAAGTGTGTTTATAGAGCTGTGTTTATAGTTTTAAGTGTGTTTATAGGGCTGTGATTATAGGGTTAAGTGTGTTTATAGGGCTGTGTTTATAGGGTTAAGTGTGTTTATAGAGCTGTGTTTATAGGGTTAAGTGTGTTTATAGGGTTGTGTTTATAGGGTTAAGTGTGTTTATAGGGCTGTGTTTAGAGGGTTAAGTGTATTTATATACCTGTGTTTATAGGGTTAAGTGTGTTTATAGGGCTGTGTTTATAGGGCTGTGTTTATAGGGTTAAGTGTATTTATATACCTGTGTTTATAGGGTTAAGTGTGTTTATAGGGCTGTGTTTATAGGGTTAAGTGTGTTTATAGGGCTGTGTTTATAGGGTTATGTTTATAGAGCTGTGTTTATAGGGTTAAGTGTATTATATACCTGTGTTTATAGGGTTAAGTGTGTTTATAGGGCTGTGTTTATAGGGTTAAGTGTGTTTATAGGGCTGTGTTTATAGGGTTAAGTGTGTTTATAGAGCTGTGTTTATAGGGTTAAGTGTGTTTATAGGGCTGTGTTTATAGGGTTAAGTGTGTTTATAGGGCTGTGTTTATAGGGTTAAGTGTGTTTATAGAGCTGTGTTTAGAGGGTTAAGTGTGTTTATAGGGCTGTGTTTATAGGGTTAAGTATGTTTATAGAGCTGTGTTTATAGGGTTAAGTGTGTTTATAGAGCTGTGTTTATAGGGTTAAGTGTGTTTATAGGGCTGTGTTTATTGGGTTAAGTGTGTTTATAGAGCTGTGTTTATAGGGTTAAGTGTATTTATATACCTGTGTTTATAGGGTTAAGTGTGTTTATATGGTTAGTGTGTTTATAGAGCTGTGTTTATAGGGTTAAGTGTGGTATATGCCTCTGTTTATAGGGTTGTGTGTTTATATACCTGTATTTATAGGGTTATGTGTATAGGGTTAAGTGTATTTATATACCTGTGTTTATAGGGTTAAGTGTGTTTATAGAGCTGTGTTTATAGGGTTAAGTATGTTTATAGGGCTGTGTTTATAGGGTTAAGTGTGTTTATAGGGCTGTGTTTATAGGGTTAAGTGTGTTTATAGGGCTGTGTTTATAGGGTTAAGTGTGTTTATAGGGCTGTGTTTATATGGTTAAGTGTGTTTATATACCTGTGTTTATAGGGTTAAGTGTGTTTATAGGGCTGTGTTTATAGGGTTAAGTGTGTTTATAGAGCTGTGTTTATAGGGTTAAGTGTGTTTATAGAGCTGTGTTTATAGGGTTAAGTGTGTTTATAGGGCTGTGTTTATAGGGTTAAGTGTGTTTATAGGGCTGTGTTTATATGGTTAAGTGTGTTTATATACCTGTGTTTATAGGGTTAAGTGTGTTTATAGGGCTGTGTTTATAGGGTTAAGTGTGTTTATAGAGCTGTGTTTATAGGGTTAAGTGTGTTTATAGAGCTGTGTTTATAGGGTTAAGTGTGTTTATATACCTGTGTTTATAGGGTTAAGTGTGTTTATAGGGCTGTGTTTATAGGGTTAAGTGTATTTATATACCTGTGTTTATAGGGTTAAGTGTGTTTATAGGGCTGTGTTTATAGGGTTAAGTGAGTTTATAGGGCTGTGTTTATAGGGTTATGTTTATAGAGCTGTGTTTATAGGGTTAAGTGTGTCTATAGAGCTGTGTTTATAGGGTTAAGTGTATTATATACCTGTGTTTATAGGGTTAAGTGTGTTTATAGGGCTGTGTTTATAGGGTTAAGTGTGTTTATAGGGCTGTGTTTATAGGGTTAAGTGTGTTTATAGAGCTGTGTTTATAGTTTTAAGTGTGTTTATAGGGCTGTGTTTATAGGGTTAAGTGTGTTTATAGGGCTGTGTTTATCGGGTTAAGTGTGTTTATAGGGCTGTGTTTATAGGGTTAAGTTTGTTTATAGAGCTGTGTTTATAGGGTTAAGTGTGTTTATAGGGCTGTGTTTATAGGGTTAAGTGTGTTTATAGAGCTGTGTTTATAGGGTTAAGTGTGTTTATAGGGCTGTGTTTAGAGGGTTAAGTGTATTTATATACCTGTGTTTATAGGGTTAAGTGTGTTTATAGGGCTGTGTTTTTAGGGCTGTGTTTATAGGGTTAAGTGTATTTATATACCTGTGTTTATAGGGTTAAGTGTGTTTATAGGGCTGTGTTTATAGGGTTAAGTGTGTTTATAGGGCTGTGTTTATAGGGTTATGTTTATAGAGCTGTGTTTATAGGGTTAAGTGTATTATATACCTGTGTTTATAGGGTTAAGTGTGTTTATAGGGCTGTGTTTATAGGGTTAAGTGTGTTTATAGGGCTGTGTTTATAGGGTTAAGTGTGTTTATAGAGCTGTGTTTATAGGGTTAAGTGTGTTTATAGGGCTGTGTTTATAGGGTTAAGTGTGTTTATAGGGCTGTGTTTATAGGGTTAAGTGTGTTTATAGAGCTGTGTTTAGAGGGTTAAGTGTGTTTATAGGGCTGTGTTTATAGGGTTAAGTATGTTTATAGAGCTGTGTTTATAGGGTTAAGTGTGTTTATAGAGCTGTGTTTATAGGGTTAAGTGTGTTTATAGGGCTGTGTTTATTGGGTTAAGTGTGTTTATAGAGCTGTGTTTATAGGGTTAAGTGTATTTATATACCTGTGTTTATAGGGTTAAGTGTGTTTATAGGGCTGTGTTTATAGGGTTAAGTGTCTTTATAGAGCTGTGTTTATAGGGTTAAGTGTGTTTATAGGGCTGTGTTTATAGGGTTAAGTGTGTTTATAGAGCTGTGTTTATAGGGTTAAGTGTGTTTATAGGGCTGTGTTTATAGGGTTAAGTGTATTTATATACCTGTGTTTATAGGGTTAAGTGTGTTTATAGGGCTGTGTTTATAGGGTTAAGTGTGTTTATAGAGCTGTGTTTATAGGGTTAAGTGTGTTTATAGGGGTGTGTTTATAGGGCTGTGTTTATAGGGTTAAGTGTGTTTATAGAGCTGTGTTTATAGGGTTAAGTGTGTTTATAGGGGTGTGTTTATAGAGCTGTGTTTATAGGGTTAAGTGTGTTTATAGGGCTGTGTTTAGAGGGTTAAGTGTATTTATATACCTGTGTTTATAGGGTTAAGTGTGTTTATAGGGCTGTGTTTATAGGGTTAAGTGTATTTATATACCTGTGTTTATAGGGTTAAGTGTGTTTATAGGGCTGTGTTTATAGGGTTAAGTGTGTTTATAGGGCTGTGTTTATAGGGTTATGTTTATAGAGCTGTGTTTATAGGGTTAAGTGTATTATATACCTGTGTTTATAGGGTTAAGTGTGTTTATAGGGCTGTGTTTATAGGGTTAAGTGTGTTTATAGGGCTGTGTTTATAGGGTTAAGTGTGTTTATAGAGCTGTGTTTATAGGGTTAAGTGTGTTTATAGGGCTGTGTTTATAGGGTTAAGTGTGTTTATAGGGCTGTGTTTATAGGGTTAAGTGTGTTTATAGAGCTGTGTTTAGAGGGTTAAGTGTGTTTATAGGGCTGTGTTTATAGGGTTAAGTGTGTTTATAGAGCTGTGTTTATAGGGTTAAGTGTGTTTATAGAGCTGTGTTTATAGGGTTAAGTGTGTTTATAGGGCTGTGTTTATAGGGTTAAGTGTGTTTATAGAGCTGTGTTTATAGGGTTAAGTTTATTTATATACCTGTGTTTATAGGGTTAAGTGTGTTTATAGGGCTGTGTTTATAGGGTTAAGTGTGTTTATAGAGCTGTGTTTATAGGGTTAAGTGTGTTTATAGGGCTGTGTTTATAGGGTTAAGTGTATTTATATACCTGTGTTTATAGGGTTAAGTGTGTTTATAGGGCTGTGTTTATAGGGTTAAGTGTGTTTATAGGGCTGTGTTTATAGGGTTAAGTGTGTTTATAGGGCTGTGTTTATAGGGTTAAGTGTGTTTCCATAGCTGTATTCATAGGGTTAAGTGTGTTTATATGGTTAGTGTGTTTATAGAGCTGTGTTTATAGGGTTAAGTGTGGTATATGCCTCTGTTTATAGGGTTGTGTGTTTATATACCTGTATTTATAGGGTTATGTGTATAGGGTTAAGTGTATTTATATACCTGTGTTTATAGGGTTAAGTGTGTTTATAGAGCTGTGTTTATAGGGTTAAGTATGTTTATAGGGCTGTGTTTATAGGGTTAAGTGTGTTTATAGGGCTGTGTTTATAGGGTTAAGTGTGTTTATAGGGCTGTGTTTATAGGGTTAAGTGTGTTTATAGGGCTGTGTTTATATGTTTAAGTGTGTTTATATACCTGTGTTTATAGGGTTAAGTGTGTTTATAGGGCTGTGTTTATAGGGTTAAGTGTGTTTATAGAGCTGTGTTTATAGGGTTAAGTGTGTTTATAGAGCTGTGTTTATAGGGTTAAGTGTGTTTATAGGGCTGTGTTTATAGGGTTAAGTGTGTTTATAGGGCTGTGTTTATATGGTTAAGTGTGTTTATATACCTGTGTTTATGGGGTTAAGTGTGTTTATAGGGCTGTGTTTATAGGGTTAAGTGTGTTTATAGGGCTGTGTTTATAGGGTTAAGTGTGTTTATAGAGCTGTGTTTATAGGGTTAAGTGTGTTTATATACCTGTGTTTATAGGGTTAAGTGTGTTTATAGGGCTGTGTTTATAGGGTTAAGTGTATTTATATACCTGTGTTTATAGGGTTAAGTGTGTTTATCGGGCTGTGTTTATAGGGTTAAGTGAGTTTATAGGGCTGTGTTTATAGGGTTATGTTTATAGAGCTGTGTTTATAGGGTTAAGTGTGTTTATAGAGCTGTGTTTATAGGGTTAAGTGTATTATATACCTGTGTTTATAGGGTTAAGTGTGTTTATAGGGCTGTGTTTATAGGGTTAAGTGTGTTTATAGGGCTGTGTTTATAGGGTTAAGTGTGTTTATAGAGCTGTGTTTATAGTTTTAAGTGTGTTTATAGGGCTGTGTTTATAGGGTTAAGTGTGTTTATAGGGCTGTGTTTATAGGGTTAAGTGTGTTTATAGGGCTGTGTTTATAGGGTTAAGTGTGTTTATAGGGTTGTGTTTATAGGGTAAAGTGTGTTTATAGAGCTGTGTTTATAGGGTTAAGTGTGTTTATAGGGCTGTGTTTAGAGGGTTAAGTGTATTTATATACCTGTGTTTATAGGGTTAAGTGTGTTTATAGGGCTGTGTTTATAGGGCTGTGTTTATAGGGTTAAGTGTATTTATATACCTGTGTTTATAGGGTTAAGTGTGTTTATAGGGCTGTGTTTATAGGGTTAAGTGTGTTTATAGGGCTGTGTTTATAGGGTTATGTTTATAGAGCTGTGTTTATAGGGTTAAGTGTATTATATACCTGTGTTTATAGGGTTAAGTGTGTTTATAGGGCTGTGTTTATAGGGTTAAGTGTGTTTATAGGGCTGTGTTTATAGGGTTAAGTGTGTTTATAGAGCTGTGTTTATAGGGTTAAGTGTGTTTATAGGGCTGTGTTTATAGGGTTAAGTGTGTTTATAGGGCTGTGTTTATAGGGTTAAGTGTGTTTATAGAGCTGTGTTTAGAGGGTTAAGTGTGTTTATAGGGCTGTGTTTATAGGGTTAAGTATGTTTATAGAGCTGTGTTTATAGGGTTAAGTGTGTTTATAGAGCTGTGTTTATAGGGTTAAGTGTGTTTATAGGACTGTGTTTATTGGGTTAAGTGTGTTTATAGAGCTGTGTTTATAGGGTTAAGTGTATTTATATACCTGTGTTTATAGGGTTAAGTGTGTTTATATGGTTAGTGTGTTTATAGAGCTGTGTTTATAGGGTTAAGTGTGGTATATGCCTCTGTTTATAGGGTTGTGTGTTTATATACCTGTATTTATAGGGTTATGTGTATAGGGTTAAGTGTATTTATATACCTGTGTTTATAGGGTTAAGTGTGTTTATAGAGCTGTGTTTATAGGGTTAAGTATGTTTATAGGGCTGTGTTTATAGGGTTAAGTGTGTTTATAGGGCTGTGTTTATAGGGTTAAGTGTGTTTATAGGGCTGTGTTTATAGGGTTAAGTGTGTTTATAGGGCTGTGTTTATATGGTTAAGTGTGTTTATATACCTGTGTTTATAGGGTTAAGTGTGTTTATAGGGCTGTGTTTATAGGGTTAAGTGTGTTTATAGAGCTGTGTTTATAGGGTTAAGTGTGTTTATAGAGCTGTGTTTATAGGGTTAAGTGTGTTTATAGGGCTGTGTTTATAGGGTTAAGTGTGTTTATAGGGCTGTGTTTATATGGTTAAGTGTGTTTATATACCTGTGTTTATAGGGTTAAGTGTGTTTATAGGGCTGTGTTTATAGGGTTAAGTGTGTTTATAGAGCTGTGTTTATAGGGTTAAGTGTGTTTATAGAGCTGTGTTTATAGGGTTAAGTGTGTTTATATACCTGTGTTTATAGGGTTAAGTGTGTTTATAGGGCTGTGTTTATAGGGTTAAGTGTATTTATATACCTGTGTTTATAGGGTTAAGTGTGTTTATAGGGCTGTGTTTATAGGGTTAAGTGAGTTTATAGGGCTGTGTTTATAGGGTTATGTTTATAGAGCTGTGTTTATAGGGTTAAGTGTGTCTATAGAGCTGTGTTTATAGGGTTAAGTGTATTATATACCTGTGTTTATAGGGTTAAGTGTGTTTATAGGGCTGTGTTTATAGGGTTAAGTGTGTTTATAGGGCTGTGTTTATAGGGTTAAGTGTGTTTATAGAGCTGTGTTTATAGTTTTAAGTGTGTTTATAGGGCTGTGTTTATAGGGTTAAGTGTGTTTATAGGGCTGTGTTTATAGGGTTAAGTGTGTTTATAGGGCTGTGTTTATAGGGTTAAGTTTGTTTATAGAGCTGTGTTTATAGGGTTAAGTGTGTTTATAGGGCTGTGTTTATAGGGTTAAGTGTGTTTATAGAGCTGTGTTTATAGGGTTAAGTGTGTTTATAGGGCTGTGTTTAGAGGGTTAAGTGTATTTATATACCTGTGTTTATAGGGTTAAGTGTGTTTATAGGGCTGTGTTTATAGGGCTGTGTTTATAGGGTTAAGTGTATTTATATACCTGTGTTTATAGGGTTAAGTGTGTTTATAGGGCTGTGTTTATAGGGTTAAGTGTGTTTATAGGGCTGTGTTTATAGGGTTATGTTTATAGAGCTGTGTTTATAGGGTTAAGTGTATTATATACCTGTGTTTATAGGGTTAAGTGTGTTTATAGGGCTGTGTTTATAGGGTTAAGTGTGTTTATAGGGCTGTGTTTATAGGGTTAAGTGTGTTTATAGAGCTGTGTTTATAGGGTTAAGTGTGTTTATAGGGCTGTGTTTATAGGGTTAAGTGTGTTTATAGGGCTGTGTTTATAGGGTTAAGTGTGTTTATAGAGCTGTGTTTAGAGGGTTAAGTGTGTTTATAGGGCTGTGTTTATAGGGTTAAGTATGTTTATAGAGCTGTGTTTATAGGGTTAAGTGTGTTTATAGAGCTGTGTTTATAGGGTTAAGTGTGTTTATAGGGCTGTGTTTATTGGGTTAAGTGTGTTTATAGAGCTGTGTTTATAGGGTTAAGTGTATTTATATACCTGTGTTTGTAGGGTTAAGTGTGTTTATAGGGCTGTGTTTATAGGGTTAAGTGTCTTTATAGAGCTGTGTTTATAGGGTTAAGTGTGTTTATAGGGCTGTGTTTATAGGGTTAAGTGTGTTTATAGAGCTGTGTTTATAGGGTTAAGTGTGTTTATAGGGCTGTGTTTATAGGGTTAAGTGTATTTATATACCTGTGTTTATAGGGTTAAGTGTGTTTATAGGGCTGTGTTTATAGGGTTAAGTGTGTTTATAGAGCTGTGTTTATAGGGTTAAGTGTGTTTATAGGGGTGTGTTTATAGGGCTGTGTTTATAGGGTTAAGTGTGTTTCCATAGCTGTATTCATAGGGTTAAGTGTGTTTATATGGTTAGTGTGTTTATACAGCTGTGTTTATAGGGTTAAGTGTGGTATATGCCTCTGTTTATAGGGTTGTGTGTTTATATACCTGTATTTATAGGGTTATGTGTATAGGGTTAAGTGTATTTATATACCTGTGTTTATAGGGTTAAGTGTGTTTATAGAGCTGTGTTTATAGGGTTAAGTATGTTTATAGGGCTGTGTTTATAGGGTTAAGTGTGTTTATAGGGCTGTGTTTATAGGGTTAAGTGTGTTTATAGGGCTGTGTTTATAGGGTTAAGTGTGTTTATAGGGCTGTGTTTATATGTTTAAGTGTGTTTATATACCTGTGTTTATAGGGTTAAGTGTGTTTATAGGGCTGTGTTTATAGGGTTAAGTGTGTTTATAGAGCTGTGTTTATAGGGTTAAGTGTGTTTATAGAGCTGTGTTTATAGGGTTAAGTGTGTTTATAGGGCTGTGTTTATAGGGTTAAGTGTGTTTATAGGGCTGTGTTTATATGGTTAAGTGTGTTTATATACCTGTGTTTATGGGGTTAAGTGTGTTTATAGGGCTGTGTTTATAGGGTTAAGTGTGTTTATAGGGCTGTGTTTATAGGGTTAAGTGTGTTTATAGAGCTGTGTTTATAGGGTTAAGTGTGTTTATATACCTGTGTTTATAGGGTTAAGTGTGTTTATAGGGCTGTGTTTATAGGGTTAAGTGTATTTATATACCTGTGTTTATAGGGTTAAGTGTGTTTATCGGGCTGTGTTTATAGGGTTAAGTGAGTTTATAGGGCTGTGTTTATAGGGTTATGTTTATAGAGCTGTGTTTATAGGGTTAAGTGTGTTTATAGAGCTGTGTTTATAGGGTTAAGTGTATTATATACCTGTGTTTATAGGGTTAAGTGTGTTTATAGGGCTGTGTTTATAGGGTTAAGTGTGTTTATAGGGCTGTGTTTATAGGGTTAAGTGTGTTTATAGAGCTGTGTTTATAGTTTTAAGTGTGTTTATAGGGCTGTGTTTATAGGGTTAAGTGTGTTTATAGGGCTGTGTTTATAGGGTTAAGTGTGTTTATAGAGCTGTGTTTATAGGGTTAAGTGTGTTTATAGGGTTGTGTTTATAGGGTAAAGTGTGTTTATAGAGCTGTGTTTATAGGGTTAAGTGTGTTTATAGGGCTGTGTTTAGAGGGTTAAGTGTATTTATATACCTGTGTTTATAGGGTTAAGTGTGTTTATAGGGCTGTGTTTATAGGGTTAAGTGTATTTATATACGTGTGTTTATAGGGTTAAGTGTGTTTATAGGGCTGTGTTTATAGGGTTAAGTGTGTTTATAGGGCTGTGTTTATAGGGTTATGTTTATAGAGCTGTGTTTATAGGGTTAAGTGTATTATATACCTGTGTTTATAGGGTTAAGTGTGTTTATAGGGCTGTGTTTATAGGGTTAAGTGTGTTTATAGGGCTGTGTTTATAGGGTTAAGTGTGTTTATAGAGCTGTGTTTATAGGGTTAAGTGTGTTTATAGGGCTGTGTTTATAGGGTTAAGTGTGTTTATAGGGCTGTGTTTATAGGGTTAAGTGTGTTTATAGAGCTGTGTTTAGAGGGTTAAGTGTGTTTATAGGGCTGTGTTTATAGGGTTAAGTATGTTTATAGAGCTGTGTTTATAGGGTTAAGTGTGTTTATAGAGCTGTGTTTATAGGGTTAAGTGTGTTTATAGGGCTGTGTTTATTGGGTTAAGTGTGTTTATAGAGCTGTGTTTATAGGGTTAAGTGTATTTATATACCTGTGTTTATAGGGTTAAGTGTGTTTATATGGTTAGTGTGTTTATAGAGCTGTGTTTATAGGGTTAAGTGTGGTATATGCCTCTGTTTATAGGGTTGTGTGTTTATATACCTGTATTTATAGGGTTATGTGTATAGGGTTAAGTGTATTTATATACCTGTGTTTATAGGGTTAAGTGTGTTTATAGAGCTGTGTTTATAGGGTTAAGTATGTTTATAGGGCTGTGTTTATAGGGTTAAGTGTGTTTATAGGGCTGTGTTTATAGGGTTAAGTGTGTTTATAGGGCTGTGTTTATAGGGTTAAGTGTGTTTATAGGGCTGTGTTTATATGGTTAAGTGTGTTTATATACCTGTGTTTATAGGGTTAAGTGTGTTTATAGGGCTGTGTTTATAGGGTTAAGTGTGTTTATAGAGCTGTGTTTATAGGGTTAAGTGTGTTTATAGAGCTGTGTTTATAGGGTTAAGTGTGTTTATAGGGCTGTGTTTATAGGGTTAAGTGTGTTTATAGGGCTGTGTTTATATGGTTAAGTGTGTTTATATACCTGTGTTTATAGGGTTAAGTGTGTTTATAGGGCTGTGTTTATAGGGTTAAGTGTGTTTATAGAGCTGTGTTTATAGGGTTAAGTGTGTTTATAGAGCTGTGTTTATAGGGTTAAGTGTGTTTATATACCTGTGTTTATAGGGTTAAGTGTGTTTATAGGGCTGTGTTTATAGGGTTAAGTGTATTTATATACCTGTGTTTATAGGGTTAAGTGTGTTTATAGGGCTGTGTTTATAGGGTTAAGTGAGTTTATAGGGCTGTGTTTATAGGGTTATGTTTATAGAGCTGTGTTTATAGGGTTAAGTGTGTCTATAGAGCTGTGTTTATAGGGTTAAGTGTATTATATACCTGTGTTTATAGGGTTAAGTGTGTTTATAGGGCTGTGTTTATAGGGTTAAGTGTGTTTATAGGGCTGTGTTTATAGGGTTAAGTGTGTTTATAGAGCTGTGTTTATAGTTTTAAGTGTGTTTATAGGGCTGTGTTTATAGGGTTAAGTGTGTTTATAGGGCTGTGTTTATAGGGTTAAGTGTGTTTATAGGGCTGTGTTTATAGGGTTAAGTTTGTTTATAGAGCTGTGTTTATAGGGTTAAGTGTGTTTATAGGGCTGTGTTTATAGGGTTAAGTGTGTTTATAGAGCTGTGTTTATAGGGTTAAGTGTGTTTATAGGGCTGTGTTTAGAGGGTTAAGTGTATTTATATACCTGTGTTTATAGGGTTAAGTGTGTTTATAGGGCTGTGTTTATAGGGCTGTGTTTATAGGGTTAAGTGTATTTATATACCTGTGTTTATAGGGTTAAGTGTGTTTATAGGGCTGTGTTTATAGGGTTAAGTGTGTTTATAGGGCTGTGTTTATAGGGTTATGTTTATAGAGCTGTGTTTATAGGGTTAAGTGTATTATATACCTGTGTTTATAGGGTTAAGTGTGTTTATAGGGCTGTGTTTATAGGGTTAAGTGTGTTTATAGGGCTGTGTTTATAGGGTTAAGTGTGTTTATAGAGCTGTGTTTATAGGGTTAAGTGTGTTTATAGGGCTGTGTTTATAGGGTTAAGTGTGTTTATAGGGCTGTGTTTATAGGGTTAAGTGTGTTTATAGAGCTGTGTTTAGAGGGTTAAGTGTGTTTATAGGGCTGTGTTTATAGGGTTAAGTATGTTTATAGAGCTGTGTTTATAGGGTTAAGTGTGTTTATAGAGCTGTGTTTATAGGGTTAAGTGTGTTTATAGGGCTGTGTTTATTGGGTTAAGTGTGTTTATAGAGCTGTGTTTATAGGGTTAAGTGTATTTATATACCTGTGTTTATAGGGTTAAGTGTGTTTATAGGGCTGTGTTTATAGGGTTAAGTGTCTTTATAGAGCTGTGTTTATAGGGTTAAGTGTGTTTATAGGGCTGTGTTTATAGGGTTAAGTGTGTTTATAGAGCTGTGTTTATAGGGTTAAGTGTGTTTATAGGGCTGTGTTTATAGGGTTAAGTGTATTTATATACCTGTGTTTATAGGGTTAAGTGTGTTTATAGGGCTGTGTTTATAGGGTTAAGTGTGTTTATAGAGCTGTGTTTATAGGGTTAAGTGTGTTTATAGGGGTGTGTTTATAGGGCTGTGTTTATAGGGTTAAGTGTGTTTCCATAGCTGTATTCATAGGGTTAAGTGTGTTTATATGGTTAGTGTGTTTATACAGCTGTGTTTATAGGGTTAAGTGTGGTATATGCCTCTGTTTATAGGGTTGTGTGTTTATATACCTGTATTTATAGGATTATGTGTATAGGGTTAAGTGTATTTATATACCTGTGTTTATAGGGTTAAGTGTGTTTATAGAGCTGTGTTTATAGGGTTAAGTATGTTTATAGGGCTGTGTTTATAGGGTTAAGTGTGTTTATAGGGCTGTGTTTATAGGGTTAAGTGTGTTTATAGGGCTGTGTTTATAGGGTTAAGTGTGTTTATAGGGCTGTGTTTATATGGTTAAGTGTGTTTATATACCTGTGTTTATAGGGTTAAGTGTGTTTATAGGGCTGTGTTTATAGGGTTAAGTGTGTTTATAGAGCTGTGTTTATAGGGTTAAGTGTGTTTATAGAGCTGTGTTTATAGGGTTAAGTGTGTTTATAGGGCTGTGTTTATAGGGTTAAGTGTGTTTATAGGGCTGTGTTTATATGGTTAAGTGTGTTTATATACCTGTGTTTATAGGGTTAAGTGTGTTTATAGGGCTGTGTTTATAGGGTTAAGTGTGTTTATAGGGCTGTGTTTATAGGGTTAAGTGTGTTTATAGAGCTGTGTTTATAGGGTTAAGTGTGTTTATATACCTGTGTTTATAGGGTTGTGTTTATAGGGCTGTGTTTATAGGGTTAAGTGTATTTATATACCTGTGTTTATAGGGTTAAGTGTGTTTATAGGGCTGTGTTTATAGGGTTAAGTGAGTTTATAGGGCTGTGTTTATAGGGTTATGTTTATAGAGCTGTGTTTATAGGGTTAAGTGTATTTATATACCTGTGTTTATAGGGTTAAGTGTGTTTATAGGGCTGTGTTTATAGGGTTAAGTGAGTTTATAGGGCTGTGTTTATAGGGTTATGTTTATAGAGCTGTGTTTATAGGGTTAAGTGTGTCTATAGAGCTGTGTTTATAGGGTTAAGTGTATTATATACCTGTGTTTATAGGGTTAAGTGTGTTTATAGGGCTGTGTTTATAGGGTTAAGTGTGTTTATAGGGCTGTGTTTATAGGGTTAAGTGTGTTTATAGAGCTGTGTTTAGAGGGTTAAGTGTGTTTATAGGGCTGTGTTTATAGGGTTAAGTATGTTTATAGAGCTGTGTTTATAGGGTTAAGTGTGTTTATAGAGCTGTGTTTATAGGGTTAAGTGTGTTTATAGGGCTGTGTTTATTGGGTTAAGTGTGTTTATAGAGCTGTGTTTATAGGGTTAAGTGTATTTATATACCTGTGTTTATAGGGTTAAGTGTGTTTATAGGGCTGTGTTTATAGGGTTAAGTGTCTTTATAGAGCTGTGTTTATAGGGTTAAGTGTGTTTATAGGGCTGTGTTTATAGGGTTAAGTGTGTTTATAGAGCTGTGTTTATAGGGTTAAGTGTGTTTATAGGGCTGTGTTTATAGGGTTAAGTGTATTTATATAACTGTGTTTATAGGGTTATGTGTGTTTATAGGGCTGTGTTTATAGGGTTAAGTGTGTTTATAGGGGTGTGTTTATAGGGCTGTGTTTATAGGGTTAAGTGTGTTTCCATAGCTGTATTCATAGGGTTAAGTGTGTTTATATGGTTAGTGTGTTTATACAGCTGTGTTTATAGGGTTAAGTGTGGTATATGCCTCTGTTTATAGGGTTGTGTGTTTATATACCTGTATTTATAGGGTTATGTGTATAGGGTTAAGTGTATTTATATACCTGTGTTTATAGGGTTAAGTGTGTTTATAGAGCTGTGTTTATAGGGTTAAGTATGTTTATAGGGCTGTGTTTATAGGGTTAAGTGTGTTTATAGGGCTGTGTTTATAGGGTTAAGTGTGTTTATAGGGCTGTGTTTATAGGGTTAAGTGTGTTTATAGGGCTGTGTTTATATGTTTAAGTGTGTTTATATACCTGTGTTTATAGGGTTAAGTGTGTTTATAGGGCTGTGTTTATAGGGTTAAGTGTGTTTATAGAGCTGTGTTTATAGGGTTAAGTGTGTTTATAGAGCTGTGTTTATAGGGTTAAGTGTGTTTATAGGGCTGTGTTTATAGGGTTAAGTGTGTTTATAGGGCTGTGTTTATATGGTTAAGTGTGTTTATATACCTGTGTTTATGGGGTTAAGTGTGTTTATAGGGCTGTGTTTATAGGGTTAAGTGTGTTTATAGGGCTGTGTTTATAGGGTTAAGTGTGTTTATAGAGCTGTGTTTATAGGGTTAAGTGTGTTTATATACCTGTGTTTATAGGGTTAAGTGTGTTTATAGGGCTGTGTTTATAGGGTTAAGTGTATTTATATACCTGTGTTTATAGGGTTAAGTGTGTTTATCGGGCTGTGTTTATAGGGTTAAGTGAGTTTATAGGGCTGTGTTTATAGGGTTATGTTTATAGAGCTGTGTTTATAGGGTTAAGTGTGTTTATAGAGCTGTGTTTATAGGGTTAAGTGTATTATATACCTGTGTTTATAGGGTTAAGTGTGTTTATAGGGCTGTGTTTATAGGGTTAAGTGTGTTTATAGGGCTGTGTTTATAGGGTTAAGTGTGTTTATAGAGCTGTGTTTATAGTTTTAAGTGTGTTTATAGGGCTGTGTTTATAGGGTTAAGTGTGTTTATAGGGCTGTGTTTATAGGGTTAAGTGTGTTTATAGAGCTGTGTTTATAGGGTTAAGTGTGTTTATAGGGTTGTGTTTATAGGGTAAAGTGTGTTTATAGAGCTGTGTTTATAGGGTTAAGTGTGTTTATAGGGCTGTGTTTAGAGGGTTAAGTGTATTTATATACCTGTGTTTATAGGGTTAAGTGTGTTTATAGGGCTGTGTTTATAGGGCTGTGTTTATAGGGTTAAGTGTATTTATATACCTGTGTTTATAGGGTTAAGTGTGTTTATAGGGCTGTGTTTATAGGGTTAAGTGTGTTTATAGGGCTGTGTTTATAGGGTTATGTTTATAGAGCTGTGTTTATAGGGTTAAGTGTATTATATACCTGTGTTTATAGGGTTAAGTGTGTTTATAGGGCTGTGTTTATAGGGTTAAGTGTGTTTATAGGGCTGTGTTTATAGGGTTAAGTGTGTTTATAGAGCTGTGTTTATAGGGTTAAGTGTGTTTATAGGGCTGTGTTTATAGGGTTAAGTGTGTTTATAGGGCTGTGTTTATAGGGTTAAGTGTGTTTATAGAGCTGTGTTTAGAGGGTTAAGTGTGTTTATAGGGCTGTGTTTATAGGGTTAAGTATGTTTATAGAGCTGTGTTTATAGGGTTAAGTGTGTTTATAGAGCTGTGTTTATAGGGTTAAGTGTGTTTATAGGGCTGTGTTTATTGGGTTAAGTGTGTTTATAGAGCTGTGTTTATAGGGTTAAGTGTATTTATATACCTGTGTTTATAGGGTTAAGTGTGTTTATATGGTTAGTGTGTTTATAGAGCTGTGTTTATAGGGTTAAGTGTGGTATATGCCTCTGTTTATAGGGTTGTGTGTTTATATACCTGTATTTATAGGGTTATGTGTATAGGGTTAAGTGTATTTATATACCTGTGTTTATAGGGTTAAGTGTGTTTATAGAGCTGTGTTTATAGGGTTAAGTATGTTTATAGGGCTGTGTTTATAGGGTTAAGTGTGTTTATAGGGCTGTGTTTATAGGGTTAAGTGTGTTTATAGGGCTGTGTTTATAGGGTTAAGTGTGTTTATAGGGCTGTGTTTATATGGTTAAGTGTGTTTATATACCTGTGTTTATAGGGTTAAGTGTGTTTATAGGGCTGTGTTTATAGGGTTAAGTGTGTTTATAGAGCTGTGTTTATAGGGTTAAGTGTGTTTATAGAGCTGTGTTTATAGGGTTAAGTGTGTTTATAGGGCTGTGTTTATAGGGTTAAGTGTGTTTATAGGGCTGTGTTTATATGGTTAAGTGTGTTTATATACCTGTGTTTATAGGGTTAAGTGTGTTTATAGGGCTGTGTTTATAGGGTTAAGTGTGTTTATAGAGCTGTGTTTATAGGGTTAAGTGTGTTTATAGAGCTGTGTTTATAGGGTTAAGTGTGTTTATATACCTGTGTTTATAGGGTTAAGTGTGTTTATAGGGCTGTGTTTATAGGGTTAAGTGTATTTATATACCTGTGTTTATAGGGTTAAGTGTGTTTATAGGGCTGTGTTTATAGGGTTAAGTGAGTTTATAGGGCTGTGTTTATAGGGTTATGTTTATAGAGCTGTGTTTATAGGGTTAAGTGTGTCTATAGAGCTGTGTTTATAGGGTTAAGTGTATTATATACCTGTGTTTATAGGGTTAAGTGTGTTTATAGGGCTGTGTTTATAGGGTTAAGTGTGTTTATAGGGCTGTGTTTATAGGGTTAAGTGTGTTTATAGAGCTGTGTTTATAGTTTTAAGTGTGTTTATAGGGCTGTGTTTATAGGGTTAAGTGTGTTTATAGGGCTGTGTTTATAGGGTTAAGTGTGTTTATAGGGCTGTGTTTATAGGGTTAAGTTTGTTTATAGAGCTGTGTTTATAGGGTTAAGTGTGTTTATAGGGCTGTGTTTATAGGGTTAAGTGTGTTTATAGAGCTGTGTTTATAGGGTTAAGTGTGTTTATAGGGCTGTGTTTAGAGGGTTAAGTGTATTTATATACCTGTGTTTATAGGGTTAAGTGTGTTTATAGGGCTGTGTTTATAGGGCTGTGTTTATAGGGTTAAGTGTATTTATATACCTGTGTTTATAGGGTTAAGTGTGTTTATAGGGCTGTGTTTATAGGGTTAAGTGTGTTTATAGGGCTGTGTTTATAGGGTTATGTTTATAGAGCTGTGTTTATAGGGTTAAGTGTATTATATACCTGTGTTTATAGGGTTAAGTGTGTTTATAGGGCTGTGTTTATAGGGTTAAGTGTGTTTATAGGGCTGTGTTTATAGGGTTAAGTGTGTTTATAGAGCTGTGTTTATAGGGTTAAGTGTGTTTATAGGGCTGTGTTTATAGGGTTAAGTGTGTTTATAGGGCTGTGTTTATAGGGTTAAGTGTGTTTATAGAGCTGTGTTTAGAGGGTTAAGTGTGTTTATAGGGCTGTGTTTATAGGGTTAAGTATGTTTATAGAGCTGTGTTTATAGGGTTAAGTGTGTTTATAGAGCTGTGTTTATAGGGTTAAGTGTGTTTATAGGGCTGTGTTTATTGGGTTAAGTGTGTTTATAGAGCTGTGTTTATAGGGTTAAGTGTATTTATATACCTGTGTTTATAGGGTTAAGTGTGTTTATAGGGCTGTGTTTATAGGGTTAAGTGTCTTTATAGAGCTGTGTTTATAGGGTTAAGTGTGTTTATAGGGCTGTGTTTATAGGGTTAAGTGTGTTTATAGAGCTGTGTTTATAGGGTTAAGTGTGTTTATAGGGCTGTGTTTATAGGGTTAAGTGTATTTATATACCTGTGTTTATAGGGTTAAGTGTGTTTATAGGGCTGTGTTTATAGGGTTAAGTGTGTTTATAGAGCTGTGTTTATAGGGTTAAGTGTGTTTATAGGGGTGTGTTTATAGGGCTGTGTTTATAGGGTTAAGTGTGTTTCCATAGCTGTATTCATAGGGTTAAGTGTGTTTATATGGTTAGTGTGTTTATACAGCTGTGTTTATAGGGTTAAGTGTGGTATATGCCTCTGTTTATAGGGTTGTGTGTTTATATACCTGTATTTATAGGATTATGTGTATAGGGTTAAGTGTATTTATATACCTGTGTTTATAGGGTTAAGTGTGTTTATAGAGCTGTGTTTATAGGGTTAAGTATGTTTATAGGGCTGTGTTTATAGGGTTAAGTGTGTTTATAGGGCTGTGTTTATAGGGTTAAGTGTGTTTATAGGGCTGTGTTTATAGGGTTAAGTGTGTTTATAGGGCTGTGTTTATATGGTTAAGTGTGTTTATATACCTGTGTTTATAGGGTTAAGTGTGTTTATAGGGCTGTGTTTATAGGGTTAAGTGTGTTTATAGAGCTGTGTTTATAGGGTTAAGTGTGTTTATAGAGCTGTGTTTATAGGGTTAAGTGTGTTTATAGGGCTGTGTTTATAGGGTTAAGTGTGTTTATAGGGCTGTGTTTATATGGTTAAGTGTGTTTATATACCTGTGTTTATAGGGTTAAGTGTGTTTATAGGGCTGTGTTTATAGGGTTAAGTGTGTTTATAGGGCTGTGTTTATAGGGTTAAGTGTGTTTATAGAGCTGTGTTTATAGGGTTAAGTGTGTTTATATACCTGTGTTTATAGGGTTGTGTTTATAGGGCTGTGTTTATAGGGTTAAGTGTATTTATATACCTGTGTTTATAGGGTTAAGTGTGTTTATAGGGCTGTGTTTATAGGGTTAAGTGAGTTTATAGGGCTGTGTTTATAGGGTTATGTTTATAGAGCTGTGTTTATAGGGTTAAGTGTATTTATATACCTGTGTTTATAGGGTTAAGTGTGTTTATAGGGCTGTGTTTATAGGGTTAAGTGAGTTTATAGGGCTGTGTTTATAGGGTTATGTTTATAGAGCTGTGTTTAGAGGGTTAAGTGTATTTATATACCTGTGTTTATAGGGTTAAGTGTGTTTATAGGGCTGTGTTTATAGGGCTGTGTTTATAGGGTTAAGTGTATTTATATACCTGTGTTTATAGGGTTAAGTGTGTTTATAGGGCTGTGTTTATAGGGTTAAGTGTGTTTATAGGGCTGTGTTTATAGGGTTATGTTTATAGAGCTGTGTTTATAGGGTTAAGTGTATTATATACCTGTGTTTATAGGGTTAAGTGTGTTTATAGGGCTGTGTTTATAGGGTTAAGTGTGTTTATAGGGCTGTGTTTATAGGGTTAAGTGTGTTTATAGAGCTGTGTTTATAGGGTTAAGTGTGTTTATAGGGCTGTTTATAGGGTTAAGTGTGTTTATATGGCTGTGTTTATAGGGTTAAGTGTGTTTATAGAGCTGTGTTTAGAGGGTTAAGTGTGTTTATAGGGCTGTGTTTATAGGGTTAAGTGTGTTTATAGAGCTGTGTTTATAGGGTTAAGTGTGTTTATAGAGCTGTGTTTATAGGGTTAAGTGTGTTTATAGGGCTGTGTTTATAGGGTTAAGTGTGTTTATAGAGCTGTGTTTATAGGGTTAAGTGTATTTATATACCTGTGTTTATAGGGTTAAGTGTGTTTATAGGGCTGTGTTTATAGGGTTAAGTGTGTTTATAGAGCTGTGTTTATAGGGTTAAGTGTGTTTATAGGGCTGTGTTTATAGGGTTAAGTGTGTTTATAGGGCTGTGTTTATAGGGTTAAGTGTGTTTATAGAGCTGTGTTTAGAGGGTTAAGTGTGTTTATAGGGCTGTGTTTATAGGGTTAAGTGTGTTTATAGAGCTGTGTTTATAGGGTTAAGTGTGTTTATAGAGCTGTGTTTATAGGGTTAAGTGTGTTTATAGGGCTGTGTTTATAGGGTTAAGTGTGTTTATAGATCTGTGTTTATAGGGTTAAGTGTATTTATATACCTGTGTTTATAGGGTTAAGTGTGTTTATAGGGCTGTGTTTATAGGGTTAAGTGTGTTTATAGAGCTGTGTTTATAGGGTTAAGTGTGTTTATATGGCTGTGTTTATAGGGTTAAGTGTGTTTATAGGGCTGTGTTTATAGGGTTAAGTGTGTTTATAGAGCTGTGTTTATAGGGTTAAGTGTGTTTATAGGGCTGTGTTTATAGGGTTAAGTGTATTTATATACCTGTGTTTATAGGGTTAAGTGTGTTTATAGGGCTGTGTTTATAGGGTTAAGTGTGTTTATAGAGCTGTGTTTATAGGGTTAAGTGTGTTTATAGGGCTGTGTTTATAGGGTTAAGTGTGTTTATAGAGCTGTGTTTATAGGGTTAAGTGTGTTTATAGGGCTGTGTTTAGAGGGTTAAGTGTATTTATATACCTGTGTTTATAGGGTTAAGTGTGTTTATAGGGCTGTGTTTATAGCGCTGTGTTTAGAGGGTTAAGTGTATTTATATACCTGTGTTTATAGGGCTGTGTTTATAGGGCTGTGTTTATAGGGTTAAGTGTATTTATATACCTGTGTTTATAGGGTTAAGTGTGTTTATAGGGCTGTGTTTATAGGGTTAAGTGTGTTTATAGGGCTGTGTTTATAGGGTTATGTTTATAGAGCTGTGTTTATAGGGTTAAGTGTATTATATACCTGTGTTTATAGGGTTAAGTGTGTTTATAGGGCTGTGTTTATAGGGTTAAGTGTGTTTATAGGGCTGTGTTTATAGGGTTAAGTGTGTTTATAGAGCTGTGTTTATCGGGTTAAGTGTGTTTATAGAGCTGTGTTTATAGGGTTAAGTGTGTTTATAGGGCTGTGTTTATAGGGTTAAGTGTGTTTATAGAGCTGTGTTTATAGGGTTAAGTGTGTTTATAGGGCTGTGTTTAGAGGGTTAAGTGTGTTTATAGAGCTGTGTTTATAGGGTTAAGTGTGTTTATAGAGCTGTGTTTATAGGGTTAAGTGTGTTTATAGGGCTGTGTTTATAGGGTTAAGTGTGTTTATAGAGCTGTGTTTATAGGGTTAAGTGTATTTATATACCTGTGTTTATAGGGTTAAGTGTGTTTATAGGGCTGTGTTTATAGGGTTAAGTGTGTTTATAGAGCTGTGTTTATAGGGTTAAGTGTGTTTATAGGGCTGTGTTTATAGGGTTATGTTTATAGAGCTGTGTTTATAGGGTTAAGTGTATTATATACCTGTGTTTATAGGGTTAAGTGTGTTTATAGGGCTGTGTTTATAGGGTTAAGTGTGTTTATAGGGCTGTGTTTATAGGGTTAAGTGTGTTTATAGAGCTGTGTTTATAGGGTTAAGTGTGTTTATAGGGCTGTGTTTATAGGGTTGTGTGTTTATAGGGCTGTGTTTATAGGGTTAAGTGTGTTTATAGAGCTGTGTTTAGAGGGTTAAGTGTGTTTATAGGGCTGTGTTTATAGGGTTAAGTGTGTTTATAGAGCTGTGTTTATAGGGTTAAGTGTGTTTATAGAGCTGTGTTTATAGGGTTAAGTGTGTTTATAGGGCTGTGTTTATAGGGTTAAGTGTGTTTATAGAGCTGTGTTTATAGGGTTAAGTGTATTTATATACCTGTTTTTATAGGGTTAAGTGTGTTTATAGGGCTGTGTTTATAGGGTTAAGTGTGTTTATAGAGCTGTGTTTATAGGGTTAAGTGTGTTTATAGGGCTGTGTTTATAGGGTTAAGTGTGTTTATAGGGCTGTGTTTATAGGGTTAAGTGTGTTTATAGAGCTGTGTTTATAGGGTTAAGTGTGTTTATAGGGCTGTGTTTATAGGGTTAAGTGTATTTATATACCTGTGTTTATAGGGTTAAGTGTGTTTATAGGGCTGTGTTTATAGGGTTAAGTGTGTTTATAGAGCTGTGTTTATAGGGTTAAGTGTGTTTATAGGGCTGTGTTTATAGGGTTAAGTGTGTTTTCAGGGTTACAGTGGTGCTTGAAAGTTTGTGAACCCTTTAGAGTTTTCTATATTTCTGCATAAATATGACCTAAAACATCAGATTTTCACACAAGTCCTAAAAGTAGATAAAGAGAACCCAGTTAAACAAATGAGACAAAAATATTATACTTGGTCATTTATTTATTGAGGAAAATGATCCAATATTACATATCTGTGAGTGGCAAAAGTATGTGAACCTCTAGGATTAGCAGTTAATTTGAAGGTGAAATTAGAGTCAGGTGTTTTCAATCAGTGGGATGACAATCAGGTGTGAGTGGGCACCCTGTTTTATTTAAAGAACAGGGATCTATCAAAGTCTGATCTTCACAACACATGTTTGTGGAAGTGCATCATGACACGAACAAAGGAGATTTCTGAGGACCTCAGAAAAAGTGTTGTTGATGCTCATCAGGCTGGAAAAAGTTACAAAACCATCTCTAAAGAGTTTGGACTCCACCAATCCACAGTCAGACAGATTGTGTACAAATGGAGGAAATTCAAGACCATTGTCACCCTCCCCAGGAGTGGTCGACCAACAAAGATCACTCCAAGAGCAAGGCGTGTAATAGTTTGTGAGGTCACAAAGGACCCCAAGGTCATGTCTAAGCAACTGAAGGCCTCTCTCACATTGGTTAATGTTCATGAGTCCACCATCAGGAGAACACTGAACAACAATGGTGTGCATGGCAGGGTTGCAAGGAGAAAGCCACTGCTCTCCAAAAAGAACATTTCTGCTCGTCTGCAGTTTGCTAAAGATCACGTGGACAAGCCAGAAGGCTATTGGAAAAATGTTTTGTGGACAGATGAGACCAAAATAGAACTTTTTGGTTTAAATGAGAAGCGTTATGTTTGGAGAAAGGAAAACACTGCATTCCAGCATAAGAACCTTATCCCATCTGTGAAACATGGTGGTGGTAGTATCATGGTTTGGGCCTGTTTTGCTGCATCTGGGCCAGGACGGCTTGCCATCATTAATGGAACAATGAATTCTGAATTATACCAGCGAATTCTAAAGGAAAATGTCAGGACATCTGTCCATGAACTGAATCTCAAGAGAAGGTGGGTCATGCAGCAAGACAACGACCCTAAGCACACAAGTCGTTCTACCAAAGAATGGTTAAAGAAGAATAAAGTGAATGTTTTGGAATGGCCAAGTCAAAGTCCTGACCTTAATCCAATGGAAATGTTGTGGAAGGACCTGAAGCGAGCAGTTCATGTGAGGAAACCCACCAACATCCCAGAGTTGAAGCTGTTCTGTACGGAGGAACGGGCTAAAATTCCTCCAAGCCGGTGTGCAGGACTGATCAACAGTTACCGCAAACGTTTAGTTGCAGTTATTGCTGCACAAGGGGGTCACACCAGATACTGAAAGCAAAGGTTCACATACTTTTGCCACTCACAGATATGTAATATTGGATCATTTTCCTCAATAAATAAATGACCAAGTATAATATTTTTGTCTCATTTGTTTAACTGGGTTCTCTTTATCTACTTTTAGGACTTGTGTGAAAATCTGATGATGTTTTAGGTCATATTTATGCAGAAATATAGAAAATTCTAAAGGGTTCACAAACTTTCAAGCACCACTGTAAATGTGTTTTTAGGGTTAAGTGTATTTATAGGCAGTAAAATAGAACTTTTGAATGTTTATAAATTATCTTTCTGAGAGAAGTCATTCAGAACAACGTAAAATCAATATAAACACGCAGCACAGACAATAAACTCTATTTATTCCAAAGAGACGTCAGCCTGAGAACATGGCATCTTCTCTTCTCTTCTCTTCTCTTCTCTTCTCTTCTCTTCTCTTCTCCCTCATTCTCACTTCTTCTACTTTCTTCTCTTTTCCATTTCTTCTAATCGAGTCTCTCCTCGCTCTCTTTTCTTGTCTTCTTCTCTCATGCCTTCATTTCTCTTCTCTTATTTCTACCTTTTTCTCCTTTCTTTTCTGCTCTTCTTTTTCCATTTCTCCTGCTCTCTTCTCTTCCCCATCCACCTCACTTCTTCTACTTTCATCTCTTCTCTTTTCTTCTCCTCTGTTCTCTTCTAATTTCTTCTCTTCTCTTTTCTTCTCCTTGTCTCTTTTCCTTTCTTCTCTTCTCTTCCCAGCTACACTACTCTCAGAGCTGCTGTTATTTAAAAAAAAATCAGGCCAATCAGAATGAAGAGATCTGCAGTGACAGAAATATCAACAACGCCAACTATTTATTTCTGTTAGTGTAATTAAGATAAAGTTCCTTTGAATAAAAGCATCTGTCAAACAGAACAAATTTACTGTATTTCAGCTGCTGCCTGTAATGCAGCTAAAAGCTTTGACTCAGGCTTCAAGATGAAGTAGATTCGTATAAAAATGTCTGCGCGTACAAATGACCGCTGGGAAGCTTTTCAGTCGGAATCCAGATGCTTTATTTACTGCTGACATCTCCTCTCGTTCCTCTGAATTTCCATATCTGAGGAAGCCAAGCCAAAAGCCTGCGTGGAAGGCTGTTTATTAAATTAAACAATCGGTATTAATCTGAATTTACTCCTCTGAACCTCCTAACCTCCAGCCTTCCAGCCACACTGATGAGAACTTTATAGCTGCAGATCATTTCCGTCAAACAGATACACTATTGTGTGTTGTGTGAACTCAGGTCACTCATGCCTTTCCGGTTTCATGCCATTTCATGAAAAGCTTTCTTTGAAAAGTTTGTTTCTGTGGTGTTTCACAAGCGTTCTGAAGCTTGTACTACTTAAAAATCAACCTCCATCGTAGATGTTCTCAAATTCCACCACCATTTAACAAATCATTACACACTCATGTCAGTTTAAGCAGCATTGTTGAGTCTCAAACCAACTCTCAGACGTGGTGAACTAATGAACTGAGCTGGTTCTATTTCCAAAAATGTACACAAATTAGCTATTTAAACCACAGTGGTGCTAACAGGAACTGGCAGGAGAAAATGGTGGTGGTGGTGATGGTGGGTGGGGACAGAAATTGAGAAAATATCTTGAATATTCAGGATTTAAGATTCTTCACTTTTCCTAGGTTTCTAGCTCACTGTTTAAATTTAGATCTAACAATATTCTCATATTGACCATGCTAATTCCTTTGTACACAAAGTCAGATTTATTTTGAATGTACACTATCATTAAATCAAAAGTAAACATATTCAGAATATATACATTTAGGCAATTTCTAAAAGCAGAACTCCTGATGAGTTTATGAGCAAAATATTTGTAAGGGCACAAAACCAACCTGAAAAGAATAATAATATTATAGCACCATGAACGAACTAGGCGGCACAGTGGTGTAGTGGTTAGCGCTGTCGCCTCATAGCAAGAAGGTCCGGGTTCGAGCCCCGTGGCCAGCGAGGGCCTTTCTGTGCGGAGTTTGCATGTTCTCCCCGTGTCCGCGTGGGTTTCCTCCAGGTGCTCCGGTTTCCCCCACAGTCCAAAGACATGCAGGTTAGGTTAACTGGTGACTCTAAATTGAGCGTAGGTGTGAATGTGAGTGTGAATGGTTGTCTGTGTCTATGTGTCAGCCCTGTGATGACCTGGCGACTTGTCCAGGGTGAACCCCGCCTTTCACCTGTAGTCAGCTGGGATAGGCTCCAGATTGCCTGCGACACTGGGAGAACATGCAAACTCCACACAGAAAGGCCCTCGCCGGTCACTGGGCTCAAACCCAGGACCTTCTTACTGTGAGGTGACAGTGCTAACCACTACACCACCATGCTGCCTAGTTCGTTCATGGTGCTATAATAATATTATTCTTTTCAGGTTGGTTTTGTGCCCTTACAAATATTTTGCTCATAAACTCATCAGGAGCTCCGCTTTTAGAAATTGCCTAAATGTATATATTATTACCTGGACATTATTAATCTGAAGGCTATCAGCTATGCATACCTGTTAGCTGCATATTAGCAAAGCTAAAGAAGTAAACTGAAGACATATCAAGAAGCGATAAGGACAGTTCTTGGTAGTGAACTCATTCCCCTTCTACCCTCTCTGACCTTGTGTCCAGTATTCGATGGGTGAAAGATGGCATACTGTTCAAGGAGGAAATGAATGAGTCGGAAATTCTTACAGCTGACTTCAGTGAAGACCTGAAATTTTACCACGGGGCATATCGCTGCTATGCGTCAAACGAGCTCGGGACGGCTGAATCAAGTGTGATAAATCTCATCACTGAGCGTGAGTTTATCTTTTTCTCAACTTCTTTTTCTCCTTCACACAAGCCTCTTTGTACCTGTTAGCAAGATCTGACTAGCATTTTATACACACACTTTTCCTCTGTTATTTATTCAGCTTAATTCAATCTTTAATTTAGAAACCTGTGTCTTTCAAACACATTGGCGGTCAGGCTCTCTCTCTCTCTCTCTCTCTCTCTCTCCTGATCGGTTTCCCACTGGATTACTCCTCAATATCAATCAGATCACTTTTATAGGGATGTTCTCTCGCTCTCACTGTTTCTGATGAAGGATTCAGCAACATTTTCCCTCTGCTAGTTTTGATGTTCTGATTCACAGGGGACTTTGAAATGAGTTTTTAGAGCTTTGCCTACTTATTTTTTTTTTCAAATCAAACTGATTCCTGTAAATAAATAACTATTTTAGAATATAACTGGAGTTGTTTTGATGAAAAATATTGAGATCTTAGTGGTCGGAATGAGATTTAAAAAAAAATGGAAGTCAGAAACATGAGTGTTGATTTCAGTTGAGTTAATGTGAATTGTTTATTGGATGTGGATCAGACAGTTTTTTCAAGGTTCACCTTGAAAGCTGTGAATATTAATCAAAATAATCATTTATATTCTTTTATATAAACACTGATAGGCCCTACTGAGAAATACAAAGACCCACAGAGCACAGAGAGGGGATTAGAAATAATCTTTTATTACTTTTTTTGTTGTGTACTGATTTAACATTTTACCTAATTAGCATAATTAATACTAATTAAATACTCATTTGCAAAATTTGTTTTTACTAATTTTTAAAACTTTGTATTCAGTATGCAACCATCTCTGTTCCTGCTAATTTCCATGTAAATATCTTGAAAAATAGAAAAGTAATGAAGAAAAAACATTTGATCTCATTGGTTAATGAGGCCCATTTTGGACCATGTGACCCTCATACAGAATATTACGGCAGTTTTCTAAAAATTAAGCCATTTTTCAATCTTTGATTTGTAATATCTCAAGAATGGATAAACTTATTTTAATTCTGTAAACAGTTTGTTGCTCTGAATTCGATTCTGAATTCAATGAGAGCAGTTTCAAGCAATTTGGAGTGAATTTGAATTTTCACCTGATATGCCTATTTATCGCTGCATGTGACAACAGGAACTTGCTTCATGGATGTTTCACAGCATTAAATTTAGCAATAAATTGATAAAAATTACATGGTTTTGTGTCATAGATTTTTTTAATTGAAAAATTACTGTGGTATAAGAGGAACAAAACATTCCCATCACTGATTATGTTCCTATAATAGCACACCTGAAAGTGTTTCATTTCTTACCTATGATGTTTATATGTATGAAATTTAACATTCTAAATGTTATTTCATATGACACACCCACACAGCTGGATGTTATTTCATATGACACAGATGGATGTCATTTCTCTTTACTCAGTTGAGGGGTTCTTGGTATAATACAGATTACTAGAGTTGTCTAATAGGGCTGTTTACTGTATTTTTATTATTTACTATTTACTTTTTGATGATGATGATGATGATGATGATAATCATCATCATCATTGTGTGGCCTTGGCCAATAGACTACACACAATGACCTGCCAGCGGTCAGGGTCTCCCATGGCAGTGCCCAGTTCAGTGAGGTTAATCTCACTGTCCCTCGCAATGGCCTGGGGCTAGGTAAGGCAACCCCTACCAGCTCATTTCCAGACAAGGAGCATGGAAAATAGCTCCTCCTTGGCACGGAAGCAATGGCCCACAAACTGTGCATGTCACTGACTCAGATGGATGCTTAGCCTTGACAGGGTACCATAGACTTGGTCCAAGGTGGGGTGGGACCTCCAGGACAAACCCTGAATCCTGTGGAGCAAGTTGATGTAGCAATCGTCAATGTATTTATGGAGGTGTGCACTGAAGTTCTAGTTCTCTGAGCTGTACATTAGGATTGGTTCAATGGTGGACTTGAAGAGGTTGAATTTCAATGAGTTTAGCAGGTTGGAGAGCCAAATGCTGTCCATTTTATTCCAGGCTTTCCAAGCTTGGTCTTTCCTAAGACCCTGGTCACAGTACACCTCGTGATGGGTTTGCAAATACTTGGCGATGAAAAATTGGTAGCATTGCCACCAATCATATGATGCATGGCAAATGTTCTCTGAGCTTTGTAAGTTGATTTTTGGTGTGTCTCCACCTCATTAGTGGCCAAAAATGTGAAAATTTTCAATGCATGCATTCAACTTTGGTGGTGAGGTTTTCATCACCTAACAAAGTGGCATCACCGAAGCTGGGGGAAGCATCATCACCAAACAACTCATTTTCATCATTAACCCATTGCAAAGCATCACGAGCTGTAGTATGACTACAGCCAAATGTGGAAGTCTTTCCAAGAGTCCATGATCCAAGAACCTAGTGTAAAAACTCTCTAACTTGTGCGAATAGAGGAACTGGAAGCAGGCTTCAGAACAGGTGTGTTCTTTTTATTTTTCACTTTTCAGTGACAACACATAAACATACCGTATACACACGGGTGATGGGTGACGCCACTCTCTCTCTCTCATTCCTGGCTGTCTGAAAGACACACAGAGACACAGGTTAATAGACAGCCAGTAATTTGACACAGGTTCTCCTCATCATATGTTACCTGCTAGTTCACCCTGCCTCCTCACCGTTCACACCCAATGCTCGACCACACCCCCACTGCCACATACTCCCACTGCCCGACTCAGGCCTGGGAGCCATCCAGCCTGCAGCTGACTCTGCCCCCTGGTGGGAGAGATAATCTGTGACCACCATCTGCACCCCCAGCCTGTGGACCACCTCAAATTTAAAGGACTGAAGGGCCAGATACCAACGAGTTGGCATCCTTCATGCAGTGGAGTCACTGAAGTGGGGCATGGTCAGAACAAAGGGTGAATGGGTGTCCTAGCAGGTAGTACTGGAGAGTGAGGACCACCCACTTGATGGCCAAACACTCCTCCTCTGTCGTGCTGTACTTTGACTCTCGCATGGAGAGCTTGTGGCTGATGTACAGCACTAGACATTCCTCCCCATCCACCACCTGGGACAAAATGGCCCCCAGCCCTCTGTCCAATGTGGCGGTCTATAAAGAAAAAAAAAAGGGAGGGAAAAGTCAGTAGAATGCAACAGCAGGCCCCCACACAAAAACTGCTTTTACCTGAGCAAAAGCCCAGTCACACAGCTCCATCCACTGGACCAGATCTGGTGCCCCCTTTTTAGTGAGGTTAGTCAGCGGGATGGTGACATCTGAAAAATTAGGCACAAACCACCTATAATATCCAGCCAACCCCAGGAACTGCCTCACCCTCTTTTTGCTCTTAGGTCTTGGCCAGATTGCAATGGCTGCAGTCTTATCAATTTGGAAACACACCTGCCCATGACCCAAGTGGAAGCGCAGATACTGTACTTCCACCTGTCCAATTGCATACTTCTTTGGATTTGCCTTTAACCCCATGCACCTCAGAACTGCCCTGAGATATTGTGAATGCTGCTCCCAGTCATTACTACAAATGATTGTCATCTAAGTAGGCCACCACATACATATTGTGGGGAGAGAGGATTCGGTTCATGAGGCGCTGAAATGTCGCTGGAGCCCCAAACAACCCAAAAGGAAGGGTGACAAATTGGTGTAAACCAAAAGGAGTGGAAAAGGTCATTTTCTCATGGGATAATGGAGTCAAGGAGATCTGCCAATATCCCTTTGTTAAATCCAGTGTCAAGTAAAAGTGAGTCGCGCCTAACTGATCAAGCAGTTCATCAATGCAAGGCATCGGATATGCATCAAATTTAGACACCACATTGACTTTTCTATAGTACACACAGAACAGGACCGACCCGTCGATCTTGGGAACCAAGACCACCATACTGCTCCAGTTGTTGTGTAACTCCTCAATTACATCTTAAGCACAGCCTGGAGTTCATTCCCAAACCACATTTTTCTTGTGTTCAAGGAGCCGATATGGGCGGCTGTGCACCACCACCCCGGTGGAGTCTTAATGTGGTGTTCTATGAGGTTAATGTGACCAGGGAGGGGTGAGAACACATCAGAGAATTCCTCCCGCAACCTAATCACCTATGCTCTCTGGGATGGTGAAAGGTGGTTTCCACAGGGGACTGAGGTGAATTAGGCTGCACTTTTTATACTTACCTCCTGTCCCAGCTCCGCTCTTTCCAGAACTACCATCGCCAGAGCCACAGGAACCTCCTCTCTCCATGGTTTCAGGAGATTGAGGTGGTAAGTTTGACGTGTCACCCCTATCTGGTCGTTTGACCTCATAGTCAACCTCCCCAATTTGCCGTGTGATCTCAAAGGGCCCTTGCCACTTGGTGAGCAATTTTGAACATGAAGTGGGCAGTAAAATGAGAAATTTATCTCCAGGTGCAAATTCTCTTAGCCACGCACCTCTGTTGTACAGGCGAGCTTGATATTCTTGGGCCTGTAGCAAATTCTCCTGGGTTATGTGACTCAGTGCATGGAGTTTTGCTCTCAGGTCAAGAACGTATTGAATTTCATTTTTGTTTTGAGAAGACCCTTCCTCCCAATTTTCTCTAATGAGGTCTAAGACACCCCAGAGCTTGCACCCATACAGCAATTCAAATGGGGAAAACCCGGTGGAGGCTTGTGGGACCTCGCGCACTGCAAACAACAGAGTCGAGCCACCTGTCCCAATTTTTAGCATCCCCCTGACCAAATTTAGGAATCATGTTCTTAAATGTTTGGTTAAAACATATGACCAGCCTGTCCATTTACAGATGATAAACACTAGTATGAATCAATTTAATCCCCAATAATTCATACAGTTCACACAGTGTGCGTGACATAAACATAGTTTCTTAATCAGTCAGGATTTCTTTTGGAATCCTGACCTGGGAGATAATGCAGAAGAGTGCCTCCACAACACTACATGCTGAGATATTGCAGAGAGGCACTACTTCCAGATATCATGTTGCATAATTCACTATGACTAATACAAAGCGATACCTGCATCCAGATCAATCTAATGGCCTGATGAGATCCATGCCAATTCTTTTGAAAGGGATCTCCATCAATGGCAATGGGCACAATGGTGCTTTTGGTGTGGCTGCTGGATTCACCAGCTGGCATTCGCTACATACCGCACACCATCTGCGGACACTGGCGCGAATCCGTGGTCAATAGAAATGGGCCATGAGACAATTTAGGGTTTTATCCTGCCCCAAGTGCCCAGCCATAGGTTTATGATGAGCCACATGGAATAAATGTTCCCTGCGGCTCTTCAGGACCAACAACTGTGTCATCTTTTCTTTAGTTTGAGTGTCCTGCATCATTCAATATAGCCTATCCTTAATAATACAAAGTACAGGAAGGGCAGTGCAATGTTAGGCTGGAGGGGTTGGCCATCAATTACTTTCACTTGGTCAAAAGCGTGTCTCAGAGACTCATCACACCCCTGCTCCAATGGGAAGTCCCCTAAGGAATTCCCCAGAGAGGGAGGAGGGCTCTCCCTACTCTCTGTGTCATCATGATGCAGTGCTGACGTAGACGGCACTGGGACCACCTCCCTAGTTAACGTTGCAGTGGGATTCCCCCATGACATACTACTGCAGGACCCACCCACTACGATCTGTTTCATTAATGTTTTAAACCCCAGCCAATCAGTTCCCAGGATCAGAGGGTGGGTGAGGCTCGGACTAACTGCTGCCTCCATGCCATACTTTTCTCCCCGGAAGTGAATAGTAATGGGCATAAGCAGATATTTTTGTATATCACCAAGCACACACTTAATCTTCATCAAAAGTGCATTTCCCAGTGCCCCACATTGAGTCAGGCTTTGATGTATGGAGGTCTGATTACAACCCAAATCCACAAAAGCCTGATATGTACCTCCTTGAATACTCACAGCTATGTGGTGCATCAGAGATGCGAATCAGTAGCCCCGCCTTCTTGCAGAAGCACTGATTCCCCATCTTCCCTCCACACTGACGGACCTGCCCTGGCTCACTCTTGGTTCTAGTGGGCATGGATGAGTTCACCTATGGAGAGAGAGAGGAGATTAACAGTGGCACAGACATAGAAAGAGAGGGGACAGAAGAAACATGAGGACAGACACGAGTGCAGGGAGTGGGTTTTGGGGGAATTGGCCCCTGTTTCCATGGGGATGGGGTAGGGGAGGGGCGAGGAGAGGGAGGGGTAGAAGGAGAAAATGAAAGTGCAAGAGAGGGCAGAGAAGTTGTAGCAGGGCCTGCTTCCAGAAACTCTGTCAGGTGATCCTCAGCCAGCCGGACTGCCTCCTCCAGTGACATTGTTCGGTGACACCAGATCCATGCTGACATCTCGCTCAGCAGCTGGACGACAAACTGCTCCTGTGTCACTCACTCAATGATGGACTCAACATCCCACTCACCAGTCAGCAGCCACTGTCAGCAAGTGTCCCAGAAATGGCCAGCCCACTTTGCCGTATGCCAGCAAGCAGAAGCGGTGGTGCTGCTCTTCTGGGCCGCAGCCGACCCACTGTAGGATAGCTCGCTTCAGGATGGGGTACTCCAGCATGTTGGTGGTTGGGAGCTGTCAAGCCGCAAGCTGGGCTTCCCTCAAGAGGAGCGGCAATAGACGAGCCACCCACTGTGAGGTTGGCCACAAGCTTGCCTCCGTGACACACTCGAACAGCTCGAGAAAGGCACTGGAATCATCCTTCGGTCCCATCTTGACCAGCTGAATGGGCATGCTGGCCGCAAGGATGATGGCTGGAGCACCTGTGGACTTGATCCAGCTCTGAATCACCTGCCGGTCTTCTGCTTGGACTTCAAGCAGAGCCTGAAAGCGCTGGCCCTGGTCTACTGCCAGCACAACGAGGGTGTGCTTCTGGCACTAAAGGTTGATGGCAAGCATTTGGAGGAGCTATCTGACTGGTTTGGACTCCATGGTGGCAATCGTTCCTCAATACTGGGTTTCAGCACCAGTGTAACAACTCTCTGACTTGTGGAAACAGAGGAACTGGAAGCAGGTTTCAGAGCAGGTGTGTTCTTTTTATTTTTAATTTTTCAGTGACAACACGTAAACATGTACACATGCACGCGGGATGATGATGCTCTCTCTCTCATTCTTGGCTGTATGAAAGACACACAGGGACACAGGTGAATAGACAGCCAGTAATTCGACACAGGTGCACCTCATCACATGTTACCTGCTGGTTCACCCTGCCTCCTCGCCATTCACAGTCAACACTCAACCACGCCCCCATTGCCATGCCTAAGTACTTGAAATCATCAACTTGTTTGATGAGCTCAAACTCATTAAGAAGGCATGAAATTCACAAACCAATTAGCTTTTGATGAGGCACAACTGTTAATTGAAAAGCGTTTCAGGTGACTACCTCATAAAGCTGGTTAAGATAATGACAATAATGTGCAAAGTGTCATCAAGGTAAACACTGGCTACTTTGAAGAATCTAAAATATCAAACATTTTGTTTTTGTATTTTGTTTTAAACACTTTTTTTTTGTTTACCACATAATTTCATATATGCTCCATATATTATATCATAGTTTTGATGCCTTCGGTATTGTTCTACAATGTGGAAAATAGTCAGAATATAGAGCAACCTATGAAAGAGTAGGCGTGTCCAAACGTTTGGCTGGTACTGTGTGTTTGTGTGTATATTTATGCTCTTAGCTAAAGCCAGAACAAATAACAAGCATATTTATATTTTACTCCTGCAGCCATTCCAGTCTCAGTGAAAGAGAAGAAAGTGGTGAAGTTTGCCAAGGAGGGTGACAGCGTGGTACTACAATGTAATTTTCCAAGCAGCTCAGTGAATGCTAACATCCACTGGATGGACAAGAGTGAGTCATTTGCTTCATTTGCTGCCTAACTGTTAAAATTACTAACCACCCTGATGTTCCAGAGCACATATTTAATTCTAGAGTTTAGCAAGTTTCACCATGCTAATATAACAGCCTTGTTGTGTTTCTCCTCAGAATTGATGCATATTAAACAAAGTGATCGCATCACCATTGGCCTGAATGGTTATCTGTACTTCGCCAATGTGCTGACCAGCAATACCAGAGATGATTACACCTGCTACACCCAGTACATCGAAGCCAGAACCATTTTATCCACAGAGCCTGTCTCTCTCATTGTTAATGCCTGTGAGTAACACTCCGATTACGCTTTTCATTACTTAAGAACTAAACAACTAAAACTTTAATTGTATTATTTTAACCTCAATTTGTAGCTAATTACAACCCCAATTCCAAAAAAGTTGGGACACCGTGTAAAACATAAATAAAAACAGACTGTGAAGACTGGTAAATCATGGAAACCCTATGTTTCATTGAAAATAGTATAAAGACAACATAGCAAATGTTGAAACTGAGAAATTTTATTATTTTTTGAAAAATATATGCTCATTTTGAATTTGATGTCAAAGCCAAACCACTTTCTGCACATATTAAAACTGCATGGCTCCATAATAAAAGAGTCCAGGTGCTAAACTGGCCAGCCTGCAGTCCAGACCTGTCTCCCATTTAAAATATTTGGCGGATTATGAAGCAGAAAATATGACAAAGGAGACCCCGAACTGTTGCACAACTTAAATTGTATATCAGGCAAGAATGGGGCAACATTTCTCTTTCAAAACTACAGCAATTGGTCTCCTCAGTTCCTAAACATTTACAGAGTGTTGATAAAAGTAGAGGTGATGGAACACAGTGGTAAACACGCCCCTGTCCCAACTTTTCTGAAACGTGTTGCTGACATCAAATTCAGAGTGAGCAAATATTTTCAAAGAACAATAAAATTTCTCAGTTTCAACATTTGTAATGTTGTCTTTGTACTATTTACAATGAAATATAGGGTTTCCATGATTTGCAAATTATTACATTCTGTTTTTATTTATCTTTTACACAGCGTCCCAACTTTTTGGAATTGGGGGTGTACAATAAACACTTAAGTGAAGGTTAAGCTTTTCATTTAAGTACAGTACTTTTTTTTTACTTCCCACTTATGCTTGAAGTTTATTTCAATGCAAAATGAATGACTAGTGCTTACATTGCTCCCTTTTCTTTTTAAGCCAATGAAGTGGTGAACAGACCACCTGGTCTCCACCAACCTAAGGGCACACACAGCCACTATTTTGCCCTCCGTGGCAAGACTCTCACCCTGGAGTGTATTCCTTTTGGCCTGTAAGTATGAAATCATACATTAGTAAATGTCATGCTAGGTATAAGCTGTAGGAAATGTAGCCTTCCTTCCTGTTCCTATCCTAATTTCCTCAAGAAAATATCAAAGATATGGAAGAAGCTGGCAAAAAGCAGCAAAGACCCAAACTCACAAATTTGCTCCTCTGTTTATTTATTCTTGGTGATTTTTGTGCACTAGACCGACTCCCTCGGTCACATGGGAAAGGAAGGATGCTCCACTTTCCTCCAGCCAAACCACTAAGGATCGTTTCGACCGGTGGCTGGTGTTCGATTCCATCTTGGAGACTGATGATGGAGAATATGCCTGCACAGCCTCTAATATAATGGGAAACGTAACACACTCCTACACGGTTATCGTAGAGGGTAATTACACACACACACACTTCCATACACACACTACAGGGGTTTTCATCCAACTCCATGAAAATTTTGAAATTTTGAATAAAAAATGCAAAAGGAAAGCTTGAAAATTCAAATATAACTCCTGAATATCATAATAAAAAAGTTTTTATGCTTGGTTAACATGAAAAACTTGGTCTACTGTAAAGTACCATGCCAGACTCAGGAGAAATCTGATACTGAAGTCCTAAATGTCAAACAAAACCCAAAAATAAATGTCGTTTGCTGATCACTGCAAGTGCCCTGATGTGCCCTCTGCATGTTTAAATTAAAAATAAAACTTTATAGGGCGGCACGGTGGTGTAGTGGTTAGCGCTGTCGCCTCACAGCAAGAAGGTCCTGGGTTCGAGCCCCGGGGCCGGCGAGGGCCTTTCTGTGTGGAGTTTGCATGTTCTCCCCGTGTCCGCGTGGGTTTCCCCCACAGTCCAAAGACATGCAGGTTAGGTTAACTGGTGACTCTAAATTGAGCGTAGGTGTGAATGTGAGTGTGAATGGTTGTCTGTGTCTATGTGTCAGCCCTGTGATGACCTGGCGACTTGTCCAGGGTGAACCCCGCCTTTCGCCCGTAGTCAGCTGGGATAGGCTCCAGCTCGCCTGCGACCCTGTAGAACAGGATAAAGCGGCTACAGATAATGAGATGAGATGAGATAAAACTTTATAATAACAATTTATTCATTTAAAAAGTTGTGATATTGCTAAAAATAGGCTTACCTGGATGCAACCATTTACACTGAAACTGGATGCCCACTTGTGATGTTAATGACACACTCGGACACTGTTTACCTTCATTACAGAGGCATCAAGTAAAGGCTTCTAATTCTAAAAATCGAATCAGAAATTTTCTGTAACCATGTGATTTTTACTGGCAACAAAATCTGCAAACCAACATACTCTGCTTTTATGAAGTTTAAATACAGTCCTGACACAAATACTAATAAACAATCCCATTGCCATAGCAGTGTGATTCTTGCTATCGAAAAAAATCACTTTTGTCAGTGAATAAAAATAAACAAAAGCATGTGACATATAATGATCAATAGTTGGGCTTATTTTTACAGCTAACACTTACAACAGACACTCGGGCATCTGTAGGGTTGTTTACAACAATTTAGAAGTGATGTGTCCACAAGCTTCAATGGAGGACTTTCACATGAAGTCATCGCAACTGCGGATTTGTTTCCGTGGCCAAGTTGCTTGGTGAGCTTTGTGTTGGACACCGACCGGCACAAGTGCAGGTTGTAAGCCCAACTCAGTAAACATCTACAGATAAACTTGTAGAAGTTCCGGGAATTTCCCATAACATTCCGGCACGAAACCTGCCTCGAGATATTGGGAGGCATCTGTACTTTTGTAATCATTTAGCATCTCTGGTGTATTTAAAAATCCAAATACTAAATAGTTCAGGATGTCATAGTGTCCCAAATCCGGTAGCTAGTTCGCTGAACACGTCAAGTTGAATAAATACATTCGTGGGTAAATTAAGAAGAACAAGCCTTTATTTTTGTCACATGTAAACTCAAACACAGTGAAATTCCTCCTCTGTATTTAACCCATCTGAAGCAGTGAACACACACAGAGAGAGAGAGAGAGAGAGAGAGAGAGAGCAGTGTGCAGAATAAATAATAAATAAATACATTTGTGGGTAAATTATATGGATCTGTGATGCCTGCATGTTTCAGCTTTTGGACGTAACACGATCTGCTGGAATGAAATAAATTTTAATCATTTCAGTGAGATTGTACTGACTGCAGTCATCTCGATTTTTATTATTAACTATCACAGCTGTTTCTTTGTTTGCCTGGCAATATGGCAGACACTGCATGATAAACAAAAATCTATGATGTCAGTGGAAGACCTCTATAGCCTCGGCGAGTCATGCTTGGAGTCAGTGACGTCACACTTTGTCCTCAGAGCGCGATATTTGAACCTCGGAGAGAGTGAGATGTCAACGCCCAGGGAAATTGTTTTCCTTTTAAAATAAAATCTGTATACAGGTTCAAATAGAAACAAGTGAAAACTTGAACATGTCTTGTATGGATATTATCTGTCAGTATAAAGTTTATTTTTGGGTTTTGTTAATCTTTAAAGGTCACAATGATTTATTCTGTAATACTTTTGCCTTCCCTTGCAGTAGTGTTCCATCCCCTCACAACAGATTTGCATTCCCGTTGTCAGACAGCAAACGTGTTTTGGCTGATTTTGATTGGTCGTTGTTTGTGTCCAGCCGCTCCTTATTGGAGGAAGAAGCCTCAGAGTGCCATGTACTTCCCAGGAGAGACAGTCAGACTGGACTGTCAGGCTGATGGCATTCCTACACCATACATGGCATGGAAAATTAATGGAGTGCCCATCTCTGGTACACACACACACACACACACACACTTGCATTCTCTTATTTCTTTCTTACATTTTATTTCTTACATGTACACGACTTGTGAATGTTCCTCCTCCATGTCGTGGTCAGACACGAGTCTTGAGCCGAGGCGCACTGTAAAAGGTGGGACTTTAATCCTGACTGACGTTCAGTTGGCTGACACGGCTGTCTATCAGTGTGAGGCCTCCAATAAACACGGCACCGCCCTCCTTAACACCTACATCCATGTCGTTGGTCAGTTACCACTCCGTACTGCTCTTTCTTTCTTTCCTCTTTTTTATTATTGCATGTTCCGTGTTCAGCACTAACTGTGGAGATCAAGTTAATCTGCCTTAACGTTATCTCTCTCCCCCCCACACACACAGAGCTGCCCCCTCAGATTCTGACTGTTGATGCTCAGCGGTATTGGTTCACTGAGGGATCCACAGCGTCTCTCCACTGCCATTCTTTCGGTTTTCCTCGACCCCAGATCAGCTGGTGAGTTTTCTGTCTCTCTGTAGTTCAGTGTGTTCATTATTCTCATACACAATAACACAAGAGCGTGTAAAGGGTGAGGGTTTGATATAAAGGGATATATAAAAGAGAGGTGGCAGGAACAGTACGGCTCGAGTGTAATAAAGTGCAGTGAATCTGTGAACAATGAACTGTGCAACAGCAGTGAGATTTCCAGCGTATATAATAAACATCAGTATTTATAAATATGAGGGTTAATATGGGATGTGTTCTCTGAATGTAGGGAGTGTGGGTATTGGGCACTGAGGTCCAGTCCTAGGAGTTGTCCTGGTTCTAGGCCTGTAGGAAGAAGCTGTTCCTCATTCTCTCTGTGTTTCTTTCCTGACCACAACAGAGAGAACGATTCTCTCTCTATTGTTTGGATTGTTGAGGTCTTTCACTCTTTTCCTGGTCTTAGTCCAGCACCACTTGTTGTCGATAGACAGCAGGTCAGGGAGCTCAGTGCAGATGGTGCTCTCAGCTGATTGCACCACGCTCTGGAGAACTCACTTATCCTGATGATGCTGTGATGCTTCCTGTCAGGATGTGCAGGTGTAGAAGTTCCTTCACAGCTTAGAAGGCAATTTTAAAGTCCCTGAGGTGTCTTAGGTGGTAAAGATGTGGACGGGTCTTCTTCACCAGGGGAAAATCTAGGCACTGGAACCTGTCTACTCTCTCCACCAGGGCCTCATGGTTTGTAAGGAGATGGCAGCTCCTTTACTGCTTTGTGCTGAGGTCCACTATTAGCTTGTTTGTCTCACTGATGTTCAGGAGGAGGTTGTTCTCCTGGCACTATTTCTCCAGGATTTTAATCTCCTCCAGGTGGGACTTGATCAGGCCTACCACAACAAACTTGACAATGGTGGTAGAACTGGAATTGGCCACACAATCATAAGTGCACTGTGAGTACAGTATGGGGCTCAGGACACAACCCTGGGGGATCCAGTGCTGAGGGTGAAGGAGGGTAAGACATGTTTGCCCATCTGCACTGCATGTGGTCTGCCTGTCAGGAAGTCGGAGATCCACTGACACAGGGACAGGTGACGTCCCAGGTCCTCCAACTTGGTAGTGAGTTTGGAGGGAATTATTGTGTTAAATGCTGAACTGTAGTCAATGAACAGCATTTTAATATAATTTGCACGTGGCTCAGGGCTGCGTGTAGGAGGCATGTGATTGATCGCTGTCACCAGAGCTATTTTATTTTTATTTTTCTATTTTTTTTCTGTGTGTTTGAGTAGTTTGATGTTTGTTTGAGTGTTTTGTCCGCCGGTTGTGGTGTAGCTCTGGACCTAGTTTTGGGCGTTGGTTCCCTCCAGGCCTTGGTTCGCCGTGAGTGATGCCTGCGCTCCCAGCTGTGGACTGCAGTGAGCTCGTTGCTCATTTTACATCGTAGTTGTTCAGCGCTCTGCACTTTAACGCTTGCCGTGATGTTCCGAGCGATGTTGCTCGGTGGTGTCGCGGCGGCTGTGCAGGTGGTTTGGGATATACCAGCGCTCTGCGTGGCGGAGCTTCTCTGCTCGCTGTGTGGATCCATGGCGTGGTGTTTGAGCGATGTTGCTGACGGCGTCACAGCGGCGGTGCTGGAGATGTGGGACTTGTTTTCGTGCGCCTTTTGGTGGGACTGTGGCTGCTACACCACAGGAATTACATCCTGACCCCTGCTTGGTGGACTTTTTATTTTTTATTTATTTATTTTTTATTATATTTTTTATTTATTTATTTTTTCTTTCCTTGTCTATAATTGTAAAGCGTCCTTGGGTTTTTTGAAAGGCGCTATATAAATTTAACTTATTATTATTATTATTATTATTATTATTATTATTATTGGGGGGCGGCACAGTGTAGTAGTTAGCGCTGTCACCTCACAGCAAGAAGGTCCTGGGTTCGAGCCCCGTGGCCGGCGAGGGCCTTTCTGTGCGGAGTTTGCATGTTCTCCCCGTGTCCGCGTGGGTTTCCTCCGGGTGCTCCGGTTTCCCCCACAGTCCAAAGACATGCAGGTTAGGTTAACTGGTGACTCTAAATTGAGCGTAGGTGTGAATGTGGGTGTGAATGGTTGTCTGTGTCTATGTGTCAGCCCTGTGATGACCTGGCGACTTGTCCAGGGTGAACCCCGCCTTTCACCCGTAGTCAGCTGGGATAGGATCCAGCTTGCCTGCGACCCTGTAGAACAGGATAAAGCGGCTACAGATAATGAGATGAGATGAGATTATTATTGGTCAAGAGATTGGGATGGTACACAAATTGTAATGGGTCCAGGATGTAAGGTAATGAAGAGGGGATGAAGCCTCTGACCAGCCTTTCAGAGCACTTCATGAGAGCTGAGGTCAGGGCCACTGGGTGACCATCGGTGAGGCAGGCAGGGGTTCTTTGAGACAGGGACGATAATGGACTGAAGCATGTGAGAATTACAGACTGTGCCAGAGAATGTGTATGTAATGGTGTTATGTTATTTATACACACGTGTGTATTATGCTGTTACACTCTTCAGGGCGAGAGAGGAGCACGATCTGGTTCTGTCCAACCCGAGGATGTCCCAGATGATCAGCGGCATGTTACTCATCACCAACGTGAGCCATGAGGACGCAGGAATATACACGTGTTCAATCAAAGAGACCAACATATCCATTACTGCATTGCTGGTGGTAGTGAGTAAGTTACACACACACACACACACACACACACACACACACACACACACACACACACACACACAGATCACATGTCTATATATACAGGTTTCTTATATGGTTATAGATAAGGATGTGGTTTTGACCTTTCTTTCTTTCTTTCTTTCTTTCTTTCTTTCTTTCTTTCTTTCTTTCTTTGCTTAATCTTATTACTTGGTCTCTTTTCTTTCTATCTTTGTCTTGTCTTGTTTCACTGTATTTTTTTTAAATGTATTTTGTTTTACTTTTTATTTAATTTTTGTTTTCATTTTGTATTGTTAATTTTTTTTGTTTTCTTTGTCTCTCTATTAATCATCTTATCTGTCTTCATTCTGATTTCTCTCACTTCTTTTTTTTTGCTCTCTCTCTCTCTCTCTCTCTCTCTCTCTAGACAAGACTCGGATTGTGTCCCCTCTTCAGAATCTCCAGGTTTTAAGAGGAAAGTCATTGGTTTGGCCGTGCAGGTACGAGGTGGATGCCAATCTATATAATGCCTCCATCCAATGGAAGAAAGACAGCAGTATCATCACACAATCCTCTCCAGATCACAGGTAAAAGCTCTCACTTTCTCACGGTCTGACTCCCAGTCCTTTCTTTTACAGGATCAGGATTGAAAGTGTTTGATATTTATTCATTTTCCAAGAAAATGAACATAGATTCTGTTTAATCAGTTCATGAAAACACAAAATACGTTTTAGATGTTTCCATCAGCTGCTTACTAACTCCGGGCCGAATTAACAGATTTTCAGTGATATTTAACGATCGGTTTGTTTGTGTTCAGCAGGTACACAGTTTTTGAAAATGGATCACTGAAGATCACTGACATCCACGCTGAAGATTCTGGACGTTACACATGTAATGTCAGCACCAGCTTGGACTCCGATATGTCGACTGGATCACTGACTGTGATTGGTGAGAACCTCTCTACGATTTAAATGAATTCAGTGAGAGGTGAGTGAATGAATCAGCGAATGAGTGAAGAGAGAGGGAGGGAGAGTAAATGAGTGAGTGAAAGAATGAGTGAGTGAGTGTATGGGTGAGTGAATGAGTGAGAGTATGGGTGAGTGAGTGAGTGAGTGAGTGAGTGAGTGAGTGAGTGAGTGTAATGGGTGAGTGAGTGATTGTATGGGTGAGTGAGTGAGTGAGTGTATGGGTGAGTGAGTGAGTGAGTGTATGGGTGAGTGAGTGAGTGAGTGTATGGGTGAGTGAATGAGTGAGAGTATGGGTGAGTGAGTGAGTGAGTGAGTGAGTGAGTGAGTGAGTGAGTGTAATGGGTGAGTGAGTGATTGTATGGGTGAGTGAGTGAGTGAGTGTATGGGTGAGTGAGTGAGTGAGTGTATGGGTGAGTGAGTGAGTGTAATGAGTGAGTGAGTGAGTGAGTGAGTGAGTGAGTGAGTGAGTGAGTGAGTGAGTGAGAGTATGGGTGAGTGAGTTTAATGGGTGAGTGAGTGATTGTATGAGTGAGTGAGTGAGTGAGTGAGTGAGTGAGTGAGTGAGTGAGTGAGTGAGTGAGTGAGTGTATGGGTGAGTGAGTGAGAGTATGGGTGAGTGAGTGAGTGAGTGTAATGGGTGAGTGAGTGATTGTATGGGTGAGTGAGTGAATGAGTGTATGGTTGAGTGAATGAGTGAGTGTATGAGTGAGTGAGTGAGTGAGTGAGTGAGTGAGTGAGTATTATCTTTCTCCCTGTAGATAAACCTGAGCCTCCACACTCCCTGAAGCTGGATGAGAAGGCCAGTCGCAGCGTCACTTTGTCCTGGATCCCCGGATCTGACAACAACAGCCCTCTGTCTGGTAATTCACTTTAATCCGATATAATCAACTCTTTCTATGGTGCTGAGTAGAAATACAGTTACAACCAATCAGAAAGGTTTTGTGAAGATTTCACTGTAACCATCATGCACCAGGAGAATGCAGCAGAGCTTTCCACTGACACGACGAACATGTGGCACAGTGACATCACCATGGACGCGTACTGTATGATCCACAAATATATGAAATGTACGATCTGTAAACTCATTGTCTGTGAATGCTGTCATCTTTTTTTAATTGTGATTTGTTTACTGAGATGATACCATGTGTAAGGTAATGTGGCAGAATTTTTGGACTAATTATATAAATAAGTATAAATATATATAATATTCAATACAATATATTAATGTTATGCTAGAATATGATAAGTCGCATAATCAGGACTCATTAAAAAGAGTTATGCAAATGTAATAGAACTGAATTGTTAAAATATAATATAGAGATGCTAAAAAGAATAATAATGAATAAATAAAGCAACATAGCATTGAGGTATAAAATTTTCTGTTTATTTATTTATTTTATTCATTATTTTATTTATTAGATCAAACACTATCTTAAACAGCCCACACATTTCTGTCACATTTCAATCTGTTTGTTTTTACATTTGCCTCATTTTTTAATTTATTCCTAATAATCCAGTTCAGTTCTCATCTCATCTCATTATCTGTAGCCGCTTTATCCTTCTACAGGGTCGCAGGCGAGCTGGATCCTATCCCAGCTGACTACAGGTGAAAGGCGGGGTTCACCCTGGACAAGTCGCCAGGTCATCACAGGGCTGACACATAGACACAGACAACCATTCACACTCACATTCACACCTACGCTCAATTTAGAGTCACCAGTTAACCTAACCTGCATGTCTTTGGACTGTGGGGGAAACCGGAGCACCCGGAGGAAACCCACGCGGACACGGGGAGAACATGCAAACTCCGCACAGAAAGGCCCTCGCCGGCCTCGGGGCTCGAACCCAGGACCTTCTTGCTGTGAGGTGACAGCGCTAACCACTACACCACCGTGCCGCCCCCAGTTCAGTTCAGTTCAGTTCTTTAAAAAAAAAAAAATCTTCCCTGTAGTCCACCCTGGACCGTGGGTCCTGAACACAGTACAGTTTTCTGAGCCAATCAGAGTGCAGTATTTTAAAGACTGAAATCTTAAACACATTTTAATAAAAGCTGAGTGTGTGAAGCTTGACGAGACTCTCGTTCTGCTCCTGTAGAGTTTGTGATCGAGATTCAAGAAGATTTGCACTCTGAAACAGCGAGCTGGAAGGAGCTGAAGCATGTTCCTGCTGAAATCCACCACCTGGAGATTTATCTCATTCCTTTCTGCACGTACCACTTCAAAGTGGCGGCGATAAATGAGATCGGCGAGAGTGATTTCAGCCAGTCATCCGAGTCGTACACCACACCTCCTGCAAGTAAGAGCGTCATCACCTTTCCATGATGAACATGATAAACACTTTGACGTATATTTCCCATCTGGCTGTGTAACATGAGCTAGCCAAATATAAACAAGTGCGTCGATCTATAAATACAAAACCAAGGTCAATTATTATGTAAAGCTCAGATTGGACTTCTGCCATCTCACTTTTTTTAATGTTGCATACATGTACCAAAAAACAAACAAACAAGCAAACAAAAATCCCGAGGTAGCTAATGGTAACTGTTTGCTGCTATGTTCCGTCTAAAATCACATCCTACAAGGAGCACTAATCATCATCATCATGATTTTGCAGAACCGGACATGACCCCAGGGAACATCAGGAGTGAATCTACTAATCCAGACAGCATGATCATCACATGGGAGGTATGGAGCCATGGAATATTCTCAATACTCTTAAGGTGATGATACACAGGGCCAGAGAGACAGACACTGCAAAGATGGACACTGAAACATTTACAGCGTCACTTTTGTCTTGGCTTCAGTCTTTATTTCACTCAAGTAAGTCTCACTTCTAGAACAAAACTGAATAGATCCTCTGGTCAAAAGATAATTTACCATTATTTTAACATTTATAAGTCAAAATAACCGCATTATTCTGTTCATAATAAACACTTTTTAAATCTCTTTAAAATGCTACTCGCCTCAATCACATCTGCTATAACTAATAACTGACACATCCATCACAAAAACATCATCGTTTAATTCTCATCTCAGCAAAAAAGACAAAAGGACATGGAGCAGGAGATGCTGCTGAGGAGGAAAAGGGCGTGGCAGAGCTCCTGAAAGGCTTTCTTTCTTTTTTAGATCCCGAAGTTTGTCCTGTTTGGCCCTTGGGTTCCACAAGTAGTCGTGCTTTGTATGTGAATTAGATCAGACAATAAGTTACACAATCTCTATTACAGCTCACAAAAAAATCATGAGCTGCCCGTCACTTTTAACTTGACGCAAGAGAGCTAACGTTATCCCTACATAGCTAGCGATACCTTTCAGCTAACTATGCTAACACAAACCACCGCTAGTTAGCTAAATCCCATTCAGTCTCTATGGAGCGGTGGTTAGCTAACGGCAGTTTACACTTAGCTGAAGAAAATTGAACTAAGAAACCTTTATTTGTCACATGCACACTTCAAGCACAGTGAAATTCATCCTCTGCATTTAACCCATCTGAAGCAGTGAACACACACACACACTCAGAGCAGTGGGCAGCCACACCAGAGCACCCGGGGAGCAGTCAGGGGTTCGGTACCTCGCTCAAGGGCACCTCAGCCCAAGGCCGCCCTTGGGAGAATGAGAATGAGTTCTCATCTCATCTCATTATCTGTAGCCGCTTTATCCTGTTCTACAGGGTCGCAGGCGAGCTGGATCCTATCCCAGCTGACTACAGGTGAAAGGCGGGGTACACCCTGGACAAGTCGCCAGGTCATCACAGGGCTGACACATAGACACAGACAACCATTCACACTCACATTCACACCTACGCTCAATTTAGAGTCACCAGTTAACCTAACCTGCATGTCTTTGGACTGTGGGGGAAACCGGAGCACCCGGAGGAAACCCACGCGGACACGGGGAGAACATGCAAACTCCGCACAGAAAGGCCCTCGCCGGCCTCGGGGCTCGAACCCGGACCTTCTTGCTGTGACAAGGCCGGATTAACTATATGGGCCTGCGGCACTGTGCCCAGGGGCACCAACCACTCACAGCCAGTGGGGGGCACCACATGACAGAAACTTTAAAAATATTTTTCGTGAATGTTTGTACACTTAAAATGGTTATACACTTGACATTGTTAAATAGTCATATATAATTCATTATGAACACTAATTTCATAAGAACAACAACAATAATCATAATTCTGAGCAAGAGTGGCCTATGTGACCATTAACCCCCCCTTTCCTCAACCTGTCAGTTGAGCCAGTCCACCTACGGTGAAATGTAGCAGTTTTTTAAAAATCGCGGTAGAAATGAAAAATGGACAGACATCAATTGAGTGGTTGTGAGAAGAGAAAATTAAAAAAAGAGAAAGACTCCAGGCGTGTAGCTGCAATTAAAAATGTTCCAGTGTTGGATCGTTTTTTTATAAAAACATCGACAACTGCTGTCACTACCAGCGCTGAAGCCGAAGCTAGTGAAATCAGCGATGCTAGTGAGGGAGATGGCCCTGCTAGCACTAGCCGGGGAGATGCTACAACCACAGCCAGTGTTAGCCGAGGGGTCGGCGACGACGAGGATCCCCTTGAGGAAGATGGGAGCGAGGGAGACCCCGGGGAGGAGGATATGTGCGAAGCCACTTTAAGCCAGATACTCTTTGAATTGATACACATATGTACATTGTACATCTGAATATGCCGTACTGGATGTTATTTGAATTTATATTTCGAATTGAGACATTTGAATATGTCGCCTAGATCGATGCTATTTTAATTGATACACATTTTGAATTGGCACATTTGAATATGCTGTATTGTATATAGATGGATGCTGTTTAAATTGCTGATGCTGTTTGAATTGATACACATTTTGAATAAGACATTTCAGTATGCCTATATGCATATCGTTGGTTGTTTTCAGTGAATTTGATGGGCTGATGTAGCCTACTGTACTTAATATATTTTCAATGAGGAAGAATGACCTTGTTTATGTGTACTATTGTTTATGTATATGCTACTATTTTTGACAGCAAAGGGCAAGGTTTGTGAGTGTGTGCAGGAGGTTACTGAACGCGTGCGCGCAGGGTGGTGGTGGGGGGAGCACTTGAGGTATAGTGCCCAGGGGCACCGCTTTGGCTTAATACGGCACTGTGCTGTGAGGCGACAGTGTGAACCACTACACCACCGTGCCGCCTTTTATACTCAGGCTGGAATTCTTAATTCCAGCCTGAGCATAAAAATAGATGTCTGATTAGATTAAACTTTATTGATCCCTTTGGGAGGGTTCCCTCATGGAAATTAATTCACCACTTTGGGTTTACACACAACAGCTTACCGCCATAAAAAGATATGTCGTCTCTCTTTTTCTTCGCTCCACTGCCGTTGAGTGAGACGCCGCCATCTTTGTTGAAAATTTCAGAAGCTCTCAGGTGGTCATGTGATTCGCTGCTAGCATTCTGATTGGATGATCTTCATAAGTTTCCTGAAACAATCAAAATCGTTCAGATAGAAATGATGTTGCCCCAATCTCAATGGGAAAGTGTCGAAGAGTGATTACCCAGCAACACTGCCCAAAAAGTCGACCCATGTTTTAACCTTAACCGCTAACTTTATTATCCAACCAGCCAATCAGAAGCACTGTTTATAAAACAGCACAGATAAACAAGTGTCTCAGTTAATGCTCATAGAATTTAAAGTAATAATAATTCCCATCCGGTTTTGGTGAGACTGGAGCTTCAGACTGTTGACAGGAGTGGAACCCGATGTTTTGGGGGTTTTTTTGGTTGGTTGGTTTTTTGCTGTTGTAGCTCATCCACCACAAGGTTTGATGTTTTGCATTTTGGAATGCTTTTCTGCTCACTACATTGTAAACGGTGGTTATTTGAGTTCCTGTAGTCTTCCTGACCTCTGTTATGACTTGCAGCTTAATGGGTGTTTATTTTTGGTGGGGTTTTTTTGCATCGTTTTGAATCTAGAGACTGTAGAGATGTGAAAATCACAAATGATTTTCTGAAACACAAACCAGCTCATCTGCTATTCCTATCAGATATGAGAAAAAACTACAGAATCTAAACATGTTGCCTGATATCTCTCTCTCTCTCTCTCTATCTCTCTCTCTATCTCTCTCTCCATCTCTTTCTCTCTTTCCATCTCTCTCTCCCCATCTCTCTCTCTCTCTCTCTCTCTCTCTACCCCATCTCTCTCTCTCTCTTGCCCCCTGTTTTTAGGAGCTGGAGCCGAGACACTTCAACGGTCCGGAGTTTGAGTATAAAGTGTTTTGGCGTGACGCAGCTGGCCCTGAGGAGCCCTGGAAGTTTGCTTTTGTTTCTCATCCTCCGTTTATAGTCAATAATACGGGGACCTTCATGCCCTTCGAGATCAAAGTGCAAGCGGTGAACAACATCGGTGACGGACCAAGTCCACAGGCTGCCATCGGCTACTCAGGAGAAGACCGTACGCGTCACTTATAAACTAATTTAATTAACTCATGACACAGATTCTGTAAAATAGAGTGATGTTTTTGCTGCATTTTTGTGTCATTAACTGAAAGGGGATGCGCTGCACACTTTTTTCAATTATTTTATATTATTCCCTGGGATACTTTTGTAAAGTTTGAGTGCTTTTTTTAATGGGGAAAAAATGTCTTGGCTAACATCTTTAAATGAGAATTCCATTATTGACACCCACAGAATTGTTTTACTAGTCTTTTCTGTTTTTCTGATTACAGCCAGATGTTTGTGCACATGTGGAACAAAAATTCCGGAAACTAACTAACTTACTTACTTACTTATCCCGTTAACGTCTGTGGGACACCTATGGTGTGTCAGACGGTGCATGGAAATTATGAAGCACGTGCTTCCAACGTTTTCTATCAAGTGCGTCTTCCGCCTGCAAACCCCAGGCTCGCAAATTGCTAGCGACTAACTCCTCCCATGTCTTCCTGGGCCGACCCCTCTTTCTCGTGCCCACAACCTGATGGCACCGGTTGGTGTTGATGGCATGTGGACTGCGTTTGACATGGCCAAACCATCTCAAACGCTTTAATCTGAGTACAGTATCAAGGTCAGTAAGACCTAAACTCCGGCGAAGGGCTTCTGTGCTGATGATGGCCGACGGGTTAACGTGGCACATCCATCTGAGCATTGATCTTTCGTTACGCTCAAGGCGTTTCATGTCTTCTTTCTTAATTGGCCAGCATTCACTTGCATACAGCATAGCACTTTTTCACGTACATACTGTACACCTGACCACGGGTGCCACACGAAAGTGCCCTGGATGAAAGGAGGGGTAGCAACTCTTTAAATTTCTTCCATGCCGACCTTGTTCTAGTTATTGATGCAATCTCGCATCCACCACCAGCACAAAGATGATCTCCCAGGTTACAAAACGAGTCAATTGTCTCCAGCTCATGTGGACCAAGAGCCACCTGGTCAAATTGCTTGCCGACAATAGGGCGAGCCAAGCCAAGACAACGGTCACATCTGAAGGAGGGATCTGCAGAGAGCCTGCCACGGGTTCTTGTACACTTCTTATGTACCCAATGTTGGCATCCATTGCAGAAGATGGAGTTGCAGCCAACACCTTTTCTGCAAACACCACAAGGATGTTTACCAGAGTCCCTTAGAGAATTAAGGTTTGGGCCAGATATCATGACCTTCGTTTTCGCCATATTAACCCTCAACCCTCTTAACTCTTAACTTAAATAATTAATATTTTTACATTTTTTATAATCTTTACTTTCTTTGCATGTTTTACATTTACTTTAACTTTATTCTATTTTATTCTGCTAGTTTTTTTTTCTTTCTTTCTTTTTCTCCTTTTTCTTTTTCTTTTTGGCATTTTAATATTTTATTTCTACTATTGTTTAATTCTTATTATTTTCTTTAAATTCTTTTAATTAATTATTTTAGAATAAAGATAAAATTATTTTATGTAATTTTATTTCTCTATCGTTTACTGTTTTTGTTTTTACTTCTGTAAAGCACATTGAACTGCCATTGTGTATGAAATGTGCTATATAAATAAACTTGCCTTGCCTTGCCTTAACTCCAGGCCGTTTTTCCACAACAGAAACTTGCCTGAAAGTTCCTCAAGTGTCTCAGCAACAATCACCAAATCGTCAGTATACAGAAGTTCCCAGGGGGCGCCAGTAGAGAAATCATGAGATAGGGCTTCCAGCACGATGACAAAAAGGAGTGGACTAATGACAGAACCTTGGTGTATGCCAATTTTTACCTCAAACTCCTTGCTGTAAGAGTTGTTAATCCGTACCATGCTTTTTGCATTCATGTACATAGCCTGTACTGTTCTAACGATCCATTCTGGAATACTCACACGTCTCATTGCCCACCACAGCACTTCATGGGGCACCCGGTTGAACGCCTTTTCCAAGTCCACAAAGGCAAAGTACAGATTTCTTTCCTTAGCCAGATACTCCTCCTGTAGCTGTGTCACAATGAAGATAGCATCACTTGTTCCTCTTCCTGACACAAAGCCGAATTGGAATTCGGCAATGTCTACGATCTCATGTATTACTTTGTCCAGCACTCTCTCAATGACCTTCAAACAGTGTTCCGTCAGCTTCAGACCTCTGTAGTTGCCCCTGTCTGTGGCATCACCCTTGCCCTTGAACAGGTTGATAATGAAGCTAACATCCCAGTCCTTTGGAATACAACCCTCAACAATGATGGCATTTGCAAGCTTGGTTAAGATGGGACAGCTGACGGCAATGGAGGCTTTAAGCATATCAGCCACGACGCCGGAGGGTCCAGGGGATTTTCTAGACTTCATTTTGGTGATTGCCTCAGCAATCATCTCACCCGTTACGATAATGGAGGGGACCAGCAACAGGCTCAGCCATGAGCAGGTCATTAACACACCAGGGAAACTCAACGTTGAGTAGGCATTCATATTGTTCTTTCCAAGCCTTCTTCTTCTGACTGTCACTTAGACATAAGTTGTCTTGGTCATCTTTAATGCAACTCTCACCAACAACGTCAAGCTGCTCTTTCTTCATCTGCTTAGCCATACAGAACACATCCACTTTACCAGACCTAACATCATCGAATTTACTCTCCTCGGCTCTCTTCTTGGCTTCAGAGACTATGCGCTTGGTGAGACGCTTGGCTTGGAGGTAGTCCTCTTTATTTCCACTGTTCTTCCATTCCTTCCAAAGGCGTCTTTTTTTCACAAACAGCATGACTGACTGACTCATCCCACCACCAGGTTTGCTTCCTTCTGTTTCTCCTTTTGGTGACTCCACATATCTTATCAGATGCTTTCAATAGGCCATTTTTAAGGAACTGCCAGGTATCCTCCACAGTGCTGATGTGACTGCTGTCATGTAGTTCAACTTCCACCGCCTCCAGAAAGCATTCCTTCACCACAGGATCTTTCAACTTCCATGTACGGAGTTTAGGGGTAAAGGACTGCTTACAAGACTTGGTGGGCTTGAGAGAGAGGTCACAGACAAGCAGTTTGTGCTGCACTGCACACTCCTCACCTGGGATGACCTTAGTATTGGATACAAGACCTAACTCCTGCCTTCTCACAAGTATGTAGTCGACTTGGCTTGAGTAGCCTCCAGACTGATGGGTGACTAGATGGTTCATTTTCTTTGTGAAGAAAGAGTTGCAGATAGCAAGATCATTGGCCACAGAGAATTCTAGCAGCCTCTCACCTTCAGGGTTGCGATCACCAAAGCCAAGCCCTCCATGAATACCTTCATAGCCTGCAGCAGTTTCTCCAATATGACCATTGAAATCACCACACAAGAGCAAGGTCTCTGAACCCCCTACTTTTGACACAGAGAACTGCAGTAGATCATAGAAAGCATCTTTGGTGCTGTCATCTAGACCTGCTTGCGGGGCATATATAGAGAAGATGGTAAGAATGGTCACACCAATGTTGATCTTAAGTAGACATAACCTATCGGATATATGCTTGACATCCAGCACACTCTCTGCCCACTTCTCCACGAGAAGTATTCCTACGCCGCCTGTCCCCTTTTCATTCCCGACCCAGAAGAACTTGTATCTGGAGTCCTTACCACTAACCATACGGGCTGACCCTCCTCTCCATCTAGTCTCTTGAAGACAGCAGAGATCGATCTTTCTTCTGGAGATGGTCTCAACCACTTCACTGCTCCTTCCTCTCATAGTACCAACATTTAAAGATGCTACATGAAATTTTTGACGCGGTTGCTTGATGTCGATCTGGGGGTGCCCACATCTGACACCCACCCTACCATTAGTGACAATCCTATCACTATCACTAGGAGTCCCACTCTCTTCACTACTTCTTCGAACTTCCATGGCTTTCAATGGAGCGAGGATTTTTACGGCTGGATGCCCTTCCTAACGCCAACCCCCAACCTGGAGGACCAGGGGATCACACTTCATCTGGACCCTACCTTTCGACCTGTCCAGCTTGGGTAACCCTACCAGGAGTTCTAGACTCCAGCCAGCATAGCTCTAGAGGTCACAGGGACACACAAACTGCCCCACCACGATAAGGTGGCGATCCCAGTGGGACAATATGGTGGCGATCCCAGTGGGACAAACCCCATTTCCTACAAACCCCATTTCCTGAAAAGTTGGGATATTTTCCAAAATGCAATAAAAACAAATATCTGTGATTTATTTCACGTGAACCTTTATTTAACTGACAAAAGTACAAAGAAAAGATTTTTAGCAGTTTTACTGACCAACTTCATTGTATTTTGTAAATATAAACAAAATGAGAATTTGATTCCTGTAACACACTCAGAAAAAGTTGGGACAGAGATTAAATAAGAGTGAAAAGTTTACAGGATATTCAGGTAACCCCATTCTGGAAGATTCCACAATCAAGGTCAAGGGTTTTTTTTAATTTGCTATTTGTACATAAACCAACAGTTCAGACACATTGGATTTTTTGTGCAGGGCTCTCTCAGAGTCAACAGATTAGGAAATAAAACACTATAATAAAAAATATAAAATATAGAAACACTATACAATACAATGTTAGGAAATAAACACTGTAATAAAAAATATAAAATATAAAGCACTATACAAAAAGGTGGTAATATATACAAAATTTTAAATACAAGTATTAAACAGAAGGAGAGGGCAAATGTTAAATAACAGTAATAAAATAAAAGGCAAGTCCTGAATGCTGTTCCTGGATTATGAAAAGAGGGGAAAGTTATATGGAAATATTGCACATTTTGGGAGGGGGATGAGAGTTATGTGGGGATACTGCACAGTTAGAATATCGCACATTTATCAGAGGGTATATAACACACAATCCTATTTCACAGATAATATATCACATATTGCATATGACAAGCGAAGTGAGGTAGTAATGGGTTATTGTTACACTTATTCAATAGTTTTGTTTTGCCATCAGTGTGACTGTGGCAGGGAAGAAGCTGTTGAAGAACCGTGTTCTACGAGTGACGATGCTGTCCGCTCTGCTGTGTCTCAGGTTGTACGTGCAGTGTTTGTGGCTGAGCAGAGAGTGAGCTGGGTCGAGTGAGTCTCTGATGATTCCCTCTGCTCTTTTCCGACAACGCTGCACATACATGGAGTCCATGGAAGGAAGTTTTGTCCCTATGATCCTCTCCACAGTGTTTATGACTCTTTGCAGAGCCTTCCTCTCTGCCTGTGTGGTGTTACCGTACCAGACAGTGATGCCTGTGGTGAGGATGCTCTCTATCAGTCCTCTGTAGGCCAGGGTGAGAGGGTGATGGTTCAGACCAGCTTTCCTGAGCAGCCTGATGAAATAAAGCCTTTGCTGGGCTTTTTTCACTGTGGCTGTGGTATTAAGAGTCCAGCTCAGGTCAGATGTAACCTGCAGTCCCAGGAATCTGTAGCTGTCGGCCCTCTCCACCTCAGTCCCTTTGATGATGAGAGGCTGTAGAGGGGAGGATTCTTCCTGAAGTCCAGTATTATTTCTTTGGTTTTGTCTGTGTTGAGGATGAGGCCGTTCTCCTCTCCGTAGACAAGAATGTTGTTTACCAGGGTCCTGTACCCTGACTCGTCTCCCCCCTTGATGAGCCCCAGGATGGTGGTGTCATAAGCATATTTGATGATGATGGTCTTGTCCTGGGTGGAGACACAGTCATGGGTGTAAAGGGTGAAGAGTTTGGGACTAAGGCAGCAGCCCTGTGGGGATCCTGTGCTGACTGTGAGCTCAGCAGACACCTGTCCTCCCATTCTCACCACCTGTGGTCTTTCTGTCAGGAAGTCCAGAATCCAGTTGCAGGTGGGAGTTGGGACACCAAGGTCTGTCAGCTTCTCGATCAGCTTGCCCGGGCAGATGGTGTTGAAGGCAGAACTGTGGTCCAGGAAGAGCATCCTGGCATACGTTCTGCTGCTTTCCAGGTGTTGCAGTGTGGTGTAGGGCTATTGCTACCACGTCATCCACTGAACGATTGGGGCGGTAGGCAAACTGGAGGGGGTCGACAGTGTCCGGGACTGTGTGGTTGATGTGTGCGAGGACTAGTTTTTCTAGGCACTTCATGGCGACTGGTGTGAGTGCCACTGGCCTGAAGTCATTTAGGGTGGATGTGTCTGGTCTTTTGGGGACTGATATGATGGTGGAAGATTTGAAAATACGGGGGACTATAGCCTGGGATAATGACAAGTTGAAGATGTCAGCATACACACCAGCTAGTTGTTCCCCACAGGCCTTCAGAACTTTGGGAGGGACTCCGTTGGGTCCCACAGCCTTGTGGGGGTTCACCTTCTTCAGAGCCTTCAGGACCTGTGTGTGTGTGTGTCACCTGAAAGGCAATGTCTGTGGGGTCATAGGGGGCTTTTGAGGGTGTGTCCATATTCAGCCTGTCGAACCTGGCATAGAAGGTGTTAAGGCTGTCTGTCAGGGTGGCATCTTGGGGGTCTGTGGTTGCTGTGGTTCTCCTATAGTTTGTGACAGACTGGATTCCCTGCCACATACTGCATGTGTTGTGGTTGAGGTAGTAGCTTTCAAGTTTCTGGGAGTGAGCCCTTTTTGCTGCTCTGATGGACTTCTGCAGCTCGTACTGGGCTCTCTTATACTCCACTTGATCTCCTGACTTGAAGGCCTCCCGCCGCTTCCTGATTTTCTGTTTTATGTCCCCATTAAACCAGGGTTTTTGGTTGGAGAACATACGCACAGTCCTGGGAGGTGCACATATGGATGTGCACCAGCTGATGTAGTCGCTCACAGTCTCTGTGTATTCGTGGATGTCATTAGTGGCCTCTTTGAAAGTGCCCCAGTCTGTGGCCTCTAAGCAGCTCTGCAGGCTAGCCTGTGCACCTTCAGTCCAGGTGTTAACGGTTCTGACTGTGACTAGTTTTGTCTTGAGTCTTTTGTTGTAAACTGGTTTGAGCTGGATTGCCAGGTGGTCAGACTTTCCAAAATGGGGTTTTGGTTCAGCTCAGAAGGCGTTTCTGATGTTGCTGTAGCAATGATCCAGTGTTTTATTTCCCCTGGTGGGGAAAGTCACAAACTGATGCAGTTTACGCATGTTTTTCCGGAGATTGCAGTGGTTAAAATCTCCCAGAATAATGACAGCAGCGTCAGGATATGTGTTTTCATGCTCATTGATCATGGCGTGTAGCTCCTTCAGTGCAGCCTCCTCCTTGGCAGAGAGGGGGATATACACGACACTCACAATGATGCATTGCAGTTCTCTGGTCAGATAAAATGGTCTTAGCTTCAAAGTCAGATATTCCACATTTTCAGAACAAGATTTTGAGATGATCTTACAGTCGGTACACCCAGATTGTTTGATGAGGGCGGCCGTTCCTCCTCTGCGAGTCTTGCCGCTTTCTGCAGCGCATCTGTCCTCTCTGAAGGCCGTGTAGCCATCTGGTGTTATTGCCTCAAAGGGTGTCCTCTCTCCCAGCCAGGTTAAACAGAAACACAATATGGAGCAATCCTGAATGTCCTTCTGCATGGAAATCTGAGCGTGGAGTTCGTCCATTTTATTTTCCAGAGACTGAATGTTTGCAAGCAATATGACCAGGAGGGTTAGCCTTCCATTGCTAACCAAGCGCCGGAGACTTTGGTCAGCTCCTCCCCATCTGCCACACTTCCGCTTTGGCCTGTTGTTCTCAGGACAGCTCCCTGTTGGGGGCCGGCCTAGCATCAAGTCAGCATAGCATGTTAGCTCAGGGTAGGATTCCAGTGCACTCTGGTCGAAAAGTCCGAAATGACTCCGCTCTCTCAGCTGCAATATAAGATTGCCTGATCATAGAAAACGTTAGCAGAGTGTGTCTTAACTCGGCACAAAAAATAAGAAGGAGAAGAAGACAAAGAAGTAACTTGACTCGGAGAGCTCTGTGACGTCGCCCTCTGGGGAGCGCCATCTTGGCAATCAGCAGATTAATTGGTCACATGATTGGGTTTAAAAGGAGCAGCACCAAAGGCTCAGTCTGTGTAAGTAAGGATGGGCGTGGCTCACTGCTTTGTGCCAAAATCTGCAAGAGAATTGTTCATCAATTCAAAAAGAACACAAGATTTTAGGTCTTTCAAAATCTACAGTCTATAATATTGTGAAAAGATTCAGCGAATTCGGAGACATCTCAGTGCGTAAAGGGCAGGGTCAGAAACCACGATTGAATGGACGTGACCTTCGAGCCCTCAGGCGGCACTGCCTGAGAAACCGTCAAGGAAATGTGACAGATATAACCACATGGGTTCAGGAGGACTTCAGAAAATCATCATCACTTAACACAGTCCACCGCTGCGTCCAGAAATGCAACCTGAAACTGTATTACACAAGGAGAAAGCCATTCATCAACTCTATAGAGAAACACTGCTGATTTCTCTGGGCTGGAACTCATCTCAGATGGACTGAAAGACAGTGGAAACGTGTGCTGTGGTCAGATGAGCCACATTTCAGCTCATTTTCAGGAAAACCAGACATTGGGTTCTCAGTGCCAAAGGTGAACACGACCATCCAGTTTGTTATCAGAGAGAGGTGTAAAAGCAGCATCTGTGATGGTATGGGGGGGGGGGGGGGGGGAATCAGTGCCCACGGCATGGGGGAGTTACACGTGTGTGTGAAGATAGCATTGATATATACTGGGATTTTAGAGACATATGCTGGCATCAAGGTGATGTCTCTTCCCGGGAAGTCCATGCTTATTTGAGCAGGGCAATGCCATGCCTCATTCTGCATGGGTTACAACAGCGTGGCTTCGTAGACATAGAGTGCGTGCGCTTAAAGGGATAGTTCGGGATTTTTGACATGAATCTGTATGGCATCCCCATCAATAGTGTCGTGCAAACACACTGACTTACCCCTGACAGCATTCTGTGAGTCCAGTTCTTGTCCAGTTTTGGTCCAGACAAAAGTAGTCCGGCAAGTTTGTTGGGGTCACGAAAGTAAAACGTTTTTCGTCTCAAAACAGTATGTGTTCAAAAGAGTGATATATTTGCATCACAAAACCGTTGTCAAATAAAAAGTCAGACCTCGAAATTGCTTGGCACTATTTTCTCTCCCTCGGTATCACTGCGCGCTGTCATGTTGACATCTGCGCAGGAATCAACACCTTTCCCATTGTTTGGCAGTGATTAGGAGTTCAGATCAGCGGCGCTAACAAGCTCATTTGAGAGCAAGAACAGCGACAAATTTATCACCTTCTATAACCTATACAATAATATATTTGTGAAAATGGTGCGCACTTGCGACTATCCAGGCTGTAGCAACAAAGATGTGGCTGAATCTCCGCACACATTTCACCGTCGTAGTCAGACATGTTGTCGCTAACTTTGCTAGCAGTAAACAATGTAGTGATGTGTCGGTCGCGAATGATCCGGTTCAAAGAGTCGGCTCTTTGAAGTGAACAACGGGAGCCGGCTCTTCGGTGGGAGCCGAGTTGGAGAGCCGAATTAGTTTTTTGTCCTTTGATGCCTCAGAGAGAGAGAGAGAGAGAGAGAGAGAGAGAGAGAGTTCAGCTCAGCTGAAGGATGATTGTCTATTTGACAGCCATGATCATTGTTTTGTTGCCGTGAATTCCTAAAGCTCATGATATAAATTGTCGCTCATAAATTGACAGGTTCGGTCGGCAACCGCCTTGGCACGGCCAGATTAATCTGCGGTATACAACGAGACAGCAGTCATTATAACAGGAGCAGATTTGCTGTTCCAGCGGCTTCTCATTACTGGTGGAGCAGAGTGCGGCACTTTTTTCTCTTTTTACATGCGCTCAAGGTGCCACATAGTTTGTTGCACATTGTTCTGTGTTTGGTAAAATAATTTCCAACTTTGCTTCATAGTTTCTTAGGCCTGATTTATACTTCATAATTTATTTTGTGGCATTTTGTTCAAGGTCGAGTGTGAAATAAAGCCATAAAGGATAAACAGTTGATGTCTTCTGTGTATTTTATATTGGTAATATAACACAGTTTTGCATTATGTTTGTGAGAAAATAATTTATTAATTGGTAAGTAAGTTTTATTTCTGTAGCTAGAACATTGTTACACTGCTATACTTTACAAAGCTTTACAATGGCTACAAAAACTAAAAAATAAAATGGAAAACATCCTATTGATAAAATATAAATAATAATGTAATTAATTAACTAGTTAATTGCAGCAATTAAATCAAAAATAAAATCTCAGGAGCCGTTTGGGAGCCGAAAGAGCCGGCTCCTTATAGTAAGAAGAGCCAAAAGAGCCGGCTCCCGAAAAAGAGCCGAAATTCCCATCACTAAAACAATGAATGAAACAGCCGTGGCTGTCACCTGGCGGCAGCGCGCAGTGATACCGAGGGAGAGAAAATAGTGCCAAGCGATTTCGAGGTCTGACTTTTTATTTGCCAACGGTTTTGTGATGCAAATATATCACTCTTTTGAACACATACTGTTTTGAGACAAAAAACGTTTCACTTTCGTGACCCCAACAAACTTGCCGGACTACTTTCGTCTGGACCAAAACTGGACAAGAACTGGACTCACAGGATGCTGTCAGGGGTAAGTCAGTGTGTTTGCACGACACTATTGATGGGGATGCCATACAGATTCATGTCAAAAATCCCGAACTATCCCTTTAACTGGCCTGCTGCCAGTCCAGATCTGTCTCCGATTGAGAATGTAAGGTGCATCATGAAGAGGAGAATTGTTGGGGTTCACCCAGAAAGAGACCCCGATTCCTTCATGAGCCACCCTCGGATCTGGGACGAATGATAGAACGAGAGAAACAGACAGGGGAACACCTGAGTTGTTCACATGCCAGTTTATTCGCACAGTCACTTCGTCAAAGATAATAATAAGAATAATAAGAATAATACTTATATAACCCTAACAAGAAATCAGACAATGCAGACCACGGACTGGTGAGCAGCTGAAGTCTTGTATCAGGCAAAAATGGGCAAAAATTCTAACTGCGAAACTGCAACAATTTGTATCCTCAGATCCCATACAATTAAAAAGTGTTATTAAAAGGAAAGGTCATGAAACACAATGAGAATAATGCCTCTGTCCCAACTTTTTCTAAACTTTTTTGAAATTTTTCCGTTTTATTTTGCCTCTGTCCCAAGTTTTTTTGTTTGTTTGTTTTTCTGAGTGTGTTGCAGGCATTAAATTCTAACTTTGTTTATATTTACAAAATACAATTAAGTTGGTCAGTAAAACTTTTGAAAATAGCTTTTCTTTGTACTTTTGTCAGTTAAGTAAAGGTTCACGTGAATTAACAATCACAGATTCATGTTTTTATTGCATTTTGGAAAATATCCCAACTTTTCTGGAAATGGAGTTTGTAGATACATGTAATATTTACATAGCTTGTGTGCCCTGTCACATCCCTAACACTGGGTAAGCTAGCTTGCCAAGCTAACCTGAATTAGCAACAGCTAACTGCCTTAAGTGGTGAAAAGTAACCCCTTGGTAATGTTAGTGCTTACAAGAGTTCACCTCAGGTAACTGGGAGTAACAGGGAGTTACTTATAACTCCAGTACTATGGTCAGTTTCGATAATGTAGCCGGATATTTATGTCAAGCTACATGTTTTGCATCATGGAAAGAATGTTAACGTTAGCTGACTGGCTAATGCTACCTCAGGGCTTTGACTGATCATGCAAGCGAACTAAGGTTCAGTCCATAAGGAGAAATTTATTACAATATCCAATACAGGGTTTAACATTTGAATTTTTTTTTTTTGAAAGTTTTACTTATGGTTTGCGGACCTGGTCGTCGACTCCAGCAGAGTCAGCACAGCTCCGTCTTCTTGATTTGGATTGCCATGGGTGGTCATATGTTAATGAGGGGGTGGTACCATAAAAAACAAGAGGAGTTTCTGTATAAGAAGCATGTACTTTTGTAACTGGCTGGTTCTCTCTGTTATTTTCTTTCTATGGCCTTTACAGACTGGGAATGTAAGAGTCCATTTTAAAAGGCGCAGCACGTCCCCATCAACATACACATCTTATTCCAAAAACAACCAGTAGTTTTCCACAGCTTGGCCGCTCTTTATAACTGCTCCAACATAAGTTGTTAATAATTAATTACAAAAACAAAAAAAAGTGTTTGTTTGCTAAGTGAGTATTCAGGATGCTTTACAGTACTTTCATAAGTGTCATATTTTATTTTGACCTTTAGTATATACAGTGTCTTGCAAAAGTATTCACCCCCCTTGGTGTTTGTCCTGTTTTGTTGCATTACAAGCTGGAAAAACGGTTCACCTTTAAAGTGGTCGGCATGTTGTGTAAATCAAATGGTGCTAACCCTCCAAAAATCCATTTTAATTCCAGTTGTGACACGGCAAAACAGGACAAACACCAAGGGGGATGAATACTTTTGCAAGACACTGTACATATTACAAGTCCAACAACTGAATAAGATTTTTAATTGTCTTCAAGGCAGTTTGATCAAGGCTCAAATTGTTTAAATTCGTTTCAAAATTAGAATACCATCATAATTATTATGGTAGGAATATATTTCTAGAATAATATGTATTTTGGTAATTCTGTCCATCAAGGTTACAGTATTGTCTGATGATAGATCGATAGATAAACTTTATTTCAACAGGAGGGCCCATTCAGCACAGCTGGTATCCATAGGGGCCCTGCAAAGCTATACTGATTTACAATTTCAAAAATACATTACAATAATCTTTAATCTCATTAATATAATTAATCTAAAAATTTAATGAAAACTACCATTATGGTCATAAGAGGGAAAAAATGCTATGAAAATTATAAGAAAAAAGCTATATGAAACTAACAAACATATCATAATACTTATAAATAAGACTGTGAAAAATATGATCTAATGAGCCTTTTAAATTGATTTAGAGATGTAGTTGATTTAATATTTGCTGGCAGTGAATTAAAAAGTATTGAACCTGAATATCTAAATGTTCGTTCACTGAACGTAAGCTGAGGTTTCAGTAAATGCAGGTCAGATTTATGTCGAGTGTTATGACTCTGAATACTTGAGTTCTTAGTGAAATAATGATTCAAATATTTAGGAACTAAATTACGAAGGCATTTAAATACGAGCAAACACTTATGAGTTTTTCTATTTGTCTCTCAGTCCAGTTTAAAACTTCTGTCGCATCTTTAGAGGCGTCTTGTCTGGTAATAATACGAGCAGCTCAATTTTGTAGCTTCTGTAAGTTTGTGCGACTTCCACTGGATAAATGACCCCACGCACTGTCAGCATCATTCAGAACCGGTTTGATTATTCTATGGTAAACACATTCGGCAAATTTGAAAGTGAGACAGTGTCGAACGTGTGAGAGAAGACCCAAGTGTCTGTCTACTTTATTATCGACGTCAGAATGTTCCTCACACACAAGATTTTCACGGGGCATAATGCTCAGTGTTAAATAGTTAAATTTTGTGACTCTTTCAATGGTCTTTCCTTTGAGTTGAAGGATGAAATCTGCAGTGTCCTCTAACTTCTGTCTCGTTCCAAAGAGTAGACCTTTTGTCTTACTCTGATTTAATACCAGCTGACTTCCCTCCATCCACTGCTTAACTCTTCTTGTAACACATCCTTGATAGTATTTACATTGGTTCCAGAGCAGTAGATGACAGACAGTATCGTCGGCATACGTGCTGATTGAAGATCGTTTTAAACACAGTGGTAAATATAAATGACAGAATAAAGGGCCCTGTGGCCTTCCATAGTAACTGATGACTATATTCATAGCATGCTACCAAAGCATCACAGACATCATTATCATTATTTATGGTGAGGCATTACAGTTTATCACAATATTTATAATCAGAATGCATTTTAAGCAGTGTTTATAACGCTTACAATCATAATTCTATAGAAGTTCAGCCCTCAGTTTTTTGTTTTATTTTTTTAACCGTAAAACATTTCCAATGATTTCTTTTCTCACAATAGTGTTTGTTACTCATCCATTTAAAAAAAAAGGCTAGGTTAGTCTAGGTCTCTTTGGAAATTAGTGACCTGATGTGATTGCTACATATAACATGCGATGCACGCCTTATGAGTGCATTCGAACATGATGTGACTCTATTCATAGTTCATTATAAATAGAAATAGGAATCAAAGTGTTACAAAAAGTACTCTGAATTTTGTTGAGAGGTTTTGGGGGTTTTTTACTGAAAAAGTAAACTTTCACCAGAAATTCTGTTCATGCCTTCATTATTATTCTAAAATGGTAGAAAAGGAATAAAAAGCCTGTCCAGAAGAAGGTGTGTCCAAACGTTTGGCCTTTTGACTGGTACACAGCTATAATCCCAGCTACACATTGAGGAACCTCATTGTTACAGTCAGATTTTTCTCTCTGTGTGTCTTCTAGGGCCCCTGGAGGCTCCAACTCAAATACAAGTGACTCCGCTTAACGCTACAGCCATGTCAGTGAGGTGGGAACCAGTCAAGAGAGAGACTGTGCGTGGACATCTTCTTGGCTACATGGTACGCTTATAATGCAGATATAATCATTATTCCTAATAAACCTGACTAGCTTAGCGAGCATGGCAGCAGAGGCGTGGTCAAGTGCCGGTTTGTGAATGGAGAGCGAAGCCGGGGAAGGTGAGTGGCAAAGTGGAAGCACCTGTTAATTAGTGTGCTGTGTCTGTGTGTTTGTGTGCAGTGATGGTGAGCAGATAAAGTGGGTGAGGAGCAGAGAGAGGTGCTTCTGGCCGGAATTGTGAACATTCATTGTGTATTACTTGTGCATGTGTGTCAACATTCTGTTATAGTCCGCTGGATTTACCAGTTGGCACTCATGACCTGCTGCACACCATCTGCGGACATCCCCGCGAATCCTTGGCCAATAGAACCGGGCCATGAGTTGGGTTAGTGTTTTGTCCTGCCCCAGGTGTCGAGCCATTTGGGTTATAATGAGTCGCATGGAAGAGGGTTTTCCCTGTGGCTTTTGGGAATCAATAATTGTGTGATCTGCTCTCCGGTTTGAGTGTCCTGTGTCACTCGATACAGTCGATCTTTAATTATTCCAAAGTATGGGTGGGAGTGTGGAATGCTCAGCTGGAGTTCTGTCCATCGATTACTCTCACTTGGTCGAACATATGCTGGAGGGAGTCGTCTTGCGACTGCTCTAGAGGGAAATCCATTAGGGAATCTCCGAGACAGCAGGGAGGGTCAGCGGGCTCCCTGCTCTCCGTGTCACTATGATGCAGAGCTGATGTAGCCGGCTCCCGGACAGCTTCCCCCGACATCACCACACCGGGATCCCTCCTTGACACTCTCCTGCAGAACCCACCCACCACCACTTGGTCCATTAGGCTCTTAAACCCCTGCCAATCTGTCCCTGGGATTGGTGGGTGGTTGAGGTGCGGGCTAACTGCTGCCTCAGCACAATAATTTGTTCCCCAAAATTGGATTTCATCCAGTATCTGCAGATATTCGTGTATATGGGTCCGTCTCAGAAACTGCTCTCTCATTTGGGACATTATGGTCAAAAAATACATTTTCTAATTTTACTATTCTTTTTGCGTTTACCTAACACTCAATGTTTCTTTTGTCATGTTTAATAAGAATAAAGATAGCATCTTGCTTTATCTGGCCTCCACTGTGGAAAATGTTTTTGATTACAATTCAAATGCTTTTGCAAAATTGATTTCCATATAAAATAACTCCATCATGAAGAATTAAAGCCCCTCCTTCACAGATGAGTGAAAATATTGAATAAATTTCCTCTTTTTGATTGCTTGGGTTAAAAATGCCAAGTTATGATGACTGAATTGATTATTCACTTAAATATGAATAATATGATACAGTTTGGGTATTTGATTTGGCGAAATAGGACACAATGGAAAAATCAAGAACACACCGGAAAGATGAGAATAACGGCGGTGGCAAAAGAACAGCGACTGTACCGGCTGAAGGTCGCGCAGGTCTCTGCTGCGGCGCGTGAGCAACGGGACATCACTACCGCACCGGGCAGAGCGCGAGGCGGGGGCGGGGCAAAATGACTGGCCGTAGATTCTATCAAAAGTTCGATCTAAATTGACTGTGGTTACAAAATATTGCTCAAAAATATGCAAACACTACGAAATATGAAAGTAAGATGAAAAAGAAACATTCTGTTGCCTTATACTGCAAGACTGAGACCCCGTCCACACATAGCCGGGTATCTGCTAAATCGAAGATATTTTTCTACGTTTTGGCCTGTCATCCACATGAAAACACATCAAAAACGAATATTTAAAATAACTCCGGGCAAAGTGAAGATTTTTGAAAACTCTGTGTATGCCTTTTCGTGTAGACAGAGATAACCGGAGTTTTGCGTTTTAGAACGTCACAATCTGCGCCAAAAAAATGACAACAAATCTGCCCTGACGTCAAACGTGCGACCTTTGTTTACCGCAGAAGCCAGATTAAGCATGGACAAAGAGTAATGGATCGGAGTAGTGCCTTGAAAGTGTTAATTATTGTGCAGGTGCTATTTACATGTGTAATTTTAGAAGCCCAACTACTGCTCCAAAAACAGGGTCAATATGTCCACATATTTACTTTGACAAGATTCCCAATCAATGTTTTCTTGCGTCTTTTTGAAGTTTATACTCCAAAATTGTGTTTAGAAGCAATTCTGTCTCCGAGTCTGTCCAGACGAACGAGCTTGGCGCCATGTTTTATGTTTAGGCGGAAGTGACGCCAACAGAGGGCTATTCTGATGTGATTAGGGGGTAGGATTTGGGGAAATAATGCCATCTACAGGTTTGGAATGCTTATGAATGTGATTGAAAACGCAGATGTTCGGTTATGTGTGGAAGGGATTTTTTTCGAAGACGAGGTGGTGTGGATAAAACATTTTTATAAACGGAGGGGGGGGAAATGTTCGGTTTTAAAAATGCCCGGCTATGTGTGTACATGGCCTAAAACAAAATAAAACTGTCAAAACTCACCTTTTCAGTGATAACGTCCGAACAGATCACCCGCATAACAGAAAGACCGCAAATGGAAGCACGATCAACTTCTAACTGTTGGAGTGGAAAATTCCATTCTACACATGCAGATTGTTAATGTGTGTCCTTCCCCGCACACAAATAACACGCTACGGTAAAAAATAGACCACAACTCATTTTATAACTCAGAAATTCATACAAGACCAGCTACCATCGTAACACATTCTGTAAGAAACATATTCTATACCTAACTTTCAGCTTTCGTTTTAAAAAACAAAATCGCAGATTTATAACTAAATTGTGATTTTAAATTCCTACTTTTGGTGAGGTCGTGACCTTGACCCTGAGGTTTTCTGTTTAGATCAAAACACACGATCGTATTGGTTTTGGGTTTGTGGAAAATGGAGTTACAACGGTGATCAAATATTTTGCGTGATGTTTTATTACGGTTATGATTATTCTGTGAGCGCACCAATCCTGAGGTGTATAAAGTTACAACTTAAAATACAATTAGTGATAACTGTAGATTTTCAGTGGACTACAACCTTTTTAAGGGAATGTGATGTACATTTATCATGTCCCAGATCAAACCGCCATTTTCCCACAAATTTGCAGAATTTTTGCCAAATTCTGAATATTCACATCAAAGATTTAGTTTTATCTGTATTATTTCTTTCATCATTTTATTTCAAATTAAAACCAACATCACCATTCAAAACCGTATAGTTTATTGACTGTGAGTATATTTAGTGGGGAACCCCCACAGTACCCAGTTTCTGAGACGGACCCATATCCCCATGCACACACTGAACCTTCACCTGATGTGCTGTGCCCAATTCCTCACCTTGAACCAAGCTATGATGGATTGAGGTTTGATTACAGCCTGAATCCATCAATGCATGATATGTATCCCCTTGGATACTCACCGGTATGTAAGACAGATATGTTTTAAGTCTCGGCTGAAAACAGATCTGTTTAGTCAAGCCTTGTGTTAATGGTGTTTATGAGGTAAAGGAGTAGATCTGGAGGATCCTCAGACAGAGTGTTTTGGTAAACTGGGATGTATGGATGCTGTCAGTCCCCACTCACTTGCTCACTCGAGTTTGTTGACGGTGTAGTGGCTGCTGCTTTATGTCCCGGGGCCCCTCATGCCTGTGTTACCTTCTGGCTCTCCCCTTTTAGTTATGCTGTCATAGTTAGTTGCCGGAGTCCCTGCTTGTACTCAGTGCAATATGTATACTGTTCCTACTTATTCAGGTGACATTGGGCATACCTAACCACCTGTGTTTTCTCTCCCTCTCTCTTTCTCCCCCCAAATCTGTCCCTCTGAGTTACATGTCGGTCCTGGGATTGAGATGCTGAACCTCTTCTGCTCATTGGACCTGCCTGATCCATCCTGGTGCCCTGTGTCTGGTTGGAGTCTCATCGCATCGCTCCTGTGGAGGGCGGCCCCATGTGGACAGTTGAGGGTTGCGCCTGGAGGACGCTCTGGACTCTTGCAGTGGTGTTTTTGTGGCTGGGGACTGCAGTTGACTTGCTGACTTTGGGACTGCGGTTGTCATGAACGGTTTTGCGCTCGGGTTTCCGTCGGTGGGGGGTTTATAGCATCAACAAAGCTGACTTTATGTTAGGACTGTTAATGTTAGTCATGTTGTCTGTTGTTGCCCAAATGAGGATGGGTTCCCTTTTGAGTCTGGTTCCTCTCAAGGTTTCTTCCTCATGTCGTCTGAGGGAGTTTTTCCTTGTCGCCATCGCCACAGGCTTGCTCATTGGGGATAGATTAGGGATAAAATTAGCTTATATTTTAAGTCATTCAAATTCTGTAAAGCTGCTTTGCAACAATGTTTATTGTTAAAAGCGCGATACAAATAAACTTAACTTGACTTGACTTGACGTTCCAGCTCGACTGGGGGCAGTGTCTGGCGTGTCAGGAATCTGGACCACTGCTCCCACCTCCATCACCTGGCACTGGTCCTGGAAGTGCCCAGTCTCCCTGCAGCACCAGCACACTGGCCCAGGCTTCACCACTGCACTGCTGGGGTGAGAATGCTCACCTGTGGGGAAGACACAGAAACATAAGGGGAAGAGAGGGAACACAGGCTCGGGCAACTGACTTCAGGGGGATCGGCCCCCACTTCCGCGGTACTGGGAGGGGATGGGAGGGAGGGGAGGAACAAGAGAACAGGTCAGGACGAGCGAGAGAGAGAGAGAGAGAGAGAGAGAGAGAGAAGAAGAGGCAGGATGTCCATCTGCCAGTGGAACTGCTGCCAGATGGTCCTCCGCCAACTCAATGGCTCGATCCAGTGATGTCGGGCAGTGGCACTGGACATATTCCGATGTCCCCCTCGGCAGCTGAGCGATGAACTGCTCCAGTGCCACTGCATCGATGACCCCCTCAATGTCGTGATCCTCTGCTCTCAACCATTGCCAGCAGGCGTCCCGCAACTGCTGGCCACAGACAAAGGGCCAGCTGACCTCCTCCACCATGAGTGCACAGAAGCACTGTCGGTGTTGCTCAGAGGAGCAGCTGACTCACTGCAGGATCGCGTGCTTTAGATCTGCATATTCCAGTCAGTTGTCTGTGAGCAGTTGCTGATCTGTGAGCTGTGCTTTGCCGGTCAGGAACAGCAGAAGGTAGGCTGCTTGCTGCTCATCCGGCCACCCCCATGCCTCCGCGGCTTGCTCAAAAAGCTCCAAAAAGGCCTCTGGGTTGTCATGTGACCCCACTTTTGTAAGGGTGACGTGGGGGAACCCCACTGACTCTGGGGCTGGGGCACCTGCTGGAGTGATGAGGTGCAGGAGCATCTGGCAGTCCTCTTGCTGAGCCTCCAGCAGGGCCTCGAAGCGCCACTCCTGCTCAGTCCATGTAGTGACCAGCGCCTGATGCTGGTCTTGTTGGGCAGTGGCGAGGGCATGGACAAGCCCCTTGAATGGGGAGGACTCCATGGAGACGGTTCCCTTTCAGCGTCCCAGGTTTCAGCACCAGTGTAACAGTTCCCTGACAGGGGTGGATGTTGAACAGACAGGTGGGTTCAGATTCTCCTTCAGGTTTTACGTACAAAAAAAAAGCACACTTTCCAGCGAACTATAACAGAATGTTGACACACATACACAAACAACATGCAACGAATGGTCGCAGCTCTGGCCAGAAACACCTCTTTCTGCTCCTCTCCCCCTTTTGTCTGCTCACCGTCACTGCACGCAAACACACAGACGCAGCACACTAATTAACAACAGGTGCTGCTTCCACTTTGCCAATCACCTTCCCCGGCTTCACTCTCCCATTCACAAACTGGGACTCGACCACACCCCCACTGCCACAGCGAGTTAGATAAATATGGAAAAGAGATAAAGGAGATTAATGGGAGCCTTTTATATCTCTTTGTGATGGAGACGTGGGCGGGACATATATCGCTCTGCAAAACATTTAATTGGACACCCTGGAAAATTTCCCCAAATATGGATCATTAGAGAAAAAAATGTTCAGAAACTCAGGAGACAAACCTGCGATTCTGGGTGGGGAAAATGCGAGGGGCCCTCCTGCCATTTTTTCTTCTCTTTATTAGCATTATGCATCATCCTATTATTTTTTATTCTGTAAATATTTTATAAGGCAGAGCTACTATGACAGTATGATGTTGGAGTACCATTCCATTACTTCACAGAGGAATCTACAATTAAGTCCTCCTTAATTATGTCATCAGTAGATTATTTCCAGCATTTAGCACAAATCTTCTTCCTCTTTTCATCTTCTTTTCATTTTCTTGTTCTTTTCTGGTCACTTCAGCTCATTGCCCTTCATTTTGAAAAGCATGACGATTCAAGTTCTAATAAAGTCTCACTTGCTCCTAATTTTTTGAGAGCTTCCTGGTTCCCATTTTCTGCACTTTGATGTTGTGTGTGTGTGTGTGTGTGTGTGTGTGTGTGTGTGTGTGTGTGTGTGTGTGTGTGTGCAGATCTACCTGAGGAGGCTGGGTCTTGTGGGTTCCAGAAGAGCCCATTTACCCAGCGGGAAAGAGAAGCGAGAGCTAGCTACAGTGAGAGAGATGGTGCGAGACGACGAGATAGTGATGGAGAACGAGGAGGAAACACGAGTGATCAGGGTTGAGGGAAAAGAGGATGCGATCGTGAGTGGTCTGGACTTCTACTCCCATTATGAGCTGTCAATCACAGCCTTCAACAGTATAGGGGAGGGGCCTTGGTCTAGTCCCATCTACTTCAACACATCTGAGGGAGGTGAGACAAAGTGAATTAATATCTGAGACCAACTGGTTATTGTGATCAGGTGATCATAAGGCTGTTTCTTACATCATTTCCCTGTTTAACTTCGCAAGCTTAGATTCTGGTGACTTTCTTAAGATTTTTTCCTCAATTACATTATGCGAAAAGTTAGTGTTTCTGATTTTGAAATTGGAATGTTTTTGTGCTAATTTTGTGACACAGGCCTGAAAACTCAACCACAGGAAACAATCCCGGTGCCTAAACTAGAAAGAAAGAAAGAAAGTTGTTGAAACATTTCTTGATAAACTCATTTATTTATTTATTTATTTATTTATTTATTTAAACAAGCTAAGGATTAAAAATGATGATATAAAACATAGCTCATGCATGAAAACTAAATTTAAAAAATTCCATCCCATATGATTCAAAATAATTTGAAGTATGGCACAGTTTTAAAGAGAAATCATTTCTAAATTAATAACTGGTTTCTTAAATATTCCTTGTTTTCTTTATAAATAATATTGACATGAGTGTTTTAGTGTGAAATACACCACTGGTATTTTTGATCCGAGCTCCATCCGGGACGTGGAGAACCAAAACCACGACATAAATCTCTATCTGTCACTCGTGAGGAAATCGATGAATTGTTTTGATAAATTTGGGGACTTTTTGTTTGTGAATGTGTCGATATAATAAAAAGAAAATCACACGTTGGCTTGAAGATATGAAGTTTATCTTCTCGTGTTGAAAAACTCACATTTTTTATACAAAATACATCACAGATCTGAGCGACATTTCTTTATGTATTCATGTTGGTTTATGTATTCACATAAAGCAGCCATTTTGTTTTTTATTTAAGCTTTTTACTTTTTTATTGCACACAGGAAAGACTTTTATAGTAGTTTATTCCATCAGTATTCTATTCTCTGGATTAAGATGGCTTAAATAGAATGTCTCATATTACCCAAGAGTGTGTGTGTGTGTGTGTGTGTGTGTGTGTGTGTGAGAGAGAGGATTATAAGACACCTGTAACAATCCCAAACTCTCGTCTCTTGCTCTCAGCTCCTGGCCGTCCTTCAAACTTGAGATTTGAGAGTCCTTCAGAGACCGAACTGACACTCTTCTGGAAAAAACCCCAGAAGACTAACGGGATCCTGAGAGGATATGTCATAACGTACCAAAAGTGTATGTCACATTTTAATTAGCATGGGACTTGAAAACTGATGAAAGGACAAGATGAGAATCAAGTTGCAAATAATAAAAAAATCAAATCAGTTGCATGAATCAAGGATCAAGTGCAGCTAATAATGATAAGGGGGTGTGGTGGGGGCGGGGCTAGACAGCAAGAGCTGTTAAAAAAAAGTAGATCCAGAAGCCTCTCTAAGAATGATGATGATGATGATGATGATGTTCTTTAGTTGTGGAGAACGGTCTCAACACACTACAGCCGGTGAAGCTCAACGATCCGACAGCGATGCAGTACAAAGTGGAAGAACTGGACTCGAAAAATTACTACAGTTTCTCCCTGAGAGCTTTTACTGATGCTGGAGAAGGAGAACCCATCCACATTAATGCCACCACCTTTTTCGATGGAGGTAAAGACACACTTTCTGTTCTGTTCAGGTCCCAATAATCCACTTTAGAAACGTTTGAAAGATGTGAAAGCTGCTTTTGAACCTGAGATTGAGCTCTTTAACTAAAACCATGGCACATGGTCCAGATCATGTGTGGAAGCTAACCGCTATTAGCGCTGAGTAACAAGATTGGTATTAATTTATAAAACCAGATGTTCATGAGACTGGAGAGCTGCAATTAGCTCACACTGGAGGTGCGAATGCTTTGTGAAAGACACACTGCAACACTAAAAGGACTTTGGCTCTTGTGTGTGGCATGCCATGCTTCCAAAAAGTGCTGTTCTTCACCACTTAGATGAAAATATATTTAAAAATATAAGCAAATAGATGAAGCTAAAAGGGCTGTGACCCCTTTAATTGATCATTTTGTAAACCTTCATGCTCAAAAATGATGTATGGAAGTGTACAATCGATCCACAGTTTGGAAGGAATTCTACTCTGTGAGTGTAAAATAAACTAGAAGGGTATTGGGTTGAGTCCATACCTCTGCCAAGCCACATATTATCAACATCAAAATCAAATCACTTGAACCTCAGATAACACTGAAGCTGTACACCAAATTTCATCCAAATCTGTTCACGACTTTTTGAGTTACATTGGGAACAGACAAGCAAATGGAGGCAAAAACATGACAACCTTCAACAAAGTAGGTGAAGGTAATGATTTTTAGCCCTGCCTCAAAACAAACCCAGAATCAGTCCTGGCTCACACATGGGCTTGAGTATTAGTGTCAAGTGTGAAACCAAGGGATGAGCAGCAGAACAGTCTTTATGATCACATCAGCAGCTCTTACAATCTTACAATCAGCTCTACAATTCTACAGGATCCATGTAGAAGCAAGGATGAGACTTGAACACAATATTCAGGTTTCAGGCTTTAAAACCAGCTACATTTAACAGTTATTCCATGAAATCGAGTCGTACATGAGCTGATGGGTGACGAGGTGCGTAGCACCGAGTTGTCTGTAATCCGTGTACAATGAGATTGAGTGGAATAACTGTTTTATTCCGTCCACATTCACAGAATAAAACAGTTCTTTGAGAAACAGAGCATTTTTATTTTTTGCAAATTCGATAAATAAAAACTTTATACAAAACATCCAACAAAATCATTTCCACTTAGAATGTAAACAAACTGGTGAAATGACGGGAGCAATTTGTGAAAAATGTGATAAGAATAATTCTTGAAAAATAAAAAAGAGACGTTCTTACCATCAAATAGTTTCATTCTGTATTTTGTTGCTTTTTTGTGTATTTTTTAGGGTTTTGTTTTCGAGTAGAGTTTGTATTTCGTCCTCGGTTGGTTCAGCAGCACGCTCCGCCATTTTGTTTTTCTCTACTCGCGGTATATGAGCTGATATCCTAGTAGTAGAGTAGCCAATCAGAGCGCACGATTGCTCATATCCAGTGACTGTGGATGGAATAAATCTGAACAGCATCCTGAAATGTAGGATCAGGAGGAGGAGCTGACGTGTGTTTACTCCAGAAAGTGTTGTTTGAAGCCGTTTCTATTCAGTTCAAGTGTATTTTCTTTGTATATCACTTTGGACAGTGGACATCATCACAAAACAGCTTCACAGAAATATATCAATTCCAGATATGTTTATATATTTATAAATTTAGTTTCTTTGTCACTGAAGGATTACATAATAATAATAATAATAATAATAATAATAATAATAATAATAAACAATGTAGTGTTTATCTGCACTATCTGTTTATTTGATTTTCTCTCTGTAGAACTGTGGCGTTTGAGATTTTTGTGTATTTCATCATTATTTTTGATGAAACATCTGCATTTTTTTTCCTGTTTGTTTTTCCAGTTCCACCGTCTTCTGTAACTGTGATCGCTGAAGAAACATCTATGAATCTGAGCTGGGTTCCTGGAGAACGACAGCGAAACATCGCATTTATGATTCGTTACCAAAAGGAGACCGGTGAGAAAAGAGAAGAGCAGGATTATGACAGAAAGAAAGAGAGTTATGAGAGAGATTAGGGTTCAGGTTGATGTTCTGAGTGAGCCTGTCTACTAAACCGGGAATCACAAATTGGCATAACTCTATAATAACTCTATAATAACTCTATAATAACTAATAGAGTTCTTGCTCCTCCTACTCAAGCAAGTAGGACGCTTCTTTGCTTTGCTCCTGCTTTCTTAATCTTTATTTCTATACTTTACTTTTTCATTGAATTTCCACTTTTTTTTTCTTCTCTTTTCTTCATCTTTATAAGCTTTTAAATTTAATTTTAATTTCCACTTTTTTTTTTTTTTTAAATGCCAGGCAGCAAAAAATCCTGCAGAAAATGCATGGAATTAGAACAGAGGATTTCTATTCTGGAATCAAAGATTAATGCTCTGCCAAAGACGGAATTGTTTGAACAAAGGTGAACTGTTATCAGTCATTTGCTTAGAGTTTGATTGTCTTATTATATCTGGGGATTTTAACTTGCATGTAGATAATACTGATAACATTTATGCCAAAGAACTATTTGCAATTATTGATAACTTTAACCTGGTACAACATGTACAGGGACCAACCCACTCTCGTGGTCATACTCTTGACCTCGTCATCACAAAGGGTCTTACTGTTTCTTATACTGTTGTTGACCTGGCATTATCTGATCATTTCTGTGTTTTCTTTGATGTTTCTATGTCTCCTCACATTCAGAACAGCTCAACGACTATGGGTAGGAGAGTCATAAAAGACAACACGTGCTCTCTTTAAGCAAGCTCTCTCTCAGAACTCAACCAAAATGTCAGACTCTGTAGATGATTTACTGGAAATTTTTAATTTAAATATGACCCAAATTATGGATGATATTGCTCCATTCAAAATCAAAAGAGTCAATGATAAGCAGAAAGCACCATGGAAGCAGTACCCGGCTGTTAAACTGCTAAAGAGAGAATGTAGAAAGACTGAAAGAAAATGGCGCAAATCTAAACTTCACATCCATTATCAAATCCATAAAGAGATGCTTTGTAAATATAATTATGAAATTCGTAAAGCAAGACAGTCTTTCTTCTCCAACATCATCAGCAGGAATATGAACAATGCCCGTGTGCTATTTTCAACAGTAGAGAAGCTAACTAATCCCCCACCACAATTAGCACCTGAACTTCTCTCAGTTAATAAATGCAATGAGTTTGCATCCTTCTTCAAAGGTAAAATTGATAAAATACGGCAGAATATTTCTCATAATATATCTCAGTTGCAAAAAATTGAAAAACTGCAATCACCAATGACACAGATAGATAACTTTAACACAATGTCAGAATTTTGTTTAATTGATTATGAGACTCTTGAAAAAACTGTACAAAATCTCAGTTCCTCAACATCTGAACTGGACATTCTGCCCACCAACTTTTTTAAGTCTGTTCTTCATCTTATAATTACAGATGTGCATCAAATTATAAATACATCCCTAGAGACTGGCGTTGTTCCTGTGTCCCTGAAAAAAAGCCGTTGTAAAGCCCCTTCTTAAAAAGAATAATCTGGATGCTTCAGTATTGAACAACTACAGGCCAATATCAAATCTACCATTCATCGGGAAAATCCTTGAAAAAATTGTCTTCAATCAATTAACTGCCTTCTTGATATCAAACAGCCGTTTTGATAATTTTCAGTCAGGATTTCGTGCCAATCATAGCACTGAAACAGCACTGATTAAAGTTATAAATGACATACGTCTTAATACTGATGCAGGCAAAACATCGGTCCTGGTATTACTGGACCTCAGTGCAGCTTTTGATACTGTTGATCACAACATACTGCTATATCGACTTGAACACTGGGTTGGGTTGACTGGTAAAGTTATCAATTGGTTAAAATCATACTTAAAAGATAGAAGCTTCTTTGTTACCCTGGGAAATCCTCAACGTCAATGCCCTTGACCTGTGGTGTCCCCCAGGGGTCGATTCTTGGACCATTACTTTTCAACCTTTATATGCTCCCACTTGGGCAAATTATCAATAACAATTCAATTTTGTATCACTGCTATGCAGATGATACCCAAATTTATTTTGCTCTATCACCAAATGATTATGCCCCCCTTGAATGTCTCTACCAGTGTATCGATCAAATCAATAGCTGGATGTCACAAAATTTTCTTCAGCTGAACACAGATAAAACAGAAATAATTCTATTTGGAAAAAAAGATGAAAGACTCAGGATTACCACTATTCTTGACACAAAAGGGATTAAAACTAAAGAAATGGTTAAAAATCTTGGTGTTTTCATTGACAGCGAGCTAAACTTTGACAGTCACATGAAAGCAATCACTAAAACGGCATTTTATCACCTAAAAAACATTTCCAAACTAAGAGGACTTATGTCAAAACATGATCTGGAAAAACTAATACATGCCTTCATCTCTAGTAGGGTTGATTACTGCAATGGCCTTTTCACAGGCCTGCCAAAAAAGACCATCAAACGACTTCAGCTGGTTCAAAATGCAGCGGCGAGGGTTCTCACACGAACAAAAAGAACAGAGCACATTACTCCAATTCTAAGGTCCCTTCACTGGCTTCCAGTAAGCTACAGAATTGACTTTAAAGCATTGCTGCTGGTGTACAAATCTCTAAATGGTACAGGGCCCAATTACCTCTCTGATATGTTGCAGCGGCCTAACCCAATCAGATCTACCAGATCACAGCAGAAAAATTTACTGGTAAAACCTGTTGTTAAAACAAAGTGTGGTGAAGCAGCTTTTAGCTACTATGCAGTGCAGCTATGGAACCAACTGCCAGAGGACATCAAAAATGCTCCTGCTGTTGGCAGCTTCAAATCTAGGTTAAAGACCAAGCTGTTCTCAGATGCTTTCTGTTAAATAATTAATATTTTTACATTTTTTATAATCTTTATTTTCTCTGCATGTTTTAAATTTATTTTAACTTTATTCTATTTTATTCTGCTAGTTTTTTTTTCTCTTTCTTTTTCTCCTTTTTCTTTTTGGCATTTTAATATTTTATTTCTACTATTGTTTAATTCTTATTATTTTCTTTTAATTCTTTAAATTTTTTTAATTAATTATTTTAGAATAAAGATAATATTTTATGTAATTTTATTTCTCTATTGTTTACTGTTTTTGTTTTTACTTCTGTAAAGCACATTGAACTGCCATTGTGTATGAAATGTGCTATATAAATAAACTTGCCTTGCCTTAATAGAGCTGTAATTAAATACTGTAGGACTGAATTACTTACTTTCCAAACTTCAGCATGAGGCAAGTGCTCATGAATTCAGTTTTCTTACTCGATGTTCACGCCAAACGCCAAACTGGTAACATATCTGTGAAGATACTCAGTCGTCCAGGTACATAGTAATCTGTGGTTGGTAGAAGAGAGCAACTGGACTTGCTTGAAAAGTCTTGAAGACGTTTCGCCTCTCGTCCGAAAGGCATCATCAGTTCTGTCTGTCTAATAGGGAGACAGAGCTGATGATGCCTTTCGGACGAGAGGCGAAACGTCTTCAAGACTTTTCAAGCAAGTCCAGTTGCTCTCTTCTACCAACCACAGATTGCCAAACTGGTAAGTTCGTGGACGCATCACCGCTCTGTGACGGAGATGAAACAGGCGGTGATGAGGTCGTTCAGAACGCTTCATAACGCAAACTTTATTTAACAGAGCTGCAAAGGAAACACACGTCAACCGGAATGTTACATCTGAATAAACATCATTCTTTAAAAATGGTTAACAGTAGGGGAGAGTGGGGAGACTTGGGACGGGGGAGACTCGGGACAGTTTGTATTCCCATAAATTAATTTCATCCAGTCAGGTTTTAGATTCCATCAGAAGGTCGATGTTGCCCCTTACAGTAACTGACTTCCTCTGGAGCCGAAGCCAGACTCTGCAGTAATGTTTGTGCAGTTCAATATTTTATCAACCAAACCTTGTATTTTCTCCTTCACCTCCTCCTCCATTCTGTGGTGTAATGTACGCTGGAGAAGAGATGAGATGAGATGAGATGAGATGAGACATTTAAGGATTTTTTTCCCCTGAAATATCCAGATGGGGAGAGTTGGGACAGTTCATCATGTTACAGGTTTTTTTCTTGTGGTCTATAAATATAAAATTGTTTAAAAATGTTTGTTAAAAATGTGGGTGTGTCCCTGCTAGAGGATTAAACTGATTTCATTCCTTCTTGAGAACGGAACTGTTTTGTCGAGTCAGGTTTTGGTAAATGTACATTTTTCTATCGCTGTACCAGCACTGTGTGTTCATACACTTCATATGGGACAAGTTCTGATAATAAACACAAATTAAACATGTCGGATTAAACAAGGGATTTTATTTTTGTTTTAAGTCTCCCAACATAATGTCCCATGTCTTCCTTCACTGTCTCATGTCTCCCCTCGTTGTCTCATGTCACCCGAGAGAAAAAGTGAGTCCTGAAGGCCAGTATATGCTCCAAGCTGAGAAACTCATGTAGTGGTACGAGAGTACAGGAAATCCTCTCGAACACAGTATGAATGTGACGCGACCTGCAAAGAATTTCACACAATCTACAAAAGCTGAAAACTTGTCCCAACTCTCCCTGGTCTCCCCTATCATTAGGGAAACCAGCTAAATGTTTTGTTTTTATTTGTTTTTATCATGTTGCTCTCATTTTAACATATCCAACATACACGTTTCGTCTGGTAACACCTCCCAGCATCATTCAAGTAAATAGCCAACACACTTTTGCATGCTGTGGCGCCAGTTCGCCTGCAGGTCCTTCCTACTGTCACAAAGCACATGATGCACTTCATCGATTCACCTGAAACACCTATACTTTCTGACATCTTGGTCCATGCTTTTTTTTTTTTTGAATAAACATCTGTTACTGTTAGAGCTGGGACTTGAGCTCAGCCAAAACTTAGCCAGACACCAAGAAAGCAACAGGGTAAAGGATTTTGTAAGGGATTAGCGTCAGGCTGCCAGGTCGCGCCGGTGTGTGGAGCTGTCGATGTTGATTTTAAAAGTAACTCAGTAAATTCCACAGGGAAATGAAAACTCAGAGTGTGTGACCGACTACATCCAGTCAGTTACTCTAAAAGTAACTAAACATCTCTGTGCAGCTAACAGACGATACAGAGGAGGTGCAGAGTCGATCTGTCAGCATTTATTCTGGAAAACAATCAGTGACGGCGATCAACACACCGAGAGCCGACAAAATAATACACCAGTTAACACCCAGCCAAAGGGCTACTCAGATAAACACTCGGCTTTTCACACGGAATTTTATGATGCTAATTTGAATATTTGATCCAATACAAAGAGCGGCTGTGTCAAAACATTCTTACATCAAAAAATAAACATCATATCTTGGGAAAAATAAAAATATATATATTGTATTAATGGATATTGTCCATGTAGGATTCACAAAGCCAGTTTACTCCTTTCCAGACATCCCAAGCACGATAATGTCCACAGGTGTGTTACACTAATTAATGCCCCATCAGAAACAATAGTGGAACCATTAACGGAACCCAACAAATTAACATATTTTTACAGTAGAGGGATTTGGGGAAATTCACACACAAAAAAAAACTTTATTCATATAAAATTATGACATCACTACATGCAGCGTGGAAGAAGAGTCTGGAGACAGAAATCTTAGTTTCTCGGTCATTATTCTGTGCTACTTGCTCTCGAAAGCACTGGCTTGACCGCTTTATTAGCATTCGCTAACACTACTGGATGAACGATTCAGGGAAGGGTGATAAATTTTTGGTCCCTCCCACTAAAAATCAAAATCTGATTGGTTAATTCATCCGCCACTTCCTATATAAACACACACTTCCACGGCCTTCTGTCCCGGTAATGGAGTTCTAACCGATGAGTGAGCAGCTCTAAACTCTTCTCAGCCGAGAGACAACAAACAAAACAATCTCATTGGAGAACTCGATTTTAATGTTTTCAGGACAGTAACCCTTTCACTTCTGAAGCACATTTGATAGAAAATGAGACCGAATTAGAAGAGAATAATTATAATGAAAGAAATGAAATATAACATTTGAAATGCTGACATGTTTGAGCTTCTCTGAAGGACTAGAAGGCCCTGACGCTTCTCCTCTGGTCTGTATATAAACAGGGCCACATCATCAATAATGGAGAAACCCAACACCGCAATCATCAGTTTCTCCTCCACGTTCGGCTACTTGGGAACAATTTGAACGCAACCAAAATTTATACAGCTGTGTTCTCTGGGATTCTCTAGACCGGAGCATTTCTAAATTCTGATTAGTTGCCACCGAACCACATCACAGTGATTTTCATTACCATAAAGTTGCCTGGACTTCAAATTTATTCTGACATCTCACTGCACAAGACGCACCGCCAGCGATGTCACCACCAGAGACGCCGGCTCTCATAGAACATTAATGACTCCTGACTCCCGCCGTGTTTGGTGTGAATGTAGAGTCAGAGAAAACATCAGCACATGGGATATAATGGATATACCACTGCAGTCTATAACTGAACAAATTATAAAGAAATTACACAGATAAGTGTTTTTATGTTAAATCAGCTGCTTCCAGTGTAATTGTTATATCGCAGTTTATCCAGGAGAATAAAGAGTTCTTAGCTTTTAGTCCATTTTTATTCATGACATTTTTCTCTGTTGTTTTACACTTTATTCTATGATTTTACTTAATTTTATTTGATTGTTTTATATTTTCTTTTTCATTTTTACTGATTTATCATTTAATGTATTTTTAATTTGTATTCTTTTATTCTTTATTTTTTAATTTTATCAAGATTTTACTGTCTGTAAAGCATTTAATATAAGCATGCAATATAAATATAGTGTGCGTGTGTGTGTGTGTGTGTGTGTATATATATATATATATATATATATACAGGGTGCGATTTGTCAAAAAACCAGAAGGGGGGATGTTTTTTTTTTTTAATCATGAAAGGTCACAAAATTAAGGTAACAATAGGCTAACAGCTCAATAACATCTGATGATATCAAATGAATAACACTAAATGAAAACGAACACTAAACCAGAGATAGTAAATTCATCTTCCTATCTCTCTGACTAAATACACGAACACTAACACAACAAAGTTCGCATTGCTTGTCGCGTTGCTGTGATGTTTCTCTCCCTCCGGATTAAATGGACAGTGACTCGAAAATCACTGAAATACACGAATACTAAATGAACAGTTTGCTCTGATGGCGCAGTTCATGTGGCCTTTTCTGCTTTCCCGTCGGTGCGCTATCCGCCGCGTTTCGCCCTTCTTTAATCCACATTTCTGCGAATTTCTCAGCAGGGAAGGAACGCACGTCTGGCCCATTGACAGCGAGGAAAAGAAGGCTGTCAGTGTGGATACATTCATTCTGTTGCGCTCATCAGTAAGGATGTGATTCATGGCGCTAAATCCACATTCACACTCTGATTATCTACAATGCATCTATTTGCTGGGGACATTCATAGTGTTGCCAACTTTCTCATATCCAAATGAGGGACACTTTGTTCCGGGTGCGGACAAGTACCGGTACAGGCCCTGTACACGCACCCCAGCGCCCCGAAATAGTTACAGTACCGAATCGCCTTTAGGTGAGCGTTTCAAATGTAGGCCACTACAAATTCATTTCTAAAATAGAGCTTTTAAAAATTAATAGACCAATTAATGGATATTTTTAAGTAACTTAATGCAAAATAACAAACAATTCTAATATTATTGTCTCATTTTTCTCTTTTAAACTTTGGCCAAATAATTCATCAGGCCATATTTATGAAGGCAATGTCATAAACTGAAAAATGATTTGCTGTAGCTGTAAAACCCTGATATTTGCTTAATTGTCCATTTGAAAACCCTAAGAACCTTCTGCAATGCTTCATAGCAGAAGAAGAAGAGAGAAAGACATCACAAAGGCAGGAGTGAGGCAGAAAAGCTCCCCTGGCTGAGGTCTATCCTGTTTCGGAAGGTTTTTTTAAGCTATCTGCTATCCTTATCGAACAGTTAGGCTGTATCCACTGGCTGCACCATCTGCTCTAGTTTAATTTGATGCCTATTTTGTCAGTATAGCTTAAAAATTCAGGATATGGCAACAGTGAATGGTTTTAAATCGCAGATGACTCGCGGTAATGGCGCTTCTCACGGCAATTACGCGATTTACACCACAGCATTGGAGTGAGGGGCAGGACCTGTACCTGACGGGACAAATTAAAATTACCCAAAAAACGGGATGTCCCGCCCAATACGGGACGGTTGGCAACCCTAGACGTTCGTGAACATCAAAGCTGCCATTTTGGGTCATTTTGAAAGTGAGTGCAATGTAGACCATAGGAAACTGTCTCACAACATGCCTGTCATGTCAACTTTTTTTTTGGTTTGTTTGTTTTATTGACGGGGTTGTCCCCGAGGATTTTTTTTCAGCAGAGATAAAAACCAGAGGGGGGGATGATCCCCACCATCCCCCCCAGCAAATCGCACCCAGTATATATATATACTGGGTGCGATTTGCTGGGGGGGGACCCCCCGCTGTTCTCTGCAGTTCTGTAATCAGCCGATCCCTTGACAAAATCCCACAGATACAAATCAAGAGCTTCAGTTAATGTTCACAATGTTCAAACATCAGAACGGGAAACATTGTGATCTCACAGTGTGACTTTCTCTCACTGTGGTATGGGTGTTGGTTTGATCCAGATGGACTGGTTTGAGTATTTCAGAAGCTGCTGATCTCCTGGGGTTTTCACACACAACAGTCTCTAGAGTTTACACAGAATGGTGCAGAAAACAAAAAACACTGAGTGAGTGAGCGACAGTTCTGTGGGTGGAAACAAACGCCTTGTTGATAAGAGAGGGTCAGAGGGGAATGGACAGATTGGGTCGAGCTTTTTTGCCAGGAAGGATATAGTAACTCATATAATCACTCTTTACAACCGTGGTGAGCAGAAAAGCATCTCAGCATGCAACAGCAGAAGAACACATTGGGTTCCACTCCTGCAGCCAAGAACAGGGATCTTAGACTCAACATGTATATACGTGATGGAAAGGTCCTGTTCCCAGGTGGTCAGTGTATGTGTTTTTGGTTTTTTAGGTGAGTGGAAGGAGTCAGAGCCAGTGAATTCGACGCAGGCCTTTTATCAGCTGCAGGGACTGAAAGCAGGCACACGATACCGCCTCGAAATTCGTCACAACAACGTCACGTACTGGACACAAGACACGGGGACGACAGGACCAGGTACGCCTCCCTGTACAGATTTAACTTGAGTGCTCGCTGTTTAGACAGCAGGGCCACGTAGGTTTAAACCTAATATATTAATTCAACTTCTCATACTTTCTAAACTTGCTCTTTTGTGCCTCTTCACTTGTTCTTCATCACTTGTGGTTGTATTTCTGTGGCTCAGGTGTAAAAGAGGTGCAGACCAACTTTGCAACTCAGGGCTGGTTCATCGGCCTCATCAGCGCCGTGGTGCTGCTGCTGCTCCTCCTGCTCATCCTCTGCTTCATCAAAAAGAGCAAAGGGGGAAAATATTCAGGTAACACACACACATTTCAGGTTTATATTAATGGCCTCCTTCGAATACGTTATCGTTTCTATAGGATCAGCTTACACAGGCAGATCTGGTGAAGTTTCCTGTAAGGAGATGTTTATTTCACTTTATAGAAAGAGTCTCCAGTGTCAGCTTTGTAACAGTCAGAAAGTTTTCATGCTTTGCAGTTTCTCAGTAGCAAGACAAGCTGCATTTGTTTGCCTTGTTATCAAGAGAGATTAAAAGAGAGGCTGGTGATAGAGCGACCGTTTATAGCTGCTATAATGTAAGTGATAACTGGAGCTAACTTGTTTTGCAGATGCTCCACACAATTAAATGTAGTGTACATGTATGAAAGTGTCAATATGACAGCGTTCTTTAATTTAAAAGATGTAATGATTGGCAATTTGCTGTGGTATAAAAGGACTAAAATACTTTGGAAAATAATCAACTTTGCAGTGGTAACTAGTGGTGTAGTGTTTGAGACTGGTCTTGATCTCAAGACCATTTTTTGAAGGTCTTGGTCTCGTCTCAGAACCGACCGCGTTGTTACTTGGTCTTGTCTCGGTCTCAGACACGGAGACTCTGGATTTTTTTTTTCAAGACCACGGCTGTGGGGATTTCACTAAACTGCCTGTGTTTTGTCTGATTTATTTGTTAACATCGTTACGGTGACTGGATGTAAAACTTCCTGCTTCAAATGCGACCAATAACGTGACTCACTGCTAATTCAAAAATGTTGTTCCTGTTAAAGACCGTCACCCCTCCCCCACCCACTGGTCTGGTTCTGGTCTTGACTCAGTCTCGCCCTGCCTCAGTCTTGGTCTTGCCTTGATCTTGTCTCAGTCTCAATACACTCTGGTCTTGGCCATGACCTGGTCTCGGTTTATGTGGTCTTGACTCCAACACGAGTGGTAACAGAAGCTCCACTTTAGGTCACATTACACTACCATCATTGATTATTTTAGAATAGAATAGAATAGAATAGAATAAATCTTTATTGTCCACCAAGGTGGAAAATTATCTTTGGCTCACCATCACATACCGTATAACATGCAAACAACACACATTTCAACAACACTACTTTTCTTACAACAGCACAACCCCTCGTGTTGTATTCTGTACTTTGTTTATTGTACAGTAATGTGTTCATTTTCAAATTGGTCTTTTCTATGTATTTAGTCTCGTGTGGGGATTTCTCCAGGTACAGGCAGATGTGTGAAAATCACCTCATCCAATCACTGATCACCGCTTCACTGCTGATGATCGGGATTGGATCACACGCAGTACCGTGACTTAACTTAAGTCTAGTTTTGAAGCTGTATTTTAGGACGACCCAGAGAATTGATGACGTTGTCCACAAAAGCCTCCATCATTTCAAAGTATGGGAATGAAGTTGCTGAAACTTTGGTTCATCAGAGTCACTGATGCATTAATTAGCAATTATTCGCTGAAGGTGATGTGAATATCGGTGAATAATAATGGAGACAAAGTTGAGCTTATTAGTCGCTGGTATTCACTGAGCCTGAGGTGGATAATTGTTTTCATGTAAATACACAGGTGATTATTTAAAAAAATGTAATTGTATTTAAAAAATTATTTATATCAATCTTCAAAATCTTCTTGTAAATGTAATTACTTTGCGGCACAGACTTGTGTTACTGATCCATGTCGAATCACATAAAATATTTTGTTCTGAAATCGATGGAATAAATCCCGGCCCCACTTCCCTTTGAATAGTTTTAGACCAAACTTCGGAGCATCTTTAGTGCTTTCAGGAACAACGTTTTCTTTCATCATCTGTAATTCTTCCTCACTGATGAAGCGATTGGACGTCGTTTTACCGAGTCGCTTGACGTGATTATCGAGAAATAGTCAGAATCTCTCGACCAATCAGCACACACGATTTCTGATAATCACCTGTGTATTTATACCAAATGAAAATAAGACATAATAATGTGAAATCTCATTTCATTTGTTAGTTAATACGATTGTCTGGATCACTTGTTATTTTCAAGTAATTTGGAGCATCACAGAGTTTTTCAGCTTCATATAAATTGGACATCTGGGTGGAAGTTGCAGAACAGTGGAGCAGCTCAGTTACTCATCATTCATGTTACTCACAGAAAGAAAGAAAGAAAGAAAGAAAGAAAGAAAGAAAGAAAGAAAGAAAGAAAGAACAACTTTGTTCATCACACACCTGTGAAATTCCTCTCTGCATTTAACCCATCTGAAGCAGTGAACGCACACACACACACACACACGCACACCCGGAGCAGTGGGCAGCCATGCTAACAGCGCCCGGGGAGCAGTTGGGAGTTCGGTACCTCGCTCAAGGGCACCTCAGCCTGAGACCGTCCCATATTAACCTAACCGCATGTCTTTGGACTGTGGGGGAAACCGGAGCACCCGGAGGAAACCCACGCGGACAACATGCAAACTCCACACAGAAAGGCCCTCGCCGGCCACGGGGCTCGAACCCAGACCTTCTTGCTGTGAGGCGACAGCGCTAACCACTACACCACCGTGCCGCCGTCCTACATTTATTATGTTTCTGTAGTAGATTTTTATTCACTATTGATTTACAGTCAAATTTATAACAGTGATTCCTTTTGGAAGATGATGACTGAAGATTTTGATTGAAGGATCGTTTGCTGAACGGTGGAAATTCCCACTAGTCTGGAAGAAGTTATAGCCTTTTTTTTTTTGCGAGTTTTGATAATTGTTTAGTTTTAATTAGTCTTTAATTAATGAATTATTTGCCATCATTTTCATGGACTTCAAATGACCTAGTACTTCCTTTTAATTTTATTTTATTGAGGTATGTCAAAAGATTTAGAAGTTATAACCTTTAGAATTGGTTTCTTTCTAGAAAAGTGGTCACACCTTCTCTAATCATTTCCCTTTTTTTTTTTAAATGAAGAACAATTGACCAAAATTCGCCAGATTTTTTTCTTTTTTTTTTGGTCACATACCCAGTATAAGTTTTTAAATCTTTAATCTTCATTTTTCTTTATTACAGTGAAGGATAAAGAGGAAGGACAGATGGATTCTGATGCGAAACCAATGAAAGATGAAGCATTTGGAGAGTACAGGTACCGGATTACTCCCACAGCACCAACATCACCACCGAACTGTGTGTTCTGATTGGCTGAGAGCAGGACACTTCTGATTTAGATCATATAAAGATGTGAAGGGAGGGTCATTAAAGGTCATAGGCAAGGGTCGGAGGTGAAACGTAGAATATCAACCTTGTCTAGAAGAACAACCCAAAAAGCGAATTCAATCTTCCTGGTGTCTAATTTGCACCCAAAAATTGAATAAAACGGTTAAAATATACTGTTTTGCCCAATTTCCGAAGGTTTGTTTACATCTCACTTATGTGCACTTTCACCGCCAGGTGGCGTCGTCGTGACGTTATTTAAACCAAACAGACTGGGAGCAGCTCTGTGTTCACCTGCGAACCGAGCACACGTGTACAGACTTTGGCGTGAGAGGTTGTGTAAAATGTCTGAAAGCGATTTTGAAGTAGGAACTCTCCAAATTGAATATGGAGAGGTGAAACCGTATCTGTATGACCCTATGGCCGTTGCGAAGCTATCGGTGAACGTGGCTCACTGGTTTGACCGCACGGCCTCGGAATCGGACAGCGACTCGGCCGACTCTGACCGCGGCGACCCCGGACCTCAACAAGCCTCGCGCCCAAACGATTTATCCTGGTAGTTATGATAAATTCCTACTTTCGTTGTAATACTAAATAAGAGTCCTTCTGAAGAATAATTAAACCGCCTCCCTAGTGGATATAGGGAACGATTACTGGACAGCGCGCCGGTAGGCCACATTAGCCTGCCATCCGCGGCATTATACTATTTATAGCCAGAGGTGGAAAAACTGGATTGACAAAGTAAAAGTCCTGCTTAGGTTTTCCGTCTGCCTGTGCTCTCAACACAGGTGATTTCACCAATTAGCTCATCAACCTGGCAGAGGGGATGTGGTAATTAGGATCAGCTGGTTCATTGAATTGGCTGGAGCAAAAATGTGGCAGGGATTTTACTTTCTGCACCCGGGTTTTTCCGCCTCTGTTTATAGCCGACTCTAAGCGAGGAAATCTCCCGTTGTCTCATTTCCACAGTGATTGTACAGGATCCCTCAGGATTCTTAACTTGTCAATTGCAAGCAAAAGTAAAAATGTTTCCCTCCAATCTTCTCCTTTTTGCTTCAGCGTTGCTGCTCCATTTCTTCTTTGACTGCTTGATTTTGTTTCACGCGCACAACCCTCTCGCTCCGCCTCTTCTCCTTTTTCGGGAAAAGCCAACCCTCTCGCTCCGCCTCTTCTCCTTTTTCGGGAAAAGCCAACCCTCTCGCTCCGCCTCTTCTCCTTTTTCGGAAAAAGCCAACCCTCTCGCTCCGCCTCTTCTCCTTTTTCGGGAAAAGCCAACCCTCTCGCTCCGCCTCTTCTCCTTTTTCGGAAAAAGCCAACCCTCTCGCTCCGCCTCTTCTCCTTTTTCGGGAAAAGCCAACCCTCTCGCTCCGCCTCTTCTCCTTTTTCGGAAAAAGCCAATCCTCTCGCTCCGCCTCGTCTCCTTTTTCAGGAAAAGCCAACCCTCTCGCTCCACCTCTTCTCCTTTTTCGGGAAAAGCCAACCCACTCACGCCGCCTCTTCTCCTTTTTCAGAAAAAGTCAACCCTCTCGCTCCGCCTCTTCTCCTTTTTCGGGAAAAGCCAACCCACTCGCTCCGCCTCTTCTCCTTTTTTGGATAAAGCCAACCCTCTCGCTCCGCCTCTTCTCCTTTTTCAGAAAAAGCCAACCCACTTGCTCCACCTCTTCTCCTTTTTTGGGAAAGGCCAACCCTCTCGCTCCGCCTCTTGTCCTTTTTCGGAAAAAGCCAACCCACTCGCTCCGCCTCTTCTCCTTTTTCGGGAAAGGCCAACCCTCTCGCTCCGCCTCTTGTCCTTTTTCGGAAAAAGCCAACCCTCTCGCTCCGCCTCTTCTCCTTTTTCGGGAAAAGCCAACCCACTTGCTCCGCCTGTTCTCCTTTTTTGGAAAAAGCCAATCCTCTCGCTCCGCCTCTTCTCCTTTTTTGGAAAAAGCCAATCCTCTCGCTCCGCCTCTTCTCCTTTTTCGGGAAAAGCCAACCCTCTCGCTCCGCCTCTTCTTTTTTGGAAAAGCCAACCCTCTTGCTCTGCCTCTTCTCCTTTTTTGGACAAAGCCAACCCTCTTGCTCCGCCTCTTCTCCTTTTTTGGAAAAAGCCAACCCTCTTGCTCCGCCTCTTGTCCTTTTTCGGAAAAAGCCAACCGTCTCGCTCCGCCTCTTCTCCTTTTTCGGGAAAAGCCAACCCACTTGCTCCGCCTCTTCTCCTTTTTTGGAAAAAGCCAACCCTCTCGCTCCGCCTCTTCTCCTTTTTTGGAAAAAGCCAATCCTCTCGCTCCGCCTCTTCTCCTTTTTTGGAAAAAGCCAATCCTCTCACTCCGCCTCTTCTCCTTTTTCGGGAAAAGCCAACCCTCTCGCTCCGCCTCTTCTCCTTTTTTGGAAAAGCCAACCCTCTTGCTCTGCCTCTTCTCCTTTTTTGGAAAAAGCCAACCCTCTTGCTCCGCCTCTTCTCCTTTTTCAGAAAAAGCCAACCCACTTGCTCCACCTCTTCTCCTTTTTCGGGAAAGGCCAACCCTCTTGCTCTGCCTCGTCTCCTTTTTCAGAAAAAGCCAACCCTCTCGCTCCGCCTCTTCTCCATTTTCGGGAAAAGCCAACCCACTCGCACCGCCTGTGCTCCTTTTTTGGAAAAAGCCAATCCACTCGCTCCGCCTCTTCTCCTTTTTCGGGAAAAGCCAACCCTCTTGCTCCGCCTCTTCTCCTTTTTTGGAAAAAGCCAACCCTCTTGCTCCGCCTCTTCTCCTTTTTCAGAAAAAGCCAATCCTCTCGCTCCGCCTCTTCTCCTTTTTCGGGAAAAGCCAACCCTCTTGCTCCGCCTCTTCTCCTTTTTTGGAAAAAGCCAACCCTCTCGCTCTGCCTCTTCTCCTTTTACAGAAAAAGCCAACCCTCTCGCTCCGCCTCTTCTCCTTTTTCAGAAAAAGCCAACCCTCTCGCTCCGCCTCTTCTCCTTTTTTGGAAAAAGCCAACCCTCTCGCTCCGCCTCTTCTCCTTTTACAGAAAAAGCCAACCCTCTCGCTCCGCCTCTTCTCCTTTTTCAGAAAAAGCCAACCCTCTCGCTCCACCTCTTCTCCTTTTTCGGGAAAAGCCAACCCTCTCGCTCCGCCTCTTCTACTTTTTTGGGAAAAGCCAACCCTCTCGCTCCGCCTCTTCTCCTTTTTTGGAAAAAGCCAATCCTCTCGCTCCGCCTCTTCTCCTTTTTTGGAAAAAGCCAACCCTCTCGCTCCACCTCTTCTCCTTTTTCGGGAAAAGCCAACCCTCTCGCTCCGCCTCTTCTACTTTTTTGGGAAAAGCCAACCCTCTCGCTCCGCCTCTTCTCCTTTTTTGGAAAAAGCCAATCCTCTTGCTCCGCCTCTTCTCCTTTTTTGGAAAAAGCCAACCCTCTCGCTCTGCCTCTTCTCCTTTTTCAGAAAAAGCCAACCCACGTGCTCCACCTCTTCTCCTTTTTCGGGAAAGGCCAACCCTCTCGCTCCGCCTCTTGTCCTTTTTCGGAAAAAGCCAACCCTCTCACTCCGCCTCTTGTCCTTTTTCGGAAAAAGCCAACCCTCTCGCTCCGCCTCTTCTCCTTTTTCAGGAAAAGCCAACCCACTCGCTCCACCTGTCCTCCTTTTTTGGAAAAAGCCAATCCTCTCGCTCCGCCTCTTCTCCTTTTTCGGGAAAAGCCAAACCTGTTGCTCCGCCTCTTCTCCTTTTTCAGAAAAAGCCAACCCTCTCGCTCCGCCTCTTCTCCTTTTTCGGGAAAAGCCAACCCACTCGCTCCGCCTCTTCTCCTTTTTTGGAAAAAGCCAATCCTCTCGCTCCGCCTCTTCTCCTTTTTTGGGAAAAGCCAATCCTCTCGCTCCGCCTCTTCTCCTTTTTCGGGAAAAGCCAACCCTCTCGCTCCGCCTCTTCTTTTTTGGAAAAGCCAACCCTCTTGCTCTGCCTCTTCTCCTTTTTTGGACAAAGCCAACCCTCTTGCTCCGCCTCTTCTCCTTTTTTGGAAAAAGCCAACCCTCTTGCTCCGCCTCTTGTCCTTTTTCGGAAAAAGCCAACCGTCTCGCTCCGCCTCTTCTCCTTTTTCGGGAAAAGCCAACCCACTTGCTCCGCCTCTTCTCCTTTTTTGGAAAAAGCCAACCCTCTCGCTCCGCCTCTTCTCCTTTTTTGGAAAAAGCCAATCCTCTCGCTCCGCCTCTTCTCCTTTTTTGGAAAAAGCCAATCCTCTCACTCCGCCTCTTCTCCTTTTTCGGGAAAAGCCAACCCTCTCGCTCCGCCTCTTCTCCTTTTTTGGAAAAGCCAACCCTCTTGCTCTGCCTCTTCTCCTTTTTTGGAAAAAGCCAACCCTCTTGCTCCGCCTCTTCTCCTTTTTCAGAAAAAGCCAACCCACTTGCTCCACCTCTTCTCCTTTTTCGGGAAAGGCCAACCCTCTTGCTCTGCCTCGTCTCCTTTTTCAGAAAAAGCCAACCCTCTCGCTCCGCCTCTTCTCCTTTTTCGGGAAAAGCCAACCCACTCGCACCGCCTGTGCTCCTTTTTTGGAAAAAGCCAATCCACTCGCTCCGCCTCTTCTCCTTTTTCGGGAAAAGCCAACCCTCTTGCTCCGCCTCTTCTCCTTTTTTGGAAAAAGCCAACCCTCTTGCTCCGCCTCTTCTCCTTTTTCAGAAAAAGCCAATCCTCTCGCTCCGCCTCTTCTCCTTTTTCGGGAAAAGCCAACCCTCTCGCTCCGCCTCTTCTCCTTTTTTGGAAAAAGCCAACCCTCTCGCTCTGCCTCTTCTCCTTTTACAGAAAAAGCCAACCCTCTCGCTCCGCCTCTTCTCCTTTTTCAGAAAAAGCCAACCCTCTCGCTCCGCCTCTTCTCCTTTTTTGGAAAAAGCCAACCCTCTCACTCCGCCTCTTCTCCTTTTACAGAAAAAGCCAACCCTCTCGCTCCGCCTCTTCTCCTTTTTCAGAAAAAGCCAACCCTCTCGCTCCACCTCTTCTCCTTTTTCGGGAAAAGCCAACCCTCTCGCTCCGCCTCTTCTACTTTTTTGGGAAAAGCCAACCCTCTCGCTCCGCCTCTTCTCCTTTTTTGGAAAAAGCCAATCCTCTTGCTCCGCCTCTTCTCCTTTTTTGGAAAAAGCCAACCCTCTCGCTCCACCTCTTCTCCTTTTTCGGGAAAAGCCAACCCTCTCGCTCCGCCTCTTCTACTTTTTTGGGAAAAGCCAACCCTCTCGCTCCGCCTCTTCTCCTTTTTTGGAAAAAGCCAATCCTCTTGCTCCGCCTCTTCTCCTTTTTTGGAAAAAGCCAACCCACGTGCTCCACCTCTTCTCCTTTTTCGGGAAAGGCCAACCCTCTCGCTCCGCCTCTTGTCCTTTTTCGGAAAAAGCCAACCCTCTCGCTCCGCCTCTTGTCCTTTTTCGGAAAAAGCCAACCCTCTCACTCCGCCTCTTGTCCTTTTTCGGAAAAAGCCAACCCTCTCGCTCCGCCTCTTCTCCTTTTTCAGGAAAAGCCAACCCACTCGCTCCACCTGTCCTCCTTTTTTGGAAAAAGCCAATCCTCTCGCTCCGCCTCTTCTCCTTTTTCGGGAAAAGCCAAACCTGTTGCTCCGCCTCTTCTCCTTTTTCAGAAAAAGCCAACCCTCTCGCTCCGCCTCTTCTCCTTTTTCGGGAAAAGCCAACCCACTCGCTCCGCCTCTTCTCCTTTTTTGGAAAAAGCCAATCCTCTCGCTCCGCCTCTTCTCCTTTTTTGGGAAAAGCCAACCCTCTCGCTCTGCCTCTTCTCCTTTTTGGGAAAAAGCCAACCCTCTCACTCCGCCTCTTCTACTTTTTCGGGAAAAGCCAACCCACTCGCTCCGCCTGACCTCCTTTTTTGGAAAAAGCCAATCCTCTCGCTCCGCCTCTTCTCCTTTTTTGGGAAAAGTCAACCCTCTCACTCCACCTCTTCTCCTTTTTTGGAAAAAGCCAACCCACTTGCTCCGCCTCTTCTCCTTTTTCGGAAAAAGCCAATCCTCTCGCTCCGCCTCTTCTCCTTTTTCGGGAAAAGCCAACCCACTCGCTCCACCTGTCCTCCTTTTTTGGAAAAAGCCAATCCTCTCGCTCCGCCTCTTCTCCTTTTTCGGGAAAAGCCAAACCTGTTGCTCCGCCTCTTCTCCTTTTTCAGAAAAAGCCAACCCTCTCGCTCCGCCTCTTCTCCTTTTTCGGGAAAAGCCAACCCACTCGCTCCGCCTCTTCTCCTTTTTTGGAAAAAGCCAACCCACTTGCTCCGCCTCTTCTCCTTTTTCGGGAAAAGCCAACCCTCTCGCTCCACCTCTTCTCCTTTTTCGGGAAAAGCCAACCCTCTCGCTCCGCCTCTTCTACTTTTTTGGGAAAAGCCAACCCTCTCGCTCCGCCTCTTCTCCTTTTTTGGAAAAAGCCAATCCTCTCGCTCCGCCTCTTCTCCTTTTTCGGGAAAAGCCAACCCACTCGCACCGCCTGTGCTCCTTTTTTGGAAAAAGCCAATCCACTCGCTCCGCCTCTTCTCCTTTTTCGGGAAAAGCCAACCCTCTTGCTCCGCCTCTTCTCCTTTTTTGGAAAAAGCCAACCCTCTTGCTCCGCCTCTTCTCCTTTTTCAGAAAAAGCCAATCCTCTCGCTCCGCCTCTTCTCCTTTTTCGGGAAAAGCCAACCCTCTCGCTCCGCCGCTTCTCCTTTTTTGGAAAAAGCCAACCCTCTCGCTCTGCCTCTTCTCCTTTTACAGAAAAAGCCAACCCTCTCGCTCCGCCTCTTCTCCTTTTTCAGAAAAAGCCAACCCTCTCGCTCCGCCTCTTCTCCTTTTTTGGAAAAAGCCAACCCTCTCGCTCCGCCTCTTCTCCTTTTACAGAAAAAGCCAACCCACTTGCTCCGCCTCTTGTCATTTTTCGGAAAAAGCCAACCCTCTCGCTCCGCCTCTTCTCCTTTTTCAGAAAAAGCCAACCCTCTCGCTCCGCCTCTTCTCCTTTTTCGGGAAAAGCCAACCCTCTCGCTCCACCTCTTCTCCTTTTTCGGGAAAAGCCAACCCTCTCGCTCCGCCTCTTCTCCTTTTTCGGGAAAAGCCAACCCTCTCGCTCCACCTCTTCTCCTTTTTTGGAAAAAGCCAATCCTCTCGCTCCGCCTCTTCTCCTTTTTTGGAAAAAGCCAACCCTCTCGCTCCACCTCTTCTCCTTTTTCGGGAAAAGCCAACCCTCTCGCTCCGCCTCTTCTACTTTTTTGGGAAAAGCCAACCCTCTCGCTCCGCCTCTTCTCCTTTTTTGGAAAAAGCCAATCCTCTTGCTCCGCCTCTTCTCCTTTTTTGGAAAAAGCCAACCCTCTCGCTCTGCCTCTTCTCCTTTTTCAGAAAAAGCCAACCCACGTGCTCCACCTCTTCTCCTTTTTCGGGAAAGGCCAACCCTCTCGCTCCGCCTCTTGTCCTTTTTCGGAAAAAGCCAACCCTCTCACTCCGCCTCTTGTCCTTTTTCGGAAAAAGCCAACCCTCTCGCTCCGCCTCTTCTCCTTTTTCAGGAAAAGCCAACCCACTCGCTCCACCTGTCCTCCTTTTTTGGAAAAAGCCAATCCTCTCGCTCCGCCTCTTCTCCTTTTTCGGGAAAAGCCAAACCTGTTGCTCCGCCTCTTCTCCTTTTTCAGAAAAAGCCAACCCGCTCGCTCCGCCTCTTCTCCTTTTTCGGGAAAAGCCAACCCACTCGCTCCGCCTCTTCTCCTTTTTTGGAAAAAGCCAATCCTCTCGCTCCGCCTCTTCTCCTTTTTTGGGAAAAGCCAACCCTCTCGCTCTGCCTCTTCTCCTTTTTTGGAAAAAGCCAACCCTCTCACTCCGCCTCTTCTACTTTTTCGGGAAAAGCCAACCCACTCGCTCCGCCTGTCCTCCTTTTTTGGAAAAAGCCAATCCTCTCGCTCCGCCTCTTCTCCTTTTTTGGGAAAAGTCAACCCTCTCACTCCACCTCTTCTCCTTTTTTGGAAAAAGCCAACCCACTTGCTCCGCCTCTTCTCCTTTTTCGGAAAAAGCCAATCCTCTCGCTCCGCCTCTTCTCCTTTTTCGGGAAAAGCCAACCCACTCGCTCCACCTGTCCTCCTTTTTTGGAAAAAGCCAATCCTCTCGCTCCGCCTCTTCTCCTTTTTCGGGAAAAGCCAAACCTGTTGCTCCGCCTCTTCTCCTTTTTCAGAAAAAGCCAACCCTCTCGCTCCGCCTCTTCTCCTTTTTCGGGAAAAGCCAACCCACTCGCTCCGCCTCTTCTCCTTTTTTGGAAAAAGCCAACCCACTTGCTCCGCCTCTTCTCCTTTTTCGGGAAAAGCCAACCCTCTCACTCCACCTCTTCTCCTTTTTCGGGAAAAGCCAACCCTCTCGCTCCGCCTCTTCTACTTTTTTGGGAAAAGCCAACCCTCTCGCTCCGCCTCTTCTCCTTTTTTGGAAAAAGCCAATCCTCTTGCTCCGCCTCTTCTCCTTTTTTGGAAAAAGCCAACCCTCTCGCTCTGCCTCTTCTCCTTTTTCAGAAAAAGCCAACCCACGTGCTCCACCTCTTCTCCTTTTTCGGGAAAGGCCAACCCTCTCACTCCGCCTCTTGTCCTTTTTCGGAAAAAGCCAACCCTCTCACTCCGCCTCTTGTCCTTTTTCGGAAAAAGCCAACCCTCTCACTCCGCCTCTTCTCCTTTTTCAGGAAAAGCCAACCCACTCGCTCCACCTGTCCTCCTTTTTTGGAAAAAGCCAATCCTCTCGCTCCGCCTCTTCTCCTTTTTTGGGAAAAGTCAACCCTCTCACTCCACCTCTTCTCCTTTTTTGGAAAAAGCCAACCCACTTGCTCCGCCTCTTCTCCTTTTTCGGAAAAAGCCAATCCTCTCGCTCCGCCTCTTCTCCTTTTTCGGGAAAAGCCAACCCACTCGCTCCACCTGTCCTCCTTTTTTGGAAAAAGCCAATCCTCTCGCTCCGCCTCTTGTCCTTTTTCGGGAAAAGCCAAACCTATTGCTCCGCCTCTTCTCCTTTTTCAGAAAAAGCCAACCCTCTCGCTCCGCCTCTTCTCCTTTTTCGGGAAAAGCCAACCCACTCGCTCCGCCTCTTCTCCTTTTTTGGAAAAAGCCAACCCACTTGCTCCGCCTCTTCTCCTTTTTCGGAAAAAGCCAATCCTCTCGCTCCGCCTCTTCTTTTTTGGAAAAAGCCAACCCACTTGCTCCGCCTCTTCTCCTTTTTCAGAAAAAGCCAACCCACTTGCTCCACCTCTTCTCCTTTTTCGGGAAAGGCCAACCCTCTCGCTCCACCTCTTGTCCTTTTTCGGAAAAAGCCAACCCTCTCACTCCGCCTCTTCTCCTTTTTCAAAAAAAGCCAACCCTCTCGCTCCGCCTCTTCTCCTTTTTCAGGAAAAGCCAACCCACTCGCTCCGCCTGTCCTCCTTTTTTGGAAAAAGCCAATCCTCTCGCTCCACCTCTTCTCCTTTTTCGGGAAAAGCCAAACCTGTTGCTCCGCTTCTTCTCCTTTTTTGGAAAAAGCCAACCCTCTTGCTCCGCCTCTTCTCCTTTTTCAGAAAAAGCCAACCCTCTCGCTCCGCCTCTTCTCCTTTTTCAGGAAAAGCCAACCCACTCGCTCCACCTGTCCTCCTTTTTTGGAAAAAGCCAATCCTCTCGCTCCACCTCTTCTCCTTTTTCGGGAAAAGCCAAACCTGTTGCTCCGCCTCTTCTCCTTTTTCAGAAAAAGCCAACCCTCTCGCTCCGCCTCTTCTCCTTTTTCGGGAAAAGCCAACCCACTCGCTCCGCCTGTCCTCCTTTTTTGGAAAAAGCCAATCCTCTCGCTTCGCCTCTTCTCCTTTTTTGGGAAAAGCCAACCCTCTCGCTCCGCCTCTTCTCCTTTTTTGGAAAAAGCCAACCCTCTCACTCCGCCTCTTCTCCTTTTTCGGGAAAAGCCAACCCACTCGCTCCACCTGTCCTCCTTTTTTGGAAAAAGCCAATCCTCTCGCTCTGCCTCTTCTCCTTTTTCGGGAAAAGCCAACCCTCTCGCTCCGCCTCTTCTCCTTTTTTGGAAAAAGCCAACCCTCTCGCTCAGCCTCTTCTCCTTTTTCAGAAAAAGCCAACCCACTTGGTCCACCTCTTCTCCTTTTTCGGAAAAAGCCAATCCTCTCGCTCCGCCTCTTCTCCTCTCTTGGAAAAAGGTAAAAGCTTCTTCCTGAACCGGTCCCGTTGTTACAGTTCACTGCACAGCAATAAGGCATGGGGTTTTTTCTTTGGAAATTCCTGAACGCATGTCTGCACTCAAGCCGAACGGCAACGTCAGTAAACGGAAGCGGACTCAACTCAAGTGGTTTGTTTGGCTTAAATGACGTCACGCGCTGAGTGGTCACGAAAATAGCCGAACAGAAATTCGCAGTGATCTGCGCTAACTTATTTTAATTATTACTTATTAACAATACGTCTCGGGACCAGAAGAAAATTACAGAGGGGTTTTTAACATATAAAGTTTCAAATGTGCATAAAATTAAAACCGATGCCTCTGAGGTTTAAGAGACAATAATTCTGGTGTTAATAATGAAACATACAGCACTGACAGTTTTAAAAGGATCACATGGAGATTTATGATATATTACACGCTACATATAATAGTCAGTGCGTGTGCACATACAGTTGGGTATCCGGAGCTCACTAACCCACAAACTCTGAAATTAAACACCAGGTCAGTTTCTCTCAGCTCCCACTTCAGAAAACATGACCATCAACAAACCAGAGCTCATTAGAATAATCCCACCCCCTCATGTGAGTATCTCCACTCATGGATTCATGAAGAAAGTGCAACCTGATTGGCTGGTGGAAGAGGAGGTGGGGTGAGCAGTGGCTCATTATCATTTAAAGGAACAGCGGTGTTTGTTTAGAGCAGGTGAGGAGGCGCTGCAGTGTTTAACCAGGTGGGGTTTGATCAAAGCGTCTCTCAGGTGTTTTATTCCGACCTCAGGGAACTCCGGTTCGACTTGTGGAAAAGGGGTGGAATATATCTCCTTTATAGAACACGTTCTTAAAGTGTTGTTCATATTAACAATGAGATTTTGCCTGATGATATTTTTACTCTCTCAAACGCTGACATCATGCAGGTCCCTCGAGAGGTAAGTTTCAGACGTTTAATAATAATAATAATAATAATAATAATAATAATGTGATGAATCTCAGGCTATGTTGCAGTGATAATGAGTGGTCTTCCCTGACAACTTATTCCCATCTGTCTTATTTACATCTATCTACAACCCCGATTCCAAAAAAGTTGGGACAAAGTACAAATTGTAAATAAAAATGGAATGCAATGATGTGTAAGTTTCAAAATTCCATATTTTATTCAGAATAGAACATAGATGACATATCAAATGTTTAAACTGAGAAAATGTATCATTTAAAGAGAAAAATTAGGTGATTTTAAATTTCATGACAACAACACATCTCAAAAAAGTTGGGACAAGGCCATGTTTCCCACTGTGAGACATCCCCTTTTCTCTTTACAACAGTCTGTAAACGTCTGGGGACTGAGGAGACAAGTTGCTCAAGTTTAGGGATAGGAATGTTAACCCATTCTTGTCTAATGTAGGATTCTAGTTGCTCAACTGTCTTAGGTCTTTTTTGTCGTATCTTCCGTTTTATGATGCGCCAAATGTTTTCTATGGGTGAAAGATCTGGACTGCAGGCTGGCCAGTTCAGTACCCGGACCCTTCTTCTACGCAGCCATGATGCTGTAATTGATGCAGTATGTGGTTTGGCATTGTCATGTTGGAAAATGCAAGGTCTTCCCTGAAAGAGACGTCGTCTGGATGGGAGCATATGTTGCTCTAGAACCTGGATATACCTTTCAGCATTGATGGTGTCTTTCCAGATGTGTAAGCTGCCCATGCCACACGCACTAATGCAACCCCATACCATCAGAGATGCAGGCTTCTGAACTGAACGCTGATAACAACTCGGGTCGTCCTTCTCCTCTTTAGTCTGAATGACACGGCGTCCCTGATTTCCATAAAGAACTTCAAATTTTGATTCGTCTGACCACAGAACAGTTTTCCACTTTGCCACAGTCCATTTTAAATGAGCCTTGGCCCAGAGAAGACGTCTGCGCTTCTGGATCATGTTTAGATACGGCTTCTTCTTTGAACTATCGAGTTTTAGCTGGCAACGGCGGATGGCACGGTGAATTGTGTTCACAGATAATGTTCTCTGGAAATATTCCTGAGCCCATTTTGTGATTTCCAATACAGAAGCATGCCTGTATGTGATGCAGTGCCGTCTAAGGGCCCGAAGATCACGGGCACCCAGTATGGCTTTCCGGCCTTGACCCTTACGCACAGAGATTCTTCCAGATTCTCTGAATCTTTTGATGATATTATGCACTGTAGATGATGATATGTTCAAACTCTTTGCAATTGTACACTGTCGAACTCCTTTCTGATATTGCTCCACTATTTGTGGGCGCAGAATTAGGGGGATTGGTGATCCTCTTCCCATCTTTACTTCTGAGAGCCGCTGCCACTCCAAGATGCTCTTTTTATACCCAGTCATGTTAATGACCTATTGCCAATTGACCTAATGAGTTGCAATTTGGTCCTCCAGCTGTTCCTTTTTTGTACCTTTAACTTTTCCAGCCTCTTATTGCCCCTGTCCCAACTTTTTTGAGATGTGTTGCTGTCATGAAATTTCAAATGAGCCAATATTTGGCATGAAATTTCAAAATGTCTCACTTTCGACATTTGATATGTTGTCTATGTTCTATTGTGAATACAATATCAGTTTTTGAGATTTGTAAATTATTGCATTCCATTTTTATTTACAATTTGTACTTTGTCCCAACTTTTTTGGAATCGGGGTTGTATCTATCTATCTATCGATCTGTCCTGCCTAATTTATTTTCCCATTCTAATCTGTTTTATTCTCTGTATTTAATAATGTTAATGTTAGTTTTATTGATGAAAGTATAAATCAGTTTGAAAGCAAATAAATTCTCCTTAAATATTCTCATGACACTTATTGAGGTATTTTGCCAAAATAATTTATGATCATAATAGTTTTGTTACAAAAATACATTAGTATTTGTCTTTTATACCTTAGAATCCGTTTATTTGCTCTGCTAAGCCTGTACTCTCCTTCATAATAATAATAATAATAAGAAGAAGAAAGTATAAATACACAGGTGATTATAGGAAATTGCGTGCTCTGATTGGTCGAGAGATTCAGACGATTTCTTGATAATCCCCTCGAGCGGCTCGGCAAAATGGCGTCCAATCGCTTCGTCACTGTAAGTGAGGAAGAATTACAGATGATGAAAGAAAATTCTGTTCCTAAAAGCACTAAAGATGCTCCGAAGTTTGGTCTAAAACTATTCAAAGGGAAGGTGGGGCTGGGATTTATTTCATTGATTTCTCGGCGTGTGACTCAGCGTAGATCACTGACAAGTCTGCGCCGCAAAGTTATTACATTTACATGAAGATTTTGAAGATTGATAAATTATTTTTTATACAATTTTTTAAAAATAAGTCACCTGTGTATTTATACTCAAACAATTATCCACCTCGACCTCATCTCCGTTATTATTCAGTGATGTTCACCTCACCTTCAGCAAATAATTGTTAAATAGTTACAGTTGAGGAAAAGCAGACGATTCTAATCTACAGATTGCGGTAAAAAGCGTGATGAGTGTTCGTCTGTTTGAATGAGCAGAACTGAGCATCATCAAATCTGCTTTGTGCGTATTTATTTGGTTATTTAGCAGCGACAACGATGAGAAGCGTTCGTACAGCCAGCGCTCACTGTGTCCCGACCTGAAGCGCAACAGTGAGGACAGTCTGGGGGAATACGGAGACAGCGTGGACATCCAGTTCAACGAGGACGGCTCGTTCATCGGGCAGTACAGCGGCCGCAGAGACACGCAACCGTACGCGCACGGAGAGCACGAGAGCTCAGGGGTCCCGTCCCCAAACAACCCCAACATGCACCCTCCACCCAGCATCAGCTTCGGGGGGAACTGAGACACGACCAGACGACTCGGCTCTATCAGGAGACAGAGAGACTGAGATGGAGAGATCAACCTGACCTAGTCCTGGCATTCGTTCATAAGTAAACAAAGAGCATTTATTCACTGATGAGCAACTTTTTTTTTTTTTTTAATTAAAAGACACAAAAATATTCCATCACTGCCGATGACTAACAGTTTTTAGAGCACATTCACCAGTCTAAAGGCCTGGATAGACATTTTCTTTTTGTCGTCTCAGTGACGTCACTGAAGAGGGCAACGCAAAATGGCTGCCCCGTGCTTTCAGTTCACGACTCTCATCTTCACCGTATTGACCATCAAACCGCCATGGCTTCAAATAACTCCGCCCCCTTTCTGCTATGTAGTATTTCATATCTCACTTGTTCATAAGTGTCACGCTTCACCACGTACTGTACATGAGAGACACTCGGTTCCTGATTCATGAAAGATTTGCATATAAACATGATGATAACACCTGAAGTGAAAAGATTTACCCGACTCGTAGACGAGGAACGCATCTCTGATATGAGAAAAATCTTTTATTTATTTTTCATATTTACTTCAGTGAGTAAGCAGTTTGGTGCGTCTCCATCCTGTGTGTGTAACAGAGACCTTTTGCAGCAGCATTCACCAGTTTTGAAAAACAGTCTAACTGCCTTTAATACTCGAGGTTTAGTTTAGTTTAAAACTATTACAACTTTAAACATCTGAATTCATTGCGGATAATTTACCAAACGTGCAAATTAGCACTTGCTATTTGTGGGATTAGTAAGTCAGGGCTATCCACTAAATAGCCTCTAACTCAGGACAAGTGGAACCACAACTAGGAAACAAGGGGGAAAAAACATAAGTGTTTGAGTTTGACCAATAAATAGGGAATAAAATTTTGACTCACACTCTATGTAATGCCTTACACTCACCGAAAACACAATGCGCCGATATAAAATTTGCTTATATACGTAGTTCATTAGCTAACATGCTCTAGCTGAGTACTGCCGGTGACCTCCCAAAGGACAACGTTGTGGAAAACGTAGGTGGTGATCATTTGCGATGCTACGGAAGCGTGTTGCTGCCACACCAGAAAAAAAGAAAGGAAAATAAATAAATCAGTATCACGTAATAATGTGAAAAGTATATTTTAACACTATACTTTCACATTATTATGTAAAACTTTTCACGCTATAACGTGATAACTTTAAACTCAGACTCAAACATGACTTTCACATTTTAACAATATAAATGATCACGTTATAATGTGATACCAAATTCTCATTATAATATGAAATGTTTTGCATAATAACGTGAAAATAGATTGTTAAACTTTTCACATTATTACGTGATACTGATTTTTTTCCTTTTTTCTGATTGTGGCAGCAACACGCTTGTGTACGATGCGACTGTGTATATCCTGTGAGTAAATTTAATGTGCACCAGGGAAATCACTTCAAGCATGTTTACACTTACTATCGATGGTTAGCACATTCTTATTTTAAAAGATGCTCCTCCCCCTTTTTCTACAGTGTGACGTCAGTGTTACGCAATTCTGATTTTATTCGCGTTTGGCGATTACAAGGCTTGCAAGATTAAACGGAGAATGTGTGTAAATACACCGGGCGGTACGGTGGTGTAGTGGTTAGCGCTGTCGCCTCATACCAAGAAGGTCCGGGTTCGAGCCCTGTGGCCGGCGAGGGCCTTTCTGTGTGGAGTTTGCATGTTCTCCCCGTGTCCACGTGGGTTTCCTCCGGGTGCTCCGGTTTCCCCCACAGTCCAAAGACATGCAGTTAGGTTAACGTGGGGCGGCCTTGGGCTGAGGTGCCCTTGAGCGAGGTACCGAACCCCTGACTGTTCCCCGGGTGCTCTGGTGTGGCTGCCCACTGCTCTGAGTGTGTGTTCACTGCTTCAGATGGGTTAAATGCAGAGGATGAATTTCACTGTGCTTGAAGTGTGCATGTGACGAATAAAGGTTTCTTCTTCTTAATGAAGGGGCGTGGTCAGGGTGGGGCTGTGGCATGAGTGAGGGAGTGAAACCAGAAACCCGGAGGCTTGTGCAACACACACGACTGAATTAAATAATTCTTCAAAACACAAATAAAAGGCAGGTGATGTGGGATTTTGTTAGACGAGTCTTTCCAGGCCTTCAGAAAAGACACGATGACTATAACATTCCAGGTTAGTGTTTACAAATGCTGTCTTTCTTTTCTCCAGGTTTACAGATCTTTCACTTCACATCTCCTCTAACATTTCTCATCAGTCCCCATCAACTCCCTGTAAATCCTCAGTAAAGAATTCAACGTATGCAAAATTTGTGTGTCGTAATAATTTCAGACTAATAATCCAGACAAAATTACAAATGACAAAATGGTTTTGTTTTTTGGGATTTTTTTTCCCCCAAAATGGCTAACATTAGCATTATATTAGCATGCTGATACAGAGTGTATTACTGAAATAACACACACACGTCCACGTGCTCGTAGGGAAAGTTATGAAAAGAATTAACATTATTCATGCACAGATTAATGAATAATCCATCATTTCCCAGAATTCAGCATCAGGGAGTGAAAAGGAACGGGAGTAGTAATGATGTCTTACTTGTCTTTGAGACTTGAAAAAAGATATTCTGTATATTTACGTTTTCTTTAGTGTTGTAGTAAAATTGTGTTCGTCTTTCATAAGCAGATATGTTTATTTTACATTTTTTTAAGAAATACATTAAGTTCTTACAAACATTTTTTTAATATATACATTAATGGATTTTTTTTTTAGTCATGAGTGTGTTAAATCCAGCATTCTATAAAACCCATACTGTACCACAGCAGCATAAGTACCTTATAAGGGATTTAGAAAAATATATATACACATTTACTTTTTTTTTTTTTTTTTTGGATCACTCTTCCATAAGCAGATATGTATTAATTTGCACAATATTTTATTTCTTTTTCTGTAAAAAAAAAAAAAAAATTGCTGTACATCTTTTCCCTTCATCACAATTTTCTGTACATTATTATTATTAGTTAATGGTCATGTTTATGTTCATTATAGCTTTATAATAATAATAATAATAATAATAATAATGCCATACTGTACCATAGCAGCATATGTATCTTCTATGCCTCCATGTACGGTGTGTACTCGTCTGCCACGTTTATTCTTCTTCAGTCTTATTTTTGAGCCATTCAGGAATCGTGTATCTGTGTATCATTACCGCTGTAGCGTCATCTGCAGGGTGTTCAGTCGTGTACGTGTTGCTACTTGCTATAAGGTAAAAACTCCACAGACAAATTCTGTGCTATAAAAAAACATTGCTGTGAATCAAAACTAAACTTGATTAGCCGCACATGCTAACCGCATGAATCTCGCCGCAGATATGGCGACTCTGTGTGTGTAAGGTCGTGCCTGTTTATTCCCCTTTTAATGCTGAAATTTCAATATGATGCCTTACAGAGCTATGGCTCTTTTTGTCCTCTTTTTCTATTTCCATCTGTCTTTTTTAAGTCTCTGTCCATCTGAGATAACGCCAAGCGTGAGTCACTAAGAGATGTGGTTGAGCTCAGTATGTGTCGAGAATCAGTTGTGCGAGATATCGTCATGTGGTTAATGTAGACACTTTTTTTTTTAATCAATCATCACTATTCAGGAGTTCCATCTGGGAGAAAATGCTGACACAAGTAGCATTAAAAAAAAAAAGTCAGTTAATCAATCGCATTCTGTTTTCTACTCAAATAGCTTTTCATTTTAAACCAGATAAAATGCTAAAACATGGATTAGCTAACTGCTAGCTATCACAGAGATATAAACGTAAAGGACATGTTCCGTGAAAGTGTGGACAACATGGCGGACAGAATTGTTCCAGACTGAAGAATGTTTACACGCAGTTCTGAGAGCTATAAGAACCTTAAGAGAAATATTACAAACAGTTTTATTTGCTGTTTTTATTACAGTGGTTATGTTTTGCTAAATAACCTGCAATAGCTGAAGAGCAGCATACTGAACTTGCTGGGTAGCATTCGTTAGGTGGGTAGCGAGTTATTTAATCAAAAGTTGACAGACTTGTCAATTCATACGAATCATGTTTATGCTTCCATTTAGCCATCAAACATGCATAAGCGGTTGGGAAGTTTGTGGAACTTGCTAGCTAGGTGTTATTAGCTGGGTAGCTAGTTATTGAAGCAAAACTTTAACACCAAAAGTCATGTAAGTCAAATCACTGATTCATTTTATACATGAATGATCGATCGTGAAAGAGAGTTACTTTTAGCTAGCTAATGTAACTCCGTTTGACAGAACTTTCTTGCGAGTGTTACTGAGCTAGTCCGTTCTCTCGACCAGCTTGTTTTTTGCTATAAGAGCTCTGGGTTGGGGCTAAAAAAAAAGACAGCCAAGCTGATGCCATCACTTGCTCATCAGCTTGGCTGTCTTTTTTTTTAGCCCCAACCCAGAGCTCTTATAGCAAAAAACAAGCTGGTCGAGAGAACGGACTAGCTCAGTAACACTCGCAAGAAAGTTCTGTCAAACGGAGTTACATTAGCTAGCTAGAAGTAAAAACAACTTATAATGAAAATTTTGAGGTAATGTGACTCTTGGAGTTGATCTTTTTGCTTTAATAACCAGTTAGCCAGCACAGAAACGCAAATATGACTTTAAGAGAGGAGAAAAAAAGTCAGATTTGTATTACTGTGCTGCCTAGCATTAATTGGCTGGCTAGCTAGCTATTAAAGCAAAAAAATTGACACCAATATTCATTATCTCAAATATTTTCGCTAGCTAACGTGACTACCTGCCAGAACTTGCTCACTAGTGTTATGTAGCTAGTCCGTTATCTTGACCAGCTCGTTTAGTTTCCTTTCGTTGCTACAAGAGCTAAGGGTCGAAAAAGTAGAGTTGTCCGTATCCAAGCCGAGGACGGAGTGATTGTAAGACACGCTAAACATGATGATAAAAGATGAAGCTGAATCCCAAATGAAATGCATCAGATATTTATTAGCGCGACAACTGCAGTGAAATGTCAGATCACGATAATATCGTAAACTGAGATGATTGATTACTTCGGCACATGCTGAGCTGTCAAACCTAACGACAGGCTGCAGATTTTTTTTTTCCTCTTCTTGCTAGAATTTAGTGAATTTATTAGACGAGTTGCTAAGCAGACAGCCGGAAAGAATCAGCGAGGCTCTCTGAATGTAAATAAACAAAAAGATTGTCATTTAGTATTTCACTTCCATTCTTTTTGCCAAAGGATTTTTTTTAAATATACAAAAACATTGTTCTTATTTTGCCATTTCACAGGTTTGATAATACTTTAGATGAGTAGGAAATGGGAATGCAAACTTTTTTGTTTTTATTAATCATGAAATGACTCACGAAGCTTCGCTACTGTTGATGTACATGAAGAGTGTAATGAAGTGAAGTGAAGTGAAGGAACTCTTCCTGTAGGGGGCGCTCTCAGGGCTGTTAGTTTCACACCTTTTTTGTAACAATAAGCAAAACCGCTGCATAAAGTGTTTCCATGCACCTGTTTTAATGCTAACTGTGGATTTGCGCATGAATAAAAACAATTTCAAAAACACACCTGAACATGGTATTAAGTATTTCCTTTTCTGTCAAAACGTACACTGCGGCTGCCGCGTTTCAGAAGTGCGATTTGAGACAAAGCCACGCAAAGGTCACTGGAAAACTTCTACGTTAGTAGCTGCTAAATGTTTAGTTGGCTAAATAACGCTGCTTTCTAAATACTGTAACACACTTTAGCCGCAATAGTAGTGTGAGATTTGGGACGCAGCCATGTTGGAGGTTTATCACGAGAAACGATGTGGTGTGTGGAAGCTGACAAATGTAAAATCAGAATTCTAAATAAAAAAAAAAAAATTCAAATATAAAATACACCCTCACTGGACACTTTATTAGGAACACCCCCACCTGCTGTTCTCTGCAGTTCTGTAATCAGCCGATCCCTCGACAGCAGCACGACGCATCAAATCCCACAGATACAAATCAGGAGCTTCAGTTAATGTTCACAATGTTCAAACATCAGAACGGGAAACACTGTGATCTCACAGTGTGACTTTCTCTCACTGTGGTCTGGGTGTTGGTTTGATCCAGATGGACTGGTTTGAGTATTGCTGGGTTTCACGTGACGTCACATCCGCCTCATTAGTTGTTCAAAACTTTAGCTGGTGGTTGACAAAGCGTTTGTATGGAGGTGGTGCATTGCTCGCATGAAAAATGCCTTACGCTTGCGTGGTTTTAGGTTGTTCGAATCAAACCATGAAATTGATCAAAGTTTCTTCAGGGTTCCTCATGAACCAATAAATGGTGAATGAACACAGGATTTACAAAAAGACGTGGAGAGAGGTGGCTTTTGAACCTCTGACTGAAATCGAAGGGAGCCGATTCGAAGCATGCTCAAGTTTGCAGTGATCACTGGGTGAAAGGTTTGTATTTCCCTCTCGGCTCTGTCCTTCGTGTTTTCCAAGACACCGTTTTCTCTGTCCTTGCTATTCGTCGTTATTTTACGGTACATTTTTTTAGTCCCGAAGTGCTGAAGTCCCCGGCTGTTTCTTTGTTTACTCCTCACAAAGTCCATACGCATGAAGGTCGCAACAAAATTCTTCCCCAGCCGTACAGTTCCAATGCGCCGTGATCTCTTCTCCGTCTCGTTTAACTCAGATCCAGGTCTTTAAAGGGGTTTCTGATGGTCTTTGTGAATGAGTTAGCTGAGAGATAAGAGCCAACACAAGTGAGAATCAAGCCAACTGTTTGTTTACACTTCAACTTGCAGCGCTTCGTTGTAAAGACGCAAATGATAAAGTTTAAAAAAAAAAATAATAAACCCCACACAACACACTCACACGGGCAAAAACGATCCAGGATTCATTGGGCAGCGACTCGATCCCGAGGTCCTTTACCCAGCCACATACAAAACAGTTGTAAGCCTCCGCACTCTTCCACGCTTTCATCTGTTCTGCGGTGTAGAAGGACGTCTGCAACACCAGATAGTTGGAGATGTCGGGGAACTTGACTGAAGGGTAGTTTTCCAGATCGTATGACAAATCCTTCTTTCCCAGACTGTAGGGGTCGATTCCATTGCACACAGCGATCTTCTGAATAGATCTAAAGCCAGCAGTGGCTTCTAGATTACGAGCGTACTCTGATAAGTTATTGCTCGTTGTTTGCACTACGGCAGCCGTTTAGACCACCAGCTATTTCACTTCTGGTAAAACCACGGGGGGCATGTGACTGAAACCCAGCAATTTCAGAAGCTGCTGATCTCCTGGGGTTTTCACACACAACAGTCTCTAGAGTTTACACAGAATGGTGCAGAAAACAAAAAACACTGAGTGAGTGAGCGACAGTTCTGTGGGTGGAAACAAACGCCTTGTTGATGAGAAAGGGTCAGAGGGGAATGGACAGATTGGCTCGAGCTGCCAGGAAGGATAGAGTAACTCACTTTTTATAAAATCACTTTTTACAACCGTGTTGATTAGAAAAGCATCTCAGCAGAACACCACATTGGGTTCCACTCCTGCAACCAAGAACAGGGCAAAAGAATCAACAAGTTCCTATTAAAGTGGCCGGTGAGTGTAGAACTATAAATGGATAAAAGTGTGACATGTTATTGTTTAAAAGAAAACCATCTCAGCGCGCGCACACACACACACACACACACCGGCCACTTTAATAGGAACCTGTTGTTGATTCTAAGATCCCTGTTCTTAGCTGCAGGAGTGGAACCCAATGTGTTCTTCTGTTCTGCTGTTGCATGCTGAGATGCTTTTCTGCTCACCACGGTTGTAAAGAGTGATTATATGAGTTACTATATCCTTCCTGGCAGCTCGAACCAATCTCAGATCAACAAGGCATTTGCAGGCATGCAAACTGGTCAGGGGTGAAAAAGGTGAGAAGGGTGCACGGACACACGGCACACGCGCAAAAGTACATTTCGTAGTCTACGTTATAAAAAAAATTGCAACCAGTGACATCTTGAATTTAATACAGTACAAAATAACTTTCCATAAACATGTCTTAATAAGTTACTGTTGAGTGGCCGGTAAATTGTACCATTTATTTGTCAGTGGCCGGTAAAGTTTGATATTTTGTGAAGTTAATTTTCACCCCTGTGTACAACACAGTGGGCTATTTACAAAAAGGTATATATTACTGCCTGTGCTATCTAACAGACCTACCCCAGAGGACACACCTGGCCAATCCCTGTCTGTCAATTTTTTTAAAGGCATCACCTATGTGAAATCAGGGGCGGATCTAGAAAAATATTTATGGGGTGGCAAGAGGGGGGCAGGAATTTTTGAGGGGTGGCAACGTATTACAGACATGTATATATACTGAATTTAATCACAGTTTGACGACAAATAGTATGTACACACTACAAAAGGGCACAGACTGCCATTTACAAACTCATACAGATAAACTTAATCTCATGCCTTTATTGTTCACGAAGAACACACATTCTCAGATGAGGTCTATACCGTTTCTGGACAGTTTTATACTGTATATGCAAAAGAACAGACACTAAAAAACAACAATAACAACACTGCTTCAAGTTCAGCATGATTTAAACCATTTACACCAGTGTCACATTTTATAGTTTTTTTCCTCACGCTTTGTAAAGGCTCACCAGTGAGCATAACATGAACTTGTCATGCCTACAACAGCTGAATGCGGCGATTTCCATGTTGCTCAGCAAAACGCTTCACAAATTTATCAAGATCTAATGCTTTTGTGCGCTTTGATTCAATGCTGAGTACAGCCAAACTTGATAGTCTCTTTTCTGTCATAGTCGACCGCAAATAAGTCTTTATGAGCCTGAGAGATGAAAAACTTCGTTCACAGGATGCTCACAGGCAAGACAACCGCTATTTTACACAACCTGAACAACTCAAAAAAAAAACAAACATCATCTTGGTATGGGTCCAAAACCAGTGAACTCCATGAGAGTGGTAGGACTCTCCTGTTCCCCCTTTTTTCTGTCGAGTACTCTCCTCGTCTGATGTAACTCATGTTTAAGATCCTCAATATTTGAATCATAAGCTTCAGCCAATAGCAATGTTTTCCTTGACAGACGGTGAATCAATATTAACTTTTGTGGCCGACTTTACACAAAACTAATGTCAGACCTAGCTAACATTAGGCCAAAAAAAAAGTGTTTCAGGTAACATGAAATACTAAAATAAGGTCGGTAGGTAGGAAATTTTTTTTCTTAATTTGTTTTATTTTGTTCGAAAAAATTAACACAAGTAAACATCTTACAAAATAGTATTTTGGCACAGAATCCTTTATACCACACATCATAATAAAATAAGTGTTTTAAATCTTTAAACGAATAAAAAAAATATCGCAAGAGTTCGAGTTATGATCTGCAGAAGCGTATTGCTGCCACACTCAAAAAAAATTGGCTTAGACTCAAGTAATTACGTGAAAAGATATTGTTAACAGAGTTATCACGTTTTTACAATATATTTATCATGTAATAACATATCACGTTATTTCATGATATTTTCATGTGATAATGTGAAAACACCTTATCAAGAAATAACGTGAAAATATGGTTTAACGTCCTAGGCTAGGCTACTTCCATTAAAAGCAGACGGCCTCGCCTCGCCTACTGTAGAACTTGGGTCGAGCAAAAACACGGAGCAAAAACATGGCTGAATCCTGAATGACTCCTATTTGTATAAATAGGGGACTACATAGGCGGCAAAATGTAGTGTTTTTCCCTGCCATGGAAGTGCACTTGTATACTGAAGAGGAAGCAATTTGCATTACAGCCAGGAGGGCTGATAGAAGTGGCAAAACATTTTACTTTTTATCGTTTCTTTCACAACTTGAATGCGTTGAAACAAAAAATTATGACAAACTAACGCCACTTACACTAAAATATCGAGGGAAATTTGTAATAAAAACTTTACGGTCGGCAATTTCGACGCGGAAATTCTCGATCGGTCGGGTTACCGGAAACACACTTTTTTTTTTTTGCCTTACATGTATAGTTAGCTAAATAACCTTCTCCAACCTGATTTTTATCCTCTCAAAATCAGCATCGCAACTATACTAGCACTGTTCATTCATTATAATTTCATTTTTTGATAGATAGTTAATCAGCTTTTACCCCTTTCCTCCCGTGTCTCCTTTCCTCGCGACTCCTGGCTCCCTCGCTTTGCGCCTCTCAATTTTCCAAAACAACCAATCTCTGGCGTTATCTCTCTCGTGCTGCATTCGCCGCAGTCGGACATTGGAAATTCGCGCACGTAAATGTCAAATTGGCCGTAATTTTTCTTTGAATTCGTCGCTGCCAACTGGGGTAGCAGCAGGGGTGGCAAGGCTTTCTTTTAGAGTGGCATATGCCACCCCGGTAGATCCGCCCATGGTTATTCACCCCCGAGCGCGCTGGAAACTGTTCCATTGGTATTCAGATTCAGTCGCGAGATGAGGTTGCCAGATCTCTCTATAAAAAGGTGACTTTGCGGTCTGAATCTGTGGAATATTCATAAGCGAGGACTGGCAACCAGCAGTGGGTTGTGCACCAGCTGATCAGAACTCCAATGGAAAAGCAGCGTGTTAGTAACTGTTTATCTTGATTGGCTGTAACCTTGTAAGTGAAATGTTTGGCAACAATAGCGTTGTAGCCTGCCTACCCCCCCCCCCCCCCCCCCCCCCAAAAAAAACTCTTCGGATCTACACGATTCACACAAGTGACCTATTTTGGGACCAAAACGGCGAATTTCGCCGAAAGGTGAGGAGTTTTGCATGTGTGCATTTGTTGAGAGTCCTGTAGATCTCTGGACTATAAGGCTCTAGAGACCTACAGAACTGTCACTCACTCAAGTTTTTTTTTTTTAAACCATTCTGTGTAAACTCGAGACTGGTGCGTGAGTGAAAACCCCAGGAGATCAGCAGCTTCTCAGTAGAACTGAAGACATTCTAGCAAGTTCTGCATTCACAGTCTTGTAGGTGGAAATTTCCAAGTTGTAATGATGCCATTTCTCACCTCAAGACATTTGAAGTGTGAAATAAAATTGCAGCACAGCAACGATGGAAAATAGCAAGTTGCTTAGCAACAAGCTAGCTGGCTAACATGATCATGCTCGCTAAACTTATGATTCTGTAAAGCTGCTTTGCGACAATGTTTATTGTTAAAAGCGCTACACAAATTAACTTGACTTGATTCCGTTTTCAAAACAGTGAGTAGTAAAGTCAGGGTCATAAATTTAACCCAGTCCCGTGTCTGTGCTGCTATAAACGCATTTAAAAGTAGAGAAGGGAGACTTTACACTGTTCAGCATGAGCAGCCGTGTTAGACGACTTAAACACATGGACGTGTGCACAGGAGAGGAGGGGAATGAAAGTCAGCCAGAGCAAGACGGAGGGAGGACATGTTCGTGAACGAGGGAGAGGATGGTGAAATGGTACAGCTCCAAGGAATAGAGGCGGTCAAAGCAGAGGAGTTCAAATCTCTGGGGTCAACTGTTCAAAGCAATGGTGAGAGTGGAAGAGGAGTGAAGGAGAGCGTAGGCAGGTTGGGATGGATGGAGGAGAGAGAGTCAGGAGTGATTTGTGACGGGTTACCAGCCAGAGTGAAAAGGAAAGTGTAGAAAACAGGAATAAGAGCAGCGATGGGGTTCGGTTTGGAGACACAAAAGACAGGAAACTGAACTGGAGGGAGCAAAGCTGATCAGATTCTCACTGGGAGAGACAAAGTTGGACAGGATTAGAAAAGCGATATTAGAGGGACAGGACATGTAGGACGGCTTGGAGACAAAGTGAGGGGGCGACGCTGAGACGGTTTGGACACGTACAGAGGAGAGATCCAGGGTTTACTGGGAAAAGAACGCTGGAGATGGAGGTGCAGGTAGAAGAAAAAGAGGAAGTGCAAAGATGAGATCTATGGACATGGTGGAGGAGGACATGAGGACGGTTAGTGCTACAGCAAAAGATGGAGGACAGGAGGAGATGGAGGGACATTAGCCACCATGCTGACCCCTAAAGGGTACAGATGAAAGAAGTGTGAGCAGCCATTCTGTTGGTTTGACATCACTCCATAATGTTTCGGTGAAGAAAACAGTCGTTGAAAAGACGACCCCATGTTGACGAGTTGAAATGTAAAGTTGACGGTGTTTCACAGCTAAGAGTTTAAACATTTCAGAAGAATATAAACACATTACATTCCATGCACTTACCTTATGGTCCTTCCATTTTGTTGACTCTCCTGCCTCAGAGGCGCGAGTCACCGCGTCGTAAGAATGAGTGCAACAATCACGCGCACACATACAGGTGTTCCTATTAAAATGACCAGTGAGCGTGTACAATTTGGCTCACCATTTGAAATAAATGGACTAAAGAAAAATTGCTTTCAGACGTGTTTATGCTGATTACAGAGGGGAATCTACTCCAGGCCGTCCTCCTTTACTTGCTTTTTTCCAGCCAGCGGTCCTGTGTGCGATGGAGATGTGACGCACTTCCGAGTCGTTACAGGAAGTTGTCGAAAAGAGTATTGAGACCACTGAGCTCTAGCACCGGGCCATTTCCGGGAAATAAGAGTTTGGGTCGTGGCGCCAGCGTGTGTGTGTCAGCCTCGGTTCGGAGGCTTCAGTTTGGAAAACTGTAAGAGTAGAATAATATAAAGTACAGACACTTGGTATATTTTACTTCTGTGACTTAAACTGTTCATTTTTGGATCACGCTTCATTTTTGTGGCTCATAGAGTAAATACATATGCGATATTTACTGTAGGGACACGGGATCAGAAAACTATTTTATTTATAAGCAGGAGCCACACGGACCCTTAGGGGACCGATGTTTTTCATTTCTCTTCACTTTGCCTCATAGACATGAACGTGATGCTCAAGGTGTTTATTTTACTTTTCCCTGGGAATCCCACACGTGTCACCTTCCACCCAAGTTACAGAAAATCAGAATTTCTGAGATTTCTGTTTTTTTTTTATTTGTTTTTAAATCTCAAAATCATAAATGCATGACATTTAAAAATCTGAACAATCTTTTAGAAGGGAAATCTTTCCCAGATCATGTTCAAAGCAAAGACCAAAAAAATAAAGCAAAACTTAAAATGTATTAAATAAACTAGGACACACACACACACGCCTATTTTTTTATATTATTATTATTAAAAATCTCGAATGGTCATTACATTAGTGTTGTAGCTCCAGTGGAAAACTTGGACAAACTCTGACCATGGAGTCGATTATACATTTAATAAAAATTTAAGGAGTCTTTTTAAATTTTGGTGAAAGAATTAAACAGAATTCTTCTGAAACCCATTTTATTATTCAGCTACATTCAAGCCCAGTTTGTGCCATCACACCAAAATACCTTACAATCAAACCACACAACACCAAACAAGTTCTCCTCCCGTAATACTGTAAACGCTGTAACACCCGAGTGCATCACTTAAAACTGAGAACAAACAAAACCCTCACTCCAGGAATAAGATCCGAGGATCGCAGAGGTCAAACCCTGAAGGTTATTCACATGCAGAGTAAAAACAGCACCTATGACCTGGATATAAGTGTGTATACATTTAAAAAAAATAAAAACCAACCCCTAAAAGAAAAACAAAAGCAGCGTACAGTCCTGTGCAAGTGTCTTCAGCACATGTAAAGAAATCCTGTCAACCAAAAACATCTCATCTCATCATCTCTATCCGCTTTATCCTGTTCTACAGGGTCGCAGGCGAGCTGGAGCCTATCCCAGCTGACTACGGGCGAAAGGCGGGGTTCACCCTGGACAAGTCGCCAGGTCCAAAAACACCTTTTAAAAAATATATATGTTTCAGCATCTTTTTAAATAAACACCTTTAATCAGTGAGTCATAATAAATGAAACAGAGTCAGTATTTGGTGTGAGACGACCCTTTGCCTTATAAAGAAAAAAAATAATCCGTCTCAGGTCCAGTGAGGTCAGTTTTATGCGGAAATGATCTGTAGGTTTTCCTGAGCATCTTACAGAACCAGCCGCAGTTCTTCTGGACACTTTGACTGTCACACTCACTTCTTCATTTTACACCAAAACCCAGCAGCCTTCATTATGTTTTCTTTTTCCATCTGGAAAGTGTCTCTTATGGAATATGCTGCTCAGATACAAACTTTTTTTCTGTAACATTTAATTTTGGAAAAAAAAACGTTTGGACTCTAAAATGTTTTTGTACCGACTCAATGTAGCAGTCATCAAATAGAAATCTGTAACAAAGTTTGGATGGGGAGAAGAAAAAAAAAAAAAAGGGGGGGGGTGCCAGGACTTTTGCACAGTACTGTAGATATAAACATTCACTCGTATATTTTGAGTATGTGTGTACATTACACTGTGATGGGTCTGTGCGAGTGCACGAAGCTGAATTTTACGAGGCCTCTACTTAACATCGGTTACTTTTTTATTTTAGGAGTAGAATTAAATTAATTATTAAACACTTGTGCTGCTGTCAGACGAGGAACAGACGAGGAACAGACGAGGAACAGACGACCCTCAGGCACCGACCGTTTGGGTCAAAGATTTTTGGTGCATCTCTAGATAACTGAGGTTAACCTGATACTCATCTAATATACGAGTGCTAGGCGGAACACGTTGATCGTTCACGTTAAATCGGAGTACTCGCCGTTTTCCATCCTCTCAGAAATAAAGGCAGGAAACGCTTCTGTTCCTGACGGCAGTTTTGGTTTTTGGTCCCAGTAGTGTGTATCAGCTCACACCTGGGAACCCGCGTGTGCTGTACCTTCACCTCAACGATGCCATTTTACATCCTAAAGCAGTACAAACAAAAGTTTGGTGCCTTTATTTCCGAACAAACGCTACAAATGTGCGATGATGCAAGTGGGCGGAGCTTCCAAAGATTCACATGATGATTGGCTCACCTGCTGGATTCGGTGGGCCGGAAATAAGACGCCTGATCTTTTGGTGTTAAAACGAGGAGATGCTACAAGATTTGGCAAGTTTGCATTTATAATACAGACCATTACATGGGCGTGCAAAAGTTTGTACACCCATAATGTCTGTGTGAAGAAACGCATTTCTTTTTCATAACTGAAATGTGCATGCCTGCAACAAGAAAACATTAAAAAAATTAAATAAAATAAAAAAAAATAAAGGAAGGTTTAAAAATAATAATAAAAAAAAAAATCCTGAAAAGCCTTCCAGACCTGAAACAAATAAGACGGAGTAAGAAAAATCTGGCAGCAATGCAAAGAACTATTTATACATCAATTTATTTTTCCTGATTTACTCTACTTTTTAAATGATTTATTTAAATCTTTTGAATTTTATTTGTAATCTATTTTCTACCCCCCCTCAGCTCTGACCGTCCACGCCATCATCACTTTCTCTCACTCAATATATTTAAACCGCCAAAGAGTAAACAAATCAATTTACACAACAGTAATTACTCGCATTTCTCAGGTAAATTGAGCGCCGTCTCAGGAAGACACCGATCTAAAACGTCCTCTGCATCTCCAGGAAGTCTGTTCGAGCTCCTGATGTGTTCTTAATATTGCTCCTTCACATCATACGCGTCTAACACAGAGGTAAATCACGTGACGTGCCCCGCCCCGCCCCGCCCCGATCCCGCCGAGTGACCGGTGTTCTCTGGGTTAACGAGTAGGCGGGGCTTCAGCCACATAAGAATATGAAGAGTTTGACATCGTGGTGATCGTGAGCAAATGAAGTACGTGACTGAATGCATGTCAAGCTCCGCCCCCTGACCCTTCCTCTCAATAAAATCAGGATACGCAGACAGCATGAGCAAAATAACATTTTTAAAGCAAATAAATGGATCCTACAAAATATCTTAAAATGCAAAAATATATGTTAAAAAAAAGTGAAGAAAAACAGCACGCTTAAGGAGGACAAAGAGCGGAGATTTTACACAAACAAACAGAAAACATTTTCCTCTTAGTGGTAGTAAACGATTTTATCATAATAAGCAGAACTCCATCGAACCGGATCAGATCGAGGAGGCGTTTATAAGCAGGAAGTTTAGACCACATGTACACCTTTTTCTTCAGGATTGTTTTTTACCGGAACAGCAACAACTTCTGAGATTCAGACAGACATCACTCGATGTATTTTAGCTGCTGTAAAGCCGATAGACCCGTACTAACGATCCGCTACGGTTTACACTGAAGCGGATTATTTTTATTGTTGATCAACTGAATAGGCAGCGTTGTCAGGTAGTGAACGTTCTCTTCTCCGAGAGTAAAATCTGTCTGAGAAGGAAAACTGTCTTGTCCATGTCTCTTCTTCAGCTGAAAACATTTATATTGTTTGGTTCTTCTTAAATAAATACTTTAATTATATTTACACTGGTATCGCACTGTATTAGGGCTTGGCAATATGATCTACGATTGTCATCATGATAAATGGTATAATACGCCTTTTTGAGACATCGGTATTTTTAGAATTTTTTTTAATGATTATGAATGAAATGGAACTGAAATGAAACTGCTGATTGTTTCATTCAGTTGAAAATCTCCAGATTTTTCAATGTTAGAATTTAGTTCTTGTAGATGAAATCTATAAATATCAGATTCAGTTTTTTAATTTTAAAAACAAGGCATCACTTGTTTTCTTGGCAGTTTGTTTAACACATCACACATCAAGATACATGTGTTTTGTATTAAAGGTCCGTCAGGTATCGCTGGAGGATGTGTCTCATTTTGCCCAGCCCATGGACTTTATTATTATTATTATTATTATTATAAGCACCATGGACAGAATTTATGATTTAAAATAGTGTACCTGTGATGTATTGCGTCTACATTACATCCCCCCCCAGATCTTACCTTCCTGTCATTTACTGCCACTAGAAGGAAAATATTTAAAGCGCTCTCTAGTGGCGATTGGGATTTTTTTTTGGGGGGGAAGGAAAGAAAAAGAGAGAAAAAGAGAGAAAAACAGAGAAGCTGCCAACAAACCAACAAAAACCTACTGAGCCTGAGCAATTTTTTTTCATCCTGCCAGCAGGAGGCGCCAACACTAGGCTGGTTTCTGTTTCGTACAATGGAACAGGTTTGCTTTTACGCTTTCTCCACCATTGATCCTTATTCGATCTCTGGTCTCATCATCATCATCATCATCCTCCTGCCAGTCATGCTTTAGTGGAGTGAGCTCTGGTGCAGTGATATCACCATCCTACACACACACACACACACACACACACACACACGCACACGATTAAGCGGGAGGTGAATATTCAGTTGCAGTCATTCCTCTGATGTAACGTGAGTTGGTGATTTTAGAGAAACATCTGCAGCGTGCGGATCGTTACCTGCGGTTTGGAGAAGTTTCTGTTAATGCACCACTGCACAAAGTACTTCCTCGCCGCTTCCAGATTCTTCTCATCTGTTTTTTTGCAGTAAACTCTGATCAGCTGCTCGGCAAATTGCTCCGGCAGCAACTTGGACACCTGCAGGAGTAAAAACACACAGCAGTGCACAGCGTGCTCACGCGACAATTCACTGCTCTACAGCGTCATGTATTACTCAGGAGCCCGTGTACACACCGCTCCTTACACACAGACAAGTGGAAAAGTTGTGTTTATTCTGTACATGTTTGGGTTGATGATTCGGAGAATAAAAAGAGTTGCGGTGCATCGTGGGAAATCATGAGCACAACAGATAATTAACAGTTATTCCATGAAATCGAGTCGTACATGAACAGACAGCGCTATAATCCATGTACGATGAGATTGAGTGGAATAACTGTTTTATTCTCTCCACATTCACTGGATTTTGAGAAACTGAGCCTTTTTATACAACCCCGATTCCAAAAAAGTTGGGACAAAGTACAAATTGTAAATAAAAACAGAATGCAATAATTTACAAATCTCAAAAACTGATATTGTATTCACAATAGAACATAGACAACATATCAAATGTCGAAAGTGAGACATTTTGAAATTTCATGCCAAATATTGGCTCATTTGAAATTTCATGACAGCAACACATCTCAAAAAAGTTGGGACGGGGCAATAAGAGGCTGGAAAAGTTAAAGGTACAAAAAAGGAACAGCTGGAGGACCAAATTGCAACTCATGAGGTCAATTGGCAATAGGTCATTAACATGACTGGGTATAAAAAGAGCATCTTGGAGTGGCAGCGGCTCTCAGAAGTAAAGATGGGAAGAGGATCACCAATCCCCCTAATTCTGCGCCGACAAATAGTGGAGCAATATCAGAAAGGAGTTCGACAGTGTAAAATTGCAAAGAGTTTGAACATCTCATCATCTACAGTGCATAATATCATCAAAAGATTCAGAGAATCTGGAAGAATCTCTGTGCGTAAGGGTCAAGGCCGGAAAACCATACTGGGTGCCCGTGATCTTCGGGCCCTTAGACGCCACTGCATCACATACAGGCATGCTTCTGTATTGGAAATCACAAAATGGGCTCAGGAATATTTCCAGAGAACATTATCTGTGAACACAATTCACCGTGCCATCCGCCGTCGCCAGCTAAAACTCTATAGTTCAAAGAAGAAGCCGTATCTAAACACGATCCAGAAGCGCAGACGTCTTCTCTGGGCCAAGGCTCATTTAAAATGGACTGTGGCAAAGTGGAAAACTGTTCTGTGGTCAGACGAATCAAAATTTGAAGTTCTTTATGGAAATCAGGGACGCCGTGTCATTCGGACTAAAGAGGAGAAGGACGACCCGAGTTGTTATCGGCGCTCAGTTCAGAAGCCTGCATCTCTGATGGTATGGGGTTGCATTAGTGCGTGTGGCATGGGCAGCTTACACATCTGGAAAGACACCATCAATGCTGAAAGGTATATCCAGGTTCTAGAGCAACATATGCTCCCGTCCAGACGACGTCTCTTTCAGGGAAGACCTTGCATTTTCCAACATGACAATGCCAAACCACATACTGCATCAATTACAGCATCATGGCTGTGTAGAAGAAGGGTCCGGGTACTGAACTGGCCAGCCTGCAGTCCAGATCTTTCACCCATAGAAAACATTTGGCGCATCATAAAACGGAAGATACGACAAAAAAGACCTAAGACAGTTGAGCAACTAGAATCCTACATTAGACAAGAATGGGTTAACATTCCTATCCCTAAACTTGAGCAACTTGTCTCCTCAGTCCCCAGACGTTTACAGACTGTTGTAAAGAGAAAAGGGGATGTCTCACAGTGGGAAACATGGCCTTGTCCCAACTTTTTTGAGATGTGTTGTTGTCATGAAATTTAAAATCACCTAATTTTTCTCTTTAAATGATACATTTTCTCAGTTTAAACATTTGATATGTCATCTATGTTCTATTCTGAATAAAATATGGAATTTTGAAACTTCCACATCATTGCATTCCGTTTTTATTTACAATTTGTACTTTGTCCCAACTTTTTTGGAATCGGGGTTGTATTTTGCAAATTCAATAAATAAAAAATGTCCAACAAAATTTCTGCTTAGAAAGTAAACAAACTGGCGAAATGACGAACAATTTGTGAAAAATGTGATAAAAATAATTCTTGAAAAATAAGATATGTTTTTACCATCAAATACTTTTATTCTGTATTTTGTTGCTTTTTTTTGTATTTTGGGGTTTTTGTTTTCGAGTAGAGTTTTTATTTCATCCTCAGCTGGTTCAGTAACGCGCGCCATCATTTTGTTTTTCTCTACTCACGGTATAAGAGCTGATAGCCTAGTAGTAGAGTAGCCAATCAGAGTGTGCGATTGCTCATATCCAGTGACTGTGGATGGAATAAACTGTATTAAGCGCTCATACAGCTAGAAAGTAGAAAAATCCCTAAAAGAGTGCACTGTAGAAGACGAGGAGGAGAAGCAGAAGATGCTCAGAAATCAGTAGGAATAGAAGATGAGGGAAGAAGAGCAAAATTAGGACAAAAAGGAAGGAAAATAGGAGAGAGAGAGAGAGAGGGGGGGGGGAGGAAAGAATTAAAAGAAGAAGAAAACAGACGTGATGTTTGGGAGAGTATGTGCAGTCCTGTGCCGAGTACCTGGTTCTTGCGGATCTTGATAGCTTTCGTGGGCTCCTTCTTGCAGTAGAAGTAAACATTGTTCACAGGGTTCTTCTCCTTCATTCCATAATCCATACAAATCACCTGCCACATCATCAGCGAGAGTCACATCACTGTACACACTAATAAACCACTCCCACATTCACAGCAGAACCCTCCACACACCGCGGCCTTTAACCTGGAATACACTCAGACGCTGGCAAGGCAGAAGGCGAGCCGCTTTCGCTCCGAACATGGAGAGAGAGGAAAAATATAAATAAAAGGAGATTTTCTTTACTTACATTTATGACAAAGTCCTCAGGCTTCAAATCCACCTCGATGCCATCAGGTTTACACTCAGACACTTCGCGAGACCACTCAGGCAACATCTCCTAAAGAGAGAGCACACCGACATTAACGCTTCATAAATCAAATAACGCTTCATTCTGAAAACGAATGAATATGAACGCTATGAGCTGCTCGCTAGGATCAACGGTTAACTTGACTGTTTTATTAGTCGGCACGCTCGCTGGCTGTGAAAATTGTTCATGCAGACACTCGTTTAATTTTCAAAACCTGTCATTGCTTAATTCTTGAATATTTTCCTCATTAAAAATCTCATAATCTGGTTAAGATCTGTTCGGTGCTTTGGGAGTAACAGCAGGCTGAAGTCGGTACAACAGAGTAAAAACTCTGCTCACGGGACGGCGGGAAACTGCCGGTGATTTTCTTTTTGAGTCATGGGAAAGCGGTCAGGCTCTCTCTCTCTCTCTCTCTCTCCTGATCGGTTTCCCACTGGATTACTCGTCAATATCAATCAGATCACTTTTATAGGGATGTTCTCTCGCTCTCACTGTTTCTGATGAAGGATTCAGCAAAATTTTCCCTCTGCTAGTTTTGATGTTCTGATTCACGGGAGACTTTGAAGTGAGTTTTCAGAGCTTTACCTACTTATTTTTCCAAATCAAACTGATTCCTGTAAATAAATAACTATTGAGAATATAACTGAAGTTGTTTTGATGAAAAATATTGAGATCTTAGTGGTCGGAATGAGATTTTAAAAACCCGGAAGTCAGAAACGCGAGTGTCGATTTCAGCTCAGTTAATGTGAATTGTTTATTGGATGTGGATCAGACAGTTTTTTTGAGGTTCGCCTTGAAAGCTGTGAATATTAATCAAAATAATCATTTATGTTCTTTCATATAAACACTAGTCGGCCCTACTGAGAAATACAAAAGACCCACAGAGCACAGAGGGGATTAGAAATAATCTTATATTACATTTTTATCGAGTGTACAGATTTAAGATTTTTATCAAATACTAATTAAATACTCATTTACAAAATTTGTTTTTACTAATTTTTCCAACTTTGTATTCAGTATATAACCGTCTATGTTCCTGCTAATTTGTGTGTAAATATCTTGAAAAATAGAAAAAAAAATTATGAAGAAAAAAAAAACATTTGATCTCAATGATCAAAGTTTTGTCTAATCTAATTAGTTAATGAGGCCCATTTTGAACCATGTGACCCTCATACAGAATATTACAGCCGTTTTCTAAAAATTAAGCCATTTTTCCCAGACTTTGATTTGTAATATCTCAATAATTCTGTAAAAAGTCTGTTACTCTGCATTCAATGACAGCAGTTTCAAGCAACCGAGTGAATCTTTACCTGATATTCCTAATATAATAATTACAGTGATGTATTCAGTCAAATGAAGGGTAAAAATACAGAGCTGGAAAAGGGCACTCAGATTAGGCTTGAGCCCTTGATGCACCGAAATTTCTCCAGCTTCCTTGAATTGTTTAACAGCCCCATTATGCACCTAAAACTCTGAAGTATCCAAATCCCTTCCTATCTTTCTTCGAGGAACATGGTTTTTAAACATTTCAATAATTATCACACGTGTTGATAAACTGAAGATCCTCAGCTCATCTTTACTCCTCAGAGACTCGGCCTTTCCTGGAGACTGATTTTGTACCATATTACAACCCCGATTCCAAAAAAGTTGGGACAAAGTACAAATTGTAAATAAAAACGGAATGCAATGATGTGGAAGTTTCAAAATTCCATATTTTATTCCGAATAGAACATAGATGACATATCAAATGTTTAAACTGAGAAAATGTATCATTTAAAGAGAAAAATTAGGTGATTTTAAATTTCATGACAACAACACATCTCAAAAAAGTTGGGACAAGGCCATGTTTCCCACTGTGAGACATCCCCTTTTCTCTTTACAACAGTCTGTAAACGTCTGGGGACTGAGGAGACAAGTTGCTCAAGTTTAGGGATAGGAATGTTAACCCATTCTTGTCTAATGTAGGATTCTAGTTGCTCAACTGTCTTAGGTCTTTTTTGTCGTATCTTCCGTTTTATGATGCACCAAATGTTTTCTATGGGTGAAAGATCTGGACTGCAGGCTGGCCAGTTCAGTACCCGGACCCTTCTTCTACGCAGCCATGATGCTGTAATTGATGCAGTATGTGGTTTGGCATTGTCATGTTGGAAAATGCAAGGTCTTCCCTGAAAGAGACGTCGTCTGGATGGGAGCATATGTTGCTCTAGAACCTGGATATACCTTTCAGCATTGATGGTGTCTTTCCAGATGTGTAAGCTGCCCATGCCACACGCACTAATGCAACCCCATACCATCAGAGATGCAGGCTTCTGAACTGAGCGCTGATAACAACTCGGGTCGTCCTTCTCCTCTTTAGTCCGAATGACACGGCGTCCCTGATTTCCATAAAGAACTTCAAATTTTGATTCGTCTGACCGCAGAACAGTTTTCCACTTTGCCACAGTCCATTTTAAATGAGCCTTGGCCCAGAGAAGACGTCTGCGCTTCTGGATCGTGTTTAGATACGGCTTCTTCTTTGAACTATAGAGTTTTAGCTGGCGACGGCGGATGGCACGGTGAATTGTGTTCACAGATAATGTTCTCTGGAAATATTCCTGAGCCCATTTTGTGATTTCCAATACAGAAGCATGCCTGTATGTGATGCAGTGCCGTCTAAGGGCCCGAAGATCACGGGCACCCAGTATGGTTTTCCGGCCTTGACCCTTACGCACAGAGATTCTTCCAGATTCTCTGAATCTTTTGATGATATTATGCACTGTAGATGATGATATGTTCAAACTCTTTGCAATTTTACACTGTCGAACTCCTTTCTGATATTGCTCCACTATTTGTCGGTGCAGAATTAGGGGGATTGGTGATCCTCTTCCCATCTTTACTTCTGAGAGCCGCTGCCACTCCAAGATGCTCTTTTTATACCCAGTCATGTTAATGACCTATTGCCAATTGACCTAATGAGTTGCAATTTGGTCCTCCAGCTGTTCCTTTTTTGTACCTTTAACTTTTCCAGCCTCTTATTGCCCCTGTCCCAACTTTTTTGAGATGTGTTGCTGTCATGAAATTTCAAATGAGCCAATATTTGGCATGAAATTTCAAAATGTCTCACTTTCGACATTTGATATGTTGTCTATGTTCTATTGTGAATACAATATCAGTTTTTGAGATTTGTAAATTATTGCATTCCGTTTTTATTTACAATTTGTACTCTGTCCCAACTTTTTTGGAATCGGGGTTGTATGATTACAGTCACTGGTTTCACATCATCATTATTTAATGGTTTTCTCTCATTACTCGCCCTAAACTGCCCCCAGACTAACTTTTTTTTGGAATGTATTGTAGGACTGAAACGCAGGAATGGATGTGCATTAACAAATGAAATAAAGAATGAAGTTGAACAACAAAGCATGAAACATGTCGGGTAGATTTTGTCCGCAATGAAATACAAATCAAAGTCAATTTAGAAATCAATTATGTGTGTGTCTGTTTTCCCCACCGTCCCAACCCTTTCTGATCTGGGGTTATGATAAGTCGGTTCGGAGCAGTGCGGCGTCCGTGGGGAAACGTGTTTATTTAGAGCGTGTGCTGTGTTGATTAGTCATCTCACTCTCACACAAAAGCAGGATCAAGTTTTCATCTGGGTGTTGGAACCAGTTTTAACCATCATGTGATTCATCTCATAATAATTCCTGCACCTTACAGTAAACAGTGAAGTTAAAATAAAGACAAGTTGAAGTCACATCTCTAGAACGTTCTCGTCTCGAACCACGTTTTCCTTCCCTGTTCCATCAACGAGCATCAACTCCGTAACTGCTGTCACTCAGGACGCAACCCAAACCCAACAGATAACAGTCACTGCGTACGTGAGCGTTGTGACCTCTGACCTGTGACACGTTATAGTAGGAGTCCGGTGTCGTCTGCCCCACGCATTTGTACAGACGTCTGCACAGGATGTTCTGCAGGATGTCCTGAGCTTCAGACAGCGCTGGATCAGACGAGTACAGGATCTGCTCGAAAATGTGATCTGTCCGGAGGTTTAAACAAAAACCACACACCTCACTCACCGTTTACACGGCAGTGCAACACACAACATGTAAAACATTACTGTGGAAGAAACACATCAGCGTTACTTGTTGCGGTTATTTTTTGTCATTTTATTTAGAAGCTGTGTGCACGGTTAATTAGGCCTGAGCAAAATTACGATCACGATAAACACCACCACGATACACCGTACAGTGACAGCGTGATTTTTATTTTTTTGTGAGCTTTAAGATTAAACCCCTCCCCTCTTGCCTTGAAGTACTGTATGATGTCCTGGTCACGTCTCCCAGACCAGCTGTGAGTAAAGAATTAAAGCTAGAGAGCATGTTCAATACGCTGTGTGTGAGTAGTGAACTCACCCTTCACTAAAGCAGCTGCCCAAATATCAAACTGCATTAAATATTGTGATGAATTGTGCAACTCATCATCATTATGCAGGGCTTTCCCCAGAAAAACACATCAGAGCAGGGCTAATGGTGCGGAGCCCAGAGGGCCCCAAGGGCTGCTGGGGGGGTCCGGGGGCGTGCTCCCCGGAAAAAAGTTTGAAATTAGAGACTTCAAAACGGTGCGTTCTGGTGGCATCTTCGGCTGATTTCAGCACAATTCAACATTATTACACTGGCTGGTTTTTACCTTGTCAAATATGCAAGGGGCAAAACTAGATTTGAAATGAAAACACTCCGGTGCACGCTTCTTCATTCTCCAATTCCAGGATGCCAGGAACAAAAATCAAAGTCAAAAATCACACACACCACCATCTAGTGACCAGCGCTGAGAATGTGGTTTTATGTATGGATGCAAATGGCAGCGAGTGCACGCAGCCAAACCCTTTATTTTCACTTCTGGGTCGAGTCCCAGGATGGTCCAGACCTAAAACATTACAATATCTTGCTGTTTGTATAGTGATTATTCATTTTCAGAGGGGAATAGGAGATATTTAGGTGCAAAAAGTACTCTGCATTGTGCAATTTATGGCATTGATTTTTTTTTTGGGGGGGGGGTGTAAGTGATAGCACGGCGCTGGCGCCTCACGGCACGGCGCTGGCGCCTCACGGCACGGCGCTGGCGTTTCACGGCACGGCGCTGGCGCCTCACGGCACGGCGCTGGACAGCTGCGTATCCACACTTTGGGGAAAGCCCTGTCATGTGTACTAAAATCTGATCATGATCTGACCTGTGAGTTTGGTGTAAGCCTCCATGTCCTCAATGGCTTCTGACATTCTGTACATCTTTCCTGAAGAGCCCCGAATCTTAATGTAAGGATCGGCCTTCTCCAAAGCTTCGGTTATCCTAAAACACACACACACACATGATTTTTTTCAGCATGCATCACGCTATTCGGCTCTGTTCAGACCTGATGGTGTTCAAAACAGAAGGTTGCTGCCTTGTTGAAGTAATATGGGGAAGCCATGGCCTAATGTTTCAAGAAGCAGCTGTGGGTCACTGGTTTGATTCCCTGGACCAGCAGGAATGGCTGAAGTGCACTTGAGCAAGGCACCGAACCCCCACCTGCTCCCCAGGTACACTGCACATTGCTCTGGATAAGAGCACCTGCTAAACACCTGGAATGTAAACGCCCCATAAGGCAGGACTTTCAGCTGAAGGCATCTTCTTAGGATGTTCATTTTGAGTGACCTTTTAAAATAGCATTTACAGTAGCGTGTGACATCAAGCACACCATGTCGCTAGTTCACAAAGAAACAGATTCCTCACAAATCACATTAAAAAAAAAAAATGTATTTGGTGAGAGTTACAGGGTTATACGATTATAGTACTATATTTCTCGGTCACATTTCAAAAACTAAAGTGGGGTGGGAAAAAAAATTCCTAAAAACTTATTTGTATCCAAAATCACTGACATTTTTTTTTTTTTGTCCCCCCCTCCAATATTACTTGAGGGAGCTGCTGCACAGATCTTTGTGATCGAGGATACATCTATATTGCCTTTGAATGCACCGGAGAAGACAGGAAATGAGAACTCTGTTTCAAACTGTCCTCGATGCCTTGCTGTGTTGTTAGACATCCTCCTGAGGCAGCATTTTCCCGTTTCAAATGCATAATAACACTCTGTTCCAATACTTTTGCCCACCTAACCTTTGCATGGTCTGCCCCCAAAGGTGCCATGTCCTGAGCTGTTGAACACTTCTAGATGAAATGAAAGCTGAAATTGTGATCCATCAGTTCATATTCATCAGGCATTCCAATACTTTTGGAGGAAAGTGTGTCTCCCCCCCAGAAGTCTGAGAACACAAGTGAAAACGCTTTCATTTGATTATTTCCTAGTTTAATGCAATACTTTTTTTTTTTTTATTAGAAATTATATTACTGGACACTTGAGTGAAAAGTTGAATCTTTGAAACATTTTAATGAAGTTCAGAGTTTCTTCATATTTGGTACTTTAATGACCGCGTGCACGCGAGCGGACATGGGCGCCACAAGTTTGTGCAAAATCTAATAATCCATTTCAGATCCCTGTCTGAACACGTGCTTCAATGGAAGAGAGATTAGACATGAGGAAAATCAGACCTTCTGTACAAAGCAGCTCACGTGGTCAACATCATGGTCAAAAAAAAAAAATCTGCTTACATTTAAATATGGACTGAAATAGTGCAGGATCTCCAATATTCAACTTTCTAAAGAAATATTTCTAAACCTAAATACTTCTAAAATCTTCTGCTCGTTTCTGATTTGTAAATGGCACAAACAAACAAAGGAACAAAAGACAGAGTGATAAGATATTGTTTAAAAAATTAAAAAAAAAAACTTGGAAAATGAGCAGAATGTCAAGGGCGTAGCCTCACATCTGTCCTGCCATCAAAACATCAAACAGAACCGAACTGTGACGATGTGAGAGGACCAACCTCCACAACAAACTGCTTACTACAGGAACATCAACAAAAGGACCACGTTTTATTCCTCAAGAGAAGATCGACCCAAAACATCCATCAGAACTGAATTTGGATGAGAAATGAGAGGAAATACAATTCGAGTGAAAAGCCTGGAAAATTCATTATTCTGGCCCAATTAGAAACTTGTTAGCAAAAATTAGACAAAACAACCGAGTTCTGTGCGGAGTGATGAGGCCTTTCAAACAAAACGACTGGAACTGAAATCCGTGGAGAACTGACGGAGGAGATACGATTTAACTGAATTGTGGACGATGGACGACGCCACGGCAACAGATCATCGACCTCATGGACGGATGAGATAATAAAAGGAAAGAAATGTCTAATCAGCAGCATCGTAAGTTTCTGTAATAAGGCAAAGTCTGGACATACAGGGACCGTTATCAGCAGATTTGCGTTTATAGACATGTAGTAAAGCTCTGTGTGTGTGTGTGTCTGTGTGTGTGTGTGTCTGTGTGTGTGTGTGTGTGTGTGTGTGTTTTTTGATCCATTACTTTATTCATTTTCAAACTAGAAAACACTTATTGATCACATCGAAAATGTATTTGGGGGCGGCGGCACACACACACACACACACACACACACACTCACTCCCCTTTTTATGGGGAGGAGGAAAAGGGGGGGAAGAAAAGGGGGGCTCACATCCATCTCACAACTGCAGCCATCAAATCTGATTCCTTTACTCAGTTTCTGTAAATAGCCAGTAAGCGTATACGGGTGCTTTCACACCAGCAGCAGTTGGTGCGCACTAAACAGTCCATTCGAACCACAAGCTCTTAGTTCAGTTCGTTTTCGTCAGTGTGAAAGCATCAGTTGCACTCGGGTGCGCACTAAATCAAACGGACCGAGACCTCCAAAAAGGGGTGGTCTCGGTCCGCTTGATTCCGCACTAAATGTCAACCTCTGGCGCGGTCCCTCTGGCGCGGTCCCTCTGGCGCGGTCCCTCTGGCGCGAACGCGAACCCGGACCAAATCAAGTCTAAATGAACTATTCGAAATGCATCACGGGAGGAAGGAAGGAGTAAACATGCCGCACACCGCCAACCGTGGGCTAACCCAGAAGTTCAAGCCCTCATCGACATCTGGCAGACGAACACATAAATGAACAACTATCGTCGACCCATAAGAACAGTGAAATCTTTGCTATGTTTAGCAAACGGCTGAGGGAAAAGGGATATGACCGGTCAACGGAGCAATGCCGGATAAAGGTGAAGAAGCTTCGCCAGAAGTACATCCAAGTCCGCGACGCACTTCTCAAAACAGGAAGTAGCGTGAAAGAAAAGGACAAATTCATCTGGTTTGACCAAGTCGACCAAATACTGGGAACAAAGCCAGCCGTCGATCCGGTGGATGTGGTGGAGAATGAAGACCGTCACACTGATCAGAGGCCTTTATCACCTACCGCCTCATCGGACGTGGCCCACACATCTGACCCAGATGTTGAGGATGGGGAGTCATTTTTCCCGCTTTTGTTTATTATTATTATTATTATTATTATTAAGGCAAAATAACACAATTTATGTCCATAAATGAATAGGTTATAGGCTAAAGCTTAATTTGCGTGCTGCGTGGATATTGTTCTGATGCAGCTGCTACTAACATAATTAGGCTATGTAATTTTTTTCTGACTGTGATCCTCATAAAAGTGATATTTTACAAATCTTCATAAAATAAACTAATAAAATTCGTTAAAGTAAGTCATTTGGTGATTCCTAAGCCACTCAGTTAAACCACATCTGCTCTGCAGTGCTCTGCTTGCGAGGCTGCGAGTGTTTTTTCCCACAGTGTGCTGTGTTAGTTGATCAGCTGTGTTGCGTTTTACCAGCGCACAGCTCGCAAACACACGTTTACATGTTTTAACCTATGAAATTAATAATCAAAATACAAAAAAAAAAGGTTTTCACAAAGCAAAAGACTGCAAGTAGTCAATATCAGTCACCCTGCCTTTTTGGTGAGGTGGAGCTGGGAGGATATGGCGAGGTGGGAGGATACGGAGAGGCGGAGCTGGGAGGATATGGCGAGGTGGGAGGATACGGAGAGGCGGAGCTGGGAGGATATGGCAAGGTGGGAGGATACGGAGAGGTGGAGCTGGGAGGATATGGCGAGGTGGGAGGATACGGAGAGGTGGAGCTGGGAGGATATGGCGAGGTGGGAGGATATGGCGAGATGGGAGGATATGGCGAGGCGGAGATGGGAGGATATGGCAAGGTGGGAGGATATGGAGAGGTGGAGCTGGGAGAATAAGGCGAGGTGGGAGGATATGGAGAGGTGGAGCTGGGAGAATAGGGCGAGGTGGGAGGATATGGCAAGATGGGAGGATATGGAGAGGCGGAGCTGGGAGGATATGGCGAGGCGAAGCTGGGAGGATATGGCAAGGTGGGAGGATATGGAGAGGTGGAGCTGGGAGAATAGGGCGAGGTGGGAGGATATGGCAAGATGGGAGGATATGGAGAGGCGGAGCTGGGAGGATATGGCGAGGCGGAGATGGGAGGATATGGCAAGGTGGGAGGATATGGAGAGGTGGAGCTGGGAGAATAGGGCGAGGTGGGAGGATATGGCGAGATGGGAGGATATGGAGAGGCGGAGCTGGGAGGATATGGTGAGGCGAAGCTGGGAGGATATGGCAAGGTGGAAGGATATGGTGAGGTGGGAGGATATGGCGAGCTGGGAGGATATGGCAAGGTGGGAGGATATGGTGAGGTGGGAGGATATGGCGAGGCAGAGCTGGGAGGATATGGCGAGCTAGGAGGATATGGCGAGCTGGGAGGATATGGCGAGCTGGGAGGATATGGCGAGCTGGGAGGATATGGCGAGGTGGGAGGATATGGCGAGCTGGGAGGATATGGCGAGCTGGGAGGATATGGAGAGGCGGAGCTGGGAGGATATGGCGAGCTGGGAGGATATGGCGAGCTGGGAGGATATGGAGAGGCGGAGCTGGGAGGATATGGCGAGCTGGGAGGATATGGCGAGCTGGGAGGATATGGAGAGGTGGAGCTGGGAGGATATGGCGAGCTGGGAGGATATGGTGAGCTGGGAGGATATGGAGAGGCGGAGCTGGGAGGATATGGCGAGCTGGGAGGATATGGCGAGCTGGGAGGATATGGAGAGGTGGAGCTGGGAGGATATGGCGAGCTGGGAGGATATGGCGAGCTGGGAGGATATGGAGAGGTGGAGCTGGGAGGATATGGCGAGCTGGGAGGATATGGCGAGCTGGGAGGATATGGCGAGCTGGGAGGATATGGCGAGGCGGAGCTGGGAGGATATGGCGAGGCGGAGCTGGGAGGATATGGCGAGCTGGGAGGATATGGCGGGATCACAGGTTGCCTGACAGTAGGCTGTGGTTGCTGATCTGACTGTGATGGGTGATGTGGTTGTGAGGGTCGGACCCTAGAGGTTGTGGGTGGAGTTGAGGTGTTCCAGGAGGGCACTGCAGATGAGTGATGTTGAGAATTTACCAAAGTGCTAAAAAGCTGCAAAATCATCTGGTTACCAGCTTATTGTTGCAGCTGCAGAGCCTGAAATCACCGTTCCTCTGCTTCCTGTTGAGCCTTCAGCAATCTCTCAAAGCCAGCAGCCTTCGGCGAATCCAGTATATCCGCAGATTGTTCTCCAGCTGCAGCCGCGACTCATTCCGCAACTGGATATTTTGCCAGAAATGGGTAATGTTGACGATATAAAAAGCAAGGACCAGCGCAACAAACAGTGTGTGAACGCGTCGCTCCACTGTGAAAGTTCAAATTGGCGCTTATTTCCACCGGAAGATGACGAAATGTCATTCAGACCAATCTGGTTCGTGTGCATGTGTGAGCGCAGACCACACGCAGTCTGTATGCTACAATGTAACAGTTTCACTGCCTGGTGCGGACCAAACGGTCGAGCTCGCGGTGTGAAAGCGCCCTCAGTGTCAGAATGCTGTGTGTATTTCAGATGTGCGGCGCAGCAGGTCGACCCCGAGTGGGATCACTGCTCAGTACGGCGAGTGCACTCACATGACCTCGATGATGTTGCCCACTTTGTGCTGGTACGCTCGGCGATGCAGACAGTTCCGTGTGTGAAACATATCATACAGATCACCTACTTCCTGTGGGACACACACACACACACACACACACACACACACACACACACACAGCCTTCAGTGCTCAGCTACACAAAAACACACCACAGTCTTCCCCACCCCGAGGTCAGTACAAAACCCTCTCTTCAGCCCTGGCACGCACACACACGCGCACACACACACACACACACACACACACACACACACACACACAGCTTGAGAAATGTCTGAAAACTCAATTCCATGCTGATAAACTCAAGGTAACAGGAGCTTGAACAAACAACCAGAACTGTTGAGCATGCAGTGCCTTAACTTTCAGGAAGTGCAAACTCACCTGCTTTAGAAACTTTAAGGCATTTTGTTTGTATTGATAAATATTTGGCAAGAAAACAGAGCGGGTCTTTATGGGGTTCCCCCCCACTTTTCTAGAATGAAAATGCAAAGCATTGTGGGAACGGACTGTACCTTGTCTCTGGTGCAGATGTGTTTTTTGCCCTTCACATCACACACTCGAGCGAACTTGAGGAAGCGACGGTAGTCCGAGTTGTTCTGGATGCCCAGGTGATAGCAGTCTCTGGTTTGGAGAATAATCACATTACATTTAGTGGACACTGTAATCCACAACTGCGTACAACGAGTGCAAAGGTCAGGGACATGAAGTGCTGAACTTCTACAAGAAAGTTCTGAAGAAGCGCCAGCAATACCGAGTGCAATATTCTGCTGAAGTAACAAAACTCAAACAGCCAAGGAAACAAACCAACCGTATAAAGTACTCAAACAGCTAACCGCACGCGAGACCGGACACCGTGTGGGTTGGTCGGGGGGGCGGGGCAACCTGAAGGAGGCGAGGCTTCAGTCCGCACTTGAAGGTGGTCAGGGACTCGGCAGATCGGACCTCAGCGGGAAGGGTCCCTGTTGGTGGAATGACCAGGACAGACCGCAGTCTTGAGTGGGCGGGGCAGGAGCAGAGAGGAGGAGGGGCCAGGCAACCAGTAGCAGAATAAACTTTACATTACCTGACTTCTACAAGGCATGAATGGGGATTGAACCCATGATCTTCAGTTTACAAGACTAAAGGCCAATTTATGCTGACAACGCAGTCCTCGCAGATGGCGTCTGTGTAGCCCCCCCCCCCCTTCGCAGACGCTCTGCACGCACCTCCCAAAAACTGTGACCACCGCAGAAGCCTCGCAGACAGCGTCACAGACAAGAGGGCTCTGATTGGTCCACTCTACATCCGCTGTACACACACTTCCGCTTCCCTACTTTCCCGGTTTGGTTTGTTTTCACGACCGCCATTTTTAAAAACACGAGCGAAGATGGAGCAGCACGAAGAGCGGTTGATCGAGGAAGTGAGGAAGTACGGACATCTATACGACTCCAGTTCTAGTCATTATAAGTAACCGGAGGATAAACACTCCACTAACCACACCCACCAACTACTCCTAGCAATTTCGCAACTTCGCGCCCCCTTGCGTTGTGGCGGTGAATAACATCGCGCACGCCTATTACTCCCCGCTCAACGATAAATTACAACTGTCTGCGAAAAGCTATCTGCGAAAGCCTTGTCGCAAGAGCATGCAGAGGCCCTTACACCTTCCCACTTGGCCACAACAACAACAAATCGCTCCTTTTGGGGATTTAACTCAAATAATCCTTAATGTCGAAATTCGACATCACACTACACAAAAACGTCAGATCACCCATCCTCTCCCACACCCTGAAATGGTGCAATACCAGTCCAGTCATGCGCCAACATCTGGTTTCTACCCGACTGGTCCCAGAGCTCCCACTGTCCAACCCTCCGCCCGCTAACTGATGAAAGAGCTGAAGTTCCCCGAGCCATGATGAACAGGAAACAGACTGCCTTTGTGCTGAGCAAACAAAAACCAGCCACAGTATTTTAAACTCATCAGTTTACGAGCTTTATTTTTGAGTCCACAGACGTTTTCAGGAGAAAAACTTCAAATGTTTTCGCTGCTTAAACACGGTGAAGGAACCTGACAAAGAAAAACACTGTGTGGAAAATATTACATTCCATAAAACAGCAACGAAAATTTAAACATGCGTCAAACAACTCACCGACTGCATGACTTGACCCCCCAAAAAAATCCTGACTTTCCATGTCTGGAATAGACGTCATTATAATTCTCTGATATTCCAGATATCTCTATAATTCTAGTACCGTAAATCTCTAACGCTATAATTACTACAGCTATAAAAATACGGTATATAATTCTGACTCATGGGACCCCTGTGGTTCCCTCCATCCGATTTCTGTCCACATTTGGTCTTGATTTTAATTCCCCAGCACCAGTCAAAAGTTTGTACACCTACTCTACTCGTTCACAGATTTTTCTCTATTTTTTTTTATTCTCTAGTGTAGAACAATACTGAAGCATCAAAGCGATGAAATAACATCTGGAACATATATGGACTTGTGATTTAAAGACCCCCCAAGTTGGCTGTTTTATATTCTTCAGCGTATCCAGCGTTTCCCTTGATGACGCTTTGTACACTATTGTCCTTCTCTTAAGCAGCTTCATGAGGGAGTCACCTGGAACGCTTTTCAATGAACAGCTGTGTCTCGCCATTAGTGGACGAGTTTCTCGCCGCCTTAATGCGTTTGAGCTCAAAGAGTAAACAATAAAAATACAGTAAACAGCCCGATTCCATCCATACAGTACTCCGTCAAGAACTGAACAACTAAGTAAAGAGAAACAACATCCGTCATTACTTTAAGATGTAAAAGAAGTGTCTTTTTTTATTTAAAAAAAAAATGACATTGAATTAGGAGGGGTGTCCAAACTTTTGACGGGCATTTTGTTATAACTCTCCCCTTCCTAAGCAACAAACACAACACGGACACAGTGAGGCGTCTCTGCACTGAACTGGTACTGCGGCCTCTTAATAAGGTCCACACAATAATAATCCCAATCCAAACTCACCTTGCAAAATAATCCCACTTGTCCACGTCGATGCCCGTCCTCTTATTCGCTACAATCTCGTACAGGAACGATTTCTCCTCTGACCTGCCTTTATACGGCCACTAACAAGGAAATCAAACCCAAACATCAGTCACTCAGCAATCACCATCACATCAGCGAGTAGAAACGGCACAAAGCCGTACCATTTTGGGCGAGGTCACGGAGTCCCGCGGCCCGGCGATCTGCTCTTTAATGAAGAGGAGGTCGTTGGGGAGAGAGAGACCGTACTGCTCCATCATGTCCTCCAGCTTGTTCACCTTCACCAGGTGGTCAAACATCTGTGCTGATGCCTCCTCATGCTGCAGAGGAGCACAGGGTTCACACACACACACACACACACACACACACACACACACACACACCACTTCGTTTTACTTACTGTACATGTAGAAATGAGCCATGTCGCATTTTATTAAATTTTGTATTAGTTTGAAACGCTAACTCGGGTGAGGTGAGGTTCTTACTTTCCATTTGAAATTGGGTCGGACCCTTGGAATAAACATTCCATCAAACATGTGGGAAAAAGGACCATGACCTGCCAGAGATGATAACAGTCAACCATTTTCATGATTAAAAACAGGAAGAGTCACAACTTTAAAACAAAAAACAGGTCTTGTGAAAATCAGATCATATTTAAAAAAAAGGAACTGTAGGTTTATTCCAAACACGAGGTCATCATCATCATCATCCTTCCTGGCACACCCTGACTTCCTCTTTTTTTTTTGGGGGGGGGGGAGCAAATCACAGGACAGAGCAAAACCCCTGCAGTGAACAGTGAGAATGTGTGAAATGGTGACTTTTACAAAATGAACCTGAACGTTTGCATCGCACCACAGCTCATTTTTCATCACTGGGTTGCAGTTGTGCCACACTGAAAAGCAACCAGCATCCAATCACAGTTCTAAGTCATACTCGAGAGACTGGATGTAATCAGGGACGGGACTGAACGACTACTTTTCCACCAAATCTTGCTGGATTATGTCGGCACTGTTCTGACATGGCCACGCCCCCAAATACAAAACGGATGAGAGCACAGAATGGAGCTCCTCCGCTGCAGTGAGGAGATGAACGAAGTGAGGAGTGTGGTTAGGTGTGGTTGAGTGCCCCCCTCCCGCCCAAAGTGTGTGTGAGAGGCCGACTGACTGACTGACTGACTGACTGATTGTGCTCGTGTGGTTGGACTGCGCTTGTCCAACATGTAACTGATGCACCGTTTTCTTTCCCCTTTTAATTTGTCACATCATGTAACAGTTATGGCCCTTTTCCACTACCCTTTTTCAGCTCGCTTCAGCCCGACACGGCTCGCGTTTCGACTATCTCAAAACAGCACGACTCGGCTCGCTTCAGCCCTGCTCAGCACCCAAAACTCGCACGGTTTTGGAGTGGGGCTGAAGCGAGCCAAAGCGAGCCGAGTGGGGCTGGGGGCGTGAGCAGACACTCCCCTATGCACTGATTGGTGAGGAGGAGTGTCCTCACACGCCCACACACGCCCCGCGAGCACGCTGGGATCTGTAAACACCGCAAACCCAGAAGAAGAAGAATTATGAGAATTTCTGAAGCCTTATGCGCCTCGCCTCATCTATACGCTCTTGCCAGTATCTGTCCGCGTTGTCGGTGACAACAAGCCACAGCACCAAGACCAGCAACACTAACGACTCCATGTCCTCCATGTTTATTGTTTACTATCCGGGTCGTGAGACTACCGCTTAAAAGATCACTGATGTCACTGTTTGCGCTGCTTAACGACATCACGTGACGTCCACCCACTTTCGCTAACTCCACCCAATGTGTCCACCCACTTCCAGCCAGCACGGTTCAGCGCGGTTGTAGTCGAAATGCAACTCCAACAGCCCCGCTCAGCCCGACTCAGCACCGCACGGCTCAGCCCAACTCAGCACCGCACGGCTCAGCCCGACTCAGCACCGCACGGCTCAGCCCGACTCAGCACCGCACGGCTCAGCCCGACTCAGCACCGCACGGCTCAGCACCGCACGGCTCAGCCCGACTCAGCACCGCACGGCTCAGCACCGCACGGCTCAGCCCGACTCAGCACCGCACAGCTCAGCCCGACTCAGCACCGCACGGCTCAGCACCGCACGGCTCAGCCCGACTCAGCCGCGTTGGTAGTGGAAAAGCGGCATTTGTTATGAAAATGTTATAATAGAATTTATGCTGAAGGAGTTTAGGAATGAAGTGCACTATGGTGTGTGTGTGTGTGTGTGTGTGTGTGTGTGTGTGTGTGTGTGTGTGTGATTACCCAGGTCATGGCACAAGCCAGCGATCTGAACACACAGGATGTCCTGTTTGGTGATCAGGAGCTCAGGCTGTCTCTCGTTCAGAGCTTGGACCAGACAACCTGCTAAATATCCAACACTGAGACACAAAACACACAAAAACACCAGTTTTAACACCATGATGATCACACTCAGGATGGTGGCCATGACGATGCTTTGCACCCGGGTGCATGATGCCACCTTGTTGCGGATTATCTTCCTCTAAAAGCCCAAACAGGAAGTGATTTATTTGAATATGAGGGAATATTTGAATGTTCAGGCAGCTACAGAGCCGGAGCTTCTCATGAGGAACTTTCTCACCCAGGTCCTCAGCGTTACACTCAATCATTACATTCTTTGACTAATGAATCGTTTATAGAGTTGGGTTCAGCGGTACGTTGCTCCTCCGTCTTTAGCTGATTAAACAAATTAATCCCAGCTTAACTGGTTTAACTACGCACACACACACACACACACACACACCCTATGCAGTGTTCGAAGCGGTTGTGTGCGGCTCCAGGAAACACCATGTACGTGGCTCCCAGCTGTTTGATGTGCCGCAGCCGTTGGAACTGAGGCGTGTCGATGATGCGTACCAGCAGGGGGTGGAGCTCAATGTGGCCGTGAATTGGATCGTTGAACACCTGAGCGAAAGCAGAACCGTTATTATTACTGTTCAGTTCTTTATTACTGACAACAACTACCACCAATCAGCTTTCTTCTACCTCTCTCTCATACACACACACACACACACCTCATTCTCACACACACACCTCATTCTCACACACACACACACACACACACACACCTCATTCTCACACACACACACACACACACACACACACACACACACACACACACACACACACACACCTCATTCTCACACACACACACACACACACACACACACACACCTCATTCTCACACACACACACACACACACACACACACACACACACACCTCATTCTCACACACACACACACACACACACACACACACACACCTCATTCTCACACACACACACACACACACACACACACACACACACACACACACACACACACACCTCATTCTCACACACACACACACCTCATTCTCTCACACACACACACACCTCATTCTCACACACACACCTCATTCTCACACACACACACCTCATTCTCACACACACACACCTCATTCTCACACACACACCTCATTCTCACACACACACACCTCATTCTCACACACACACCTCATTCTCACACACACACACACACACACACACACCTCATTCACACACACACACACACACCTCATTCTCACACACACACACACACACACACACACACACCTCATTCTCACACACACACACACACACACACACACACACACACACACACACACACACACACCTCATTCTCTCACACACACACACACCTCATTCTCTCACACACACACACACCTCATTCTCACACACACACCTCATTCTCACACACACACACACCTCATTCTCACACACACACCTCATTCTCACACACACACCTCATTCTCACACACACACACACACACACACCATATCATTCTCTCACACACACACCTCATTCTCACACACACACACACACACACACACACACACACACACACACACACACCTCATTCTCACACACACACACACACACACACACACACCTCATTCTCACACACACACACACACACACACACACACACACACACACACACACACCTCATTCTCACACACACACACACACACACACACACACACACACACACACACCTCATTCTCACACACACACACACCTCATTCTCTCACACACACACACACCTCATTCTCACACACACACCTCATTCTCACACACACACACCTCATTCTCACACACACACACCTCATTCTCACACACACACCTCATTCTCACACACACACACCTCATTCTCACACACACACACACACACACACACACACACACACCTCATTCACACACACACACACACACCTCATTCTCACACACACACACACACACACACACACACACACCTCATTCTCACACACACACACACACACACACACACACACACACACACCTCATTCTCTCACACACACACACACCTCATTCTCTCACACACACACACACCTCATTCTCACACACACACACACACACACACACACCTCATTCTCACACACACACCTCATTCTCACACACACACCTCATTCTCACACACACACACACACACACACCATATCATTCTCTCACACACACACCTCATTCTCACACACACACACACACACACACACACCTTTCTCCTATGTGCAGTACTGGCACTGGTGTTACACCCCCCCTCCTCTACACACACACACACACACACACACCTCATTCACACACACACACACACCTCATTCACACACACACACACACACACACCTCATTCTCACACACACACACACACACACACACACACACACACACCTCATTCTCACACACACACACACACACACCTCATTCTCACACACACACCTCATTCTCACACACACACACACACACCTCATTCTCACACACACACACACACACACACACACACACCTCATTCTCACACACACACACCTCATTCTCACACACACACACACACACACACACACACACACACACACACACACCATATCATTCTCTCACACACACACCTCATTCTCACACACACACACACACACACACACACCTTTCTCCTATGTGCAGTACTGGCACTGGTGTTACACCCCCCCTCCTCTCCACACACACACACACACACACACACACACACACACACACACCTCATTCTCACACACACACACACACACACACACACACCTCATTCTCACACACACACACACACACACACACACACACACACACACACACACACACCCTTTCTCCTGTGTGCAGTACTGGCACTGGTGTTACACCCCCCCTCCTCTCCACACACACACACACGGAGCAGTGGGCAGCTATGAGTGTGGTTTATTTTTGACCGGAGCTCTTACAGAGCTGTGTAAGTGTTTACAGTCCATCAGTGCAGAACAAACAGATCCTGATTTAGAAATATAGAAACAGCAGAGGGAAAAAAAACCTCAAGTTCAAGCTGAACTTTAAAAACACACAGAGAGAGAGAGAGAGAGAGAGAGAGAGAGAGAGAGAGAGAGGGGGGATCTGAACCCACCTTCATGTGCTGAGATGAGCTCTGCCACAGTTTACTGAGACAGTGGAGGATCTCGAGCCTGGAGCCCAGCGGCCTGAGAGAGAGAGAGAGAGAGAGAGAGAGAGAGAGAGAGAGAGAGATTACACTCAGTCATCATCTCAGCGTTAATGCCACAGATCAGTGTCTCCTGCTGGAAGCTAAAGCACTTATACATGATCAAAAAATTACCACAACACTGCAGCAATATTTATAATTCTCTAACCACACACACACACACACGCTCACACACACACACGCTCACACACACACACGCTCACACACACACGCTCACACACACACACGCTCACACACACACACGCGCTCACACACACTCACTCTACGCCCATCTTCTCCAACTGTACATCAGTGAGGAGGCGCAGCCCGACTCCTGTTATCTTCTGTTCTGTGGATACACACACCAAGAGACCCAATCACTCACACAGAGAGAGAGAGAGAGAGAGAGAGAGAGAGAGAGAGAGTAAATGCTGTAAAGGTCAGGAGGCGGTGATATGGCAGCACTATAAAGGTTATTACACACACAGGACACGTTTTCCATGGAATAAAAACGTGCTCGGTTTGCTTCTAGTGGGTTTATTGATGGCATGCAATATTGTGTGTAACCATATCGCTTATCCTCCGTGTATCACGCCGCTCTCCCCAACACAGGACGAGCGTGCAGCACTGTTAGAATATTGTACACTGTCAAGACAACGCGACCTCACACCTCAGAGCTCATGCGAATATCCAATGACCAAACTTTTCTGCTGTGTATGTGCAGAGTCATTTCTTTGTCGGCCAGGAAAGAGAGAAGACGAGGCTAATCCAGTGCTACTGCTATAATTAAGCACTAAATAAACAAACTGAAAACTGAAACCAAAGATGCGCCGAACACCCGAAAGGCTCCTAAAACTTCATTAGATATTCTTCACACATATTTACAAAAGAGAAACAGACCAATGGACATCAAAAAACTGGAAAAGAGACACGTCAGAGATGTAAAACTTCCAAGCTAACGAGTGACTGTGACAATTTGTAAACAAACATGGCCGCCAGGTTTGCTTTGTTAAAAACGTAAGATTTTGAGAGAATGTTGGCTGCCAGGTTGCTCCGTGGTGTGCAGCTGTTGATGTTGATTTTAAAAGTAACTAAGTAAATTACACAGGGAAAATAATAATAAAAAATATATTTTTATTTTTCTTCATTGTCTATCAGAGATATTCCATTCAGCTCTTCGTCTTTGACTTATTCAGTATCGTGCTCGCTGAATGGAATATCTCTGATAGACCACTCAACACCAGCCGATATTATTTAAATATCAGGCTTTAGTGTAAATTCAGAGGTGATTATAGAAAATTGTGTGACTTGAGTGACTCGACAAAATGGCGGCTAATCGCTTCGTCGCTGTGAAGAATTACAGATGAAAGAAAATTCTGTTCCTAAAAGCTACAGTCACACTCCAGCTCGCGATGTTTTGCGATGGTTATTGATGAAAATGAAGCGTTTTAGTGGCAGTGCATGGCGATGTACAGGCGAGCTAAAAGCTGTGGTCACACAGCAGGCAAACATTTGACTGCTTGAGCGGCCACGCCCACTCGCAGGACCCAGTTGTTCTGGGAAACACCCGATGCTGATTTGAGCGCAATCAGCACACACACGAGTGCCGTTCTCACAGAGGCTTTGGGTAGTCTGATCACCATTAGCCCTTTTCCACCAAATCAGTTCCAGGGCTGATTCGGGGCCAGTGCTGGTGCTGGTTCACAACTCGTTCAACTTGCGAGCCAGCTGAGAACCAGTTTGCTTTTCCATAGCTCGCGGTGCTAAGGGGAGACATGTCATTACGTCGCTGTATACATCAGTTACGTTGCTGTATACGTCATTACAGTGCTGTATACGTCATTACGTCGCTGTATACGTCAGTTACGTCGCTAGGTTTGCATAAACCTTGGCGCGAATATCGAAGCAAAAACAACACGGAAGCAGCAGCAACAACAACAACAATAATAATAATGGATGACTTAGCGTTTGTACAGCTGCGGCTTCTCGTCGCTTAAAAATGGCGATCTTTTGCGGTCTTGTTATTGTTGTTGGTCTTAACAACTCCGCCCCCCCCCGCTGACGTAAGCGGTTCTTTCCTCTGGCCCAGCAGAGAGTTGGTGCTAGCCTGGAACCGGTTTTTCTGGCCCCAGAGCCAGTTCTTTGTCAGTGGAAACAGAAAACCCGGTTCCAAACTAAGCACTGGCCCCGAACCAGCCCTGGAACTGCTTTGGTGGAAAAGGGGCACATGACGTGTTTATGACTTTACTTTCTGTTTTGCTCTCATTTGTGTTTTGTTACTTCGACCTCATGGTTTCTTTTGGTAAATAATCACGCCTGCTCATAAACACTCTTCCTGCACTTAGACCCGCCTCGGACCTGACAATACTTCACAAAGTCTCGGTGAAAACACTGTACTCATGTGTGTGTGCTGACTGTGCTCAAATCAGACTCAGTGAAGGTTCCCCGAGCTTCAGGAAGTATTCCCAAACCCATCTGTGAGGATTCACTACTTAGTTTGCTGACGAAAACGTCGCCATCAGATTAGATTAGATAAAACTTTATTGATCCCTTTGGGCGGGTTCCCTCAGGGAAATTAAGACTCCAGCAGCATCATTACAGATAAACAGAGAAAAGAAATAGAGAAAACTTCTAGATAAATTAAAATAAATTAAGTATTTACATATACAAATATAAAAGAATAAGATATGGGGAAGAGAGGAAGGGGGGAGGGGGGTTAGGGTAAGAGTGTGTGGGGGGGAGCAGGAAAGATATTGCACTTTATATTGCACATACATATTAGGGCTGTCAAACGATTAAAAAAAATTAAATCGCGATTAATCTCAGAATTTCATATAGTTAATCACGATTAATAGCATTTTTTTAAATCTATGTAAATGAATGAGGCTTTTAAAGTGAAATGTTACAATTAAAATGGTGAACACACTTTATGCTAAAAGTACTTGTTAAACTGCTGGGAAGAGAAAATGTTAAGGGAGTTTATTCACTCACACACTCGGCAGTACTGAACACACAAAACACAGAACTGGATTGTGTGATGGATCAGGGAGCTGCAGTCTCAAATACAAAACATGCAGTCACAGACTACTGTACCTCAGTTCAGACGTGACAAAAGAAAATAAAAATGAAATAAAACTTCAGTTGTGCTGGGGTTGTATTCAGTCACAGCCTATAGGACTCACAGTGCTGTGCAAACAAAAATAAACTGCAGTTGGACTTCAGTAAAGACATTTAGTGTCGTATCACAGTGCTACAGCATACTGACATCTCACTGTACAAAAGTATAAGTGCAGACCAAAACCAACTCAATCACCACAGACATATAAACATAGACGCCGCACTGAGCTGGTGGCCCGTTGCTGGGATACGTCAGAGTGTCCGCCATATTGGATGTGGCAAATCTTCCCCGTAAACCAATGCAAGTAAATGGACTGAACTTCATAAAGCCCCTTTCTACAATAATATTTAACTCCATGCCTTTTATTCACCCATTAACACACACACGTATATATCTGGGAAACAAACAGGCATCAAAACAACATATATAACTTTTAATGTGATGGTTATAAACATACATGTCAACCTTTGGTCAATCAAACCTGTATAACCAACCTCCAAAATCCGTACTTCCCTTATAAAATCCGTATAAGATGCAAATTAAAATAATTTACCGAAAATTTGAATGATAATTAACAATGATATATCCCAGTTACTTTTTATTCAATATTAATAACAATAAACCTTCAGAATGAATATAAAGCTCCAATGTTCGACAAAAACACAAAGTGTTATCAGTGTAGTTACGAAGGAAATACTTCGTTGTTTGGAGACAGGTTTCACCGAGCGGCTATTATGCGCGAGACTTCATATTAGCCACAAAGTCAGGAAAATCTGTTCGTAAAATTACATTATAATGACCAAATACAATGAAAAGTATTTTTCCAGTCTCACCTGTGAAAGGTAATCCCATGTGATCTCGTTTGGACGGTAAACCTGTTGGTACAGTTAGGTGGGGTTTACATTAGACCGTATCAGCGGATCATCAGATTAACGTTTTTAAAAACGATTCGCGTGCACACAGTAACGCCAATACACGGATACGCTAATCACATGACTAATTCGGCACGTAAGTTGAGAAACGTGTCAGTGCAGCTCATCGCTTCCTCCTCAGCGGCTGCGCTCCAAATCACTCCGCACTGAACAGCGAGTGCCCTACGCAGCTCACAGAGCGCGCGAGTGAAGCGCACGAGCAGTGATTCGGGACTGAGCCGCTGTGCGCAAGTCACTTACCACTTGCAAGTGGAAGGATGGCAAGCCTAAAGACAATCATAACTACACAATGGGCAGTATTTGCATCAGTATTTGCAGTATTTTCATACTTTTATACTCTTTAATGAAAGGTGATACAAGGCGGAAGTCCGCGCCGTTTTTCAGCAGTCGCGTCACATGACCAACGCCAGCGAATCAGGAAGGTGGATGTCACAGTGACGTTGTCCAATGACGACGCCAGCTAGAGCTCAGCACAGCGTATCCACGTATCTCAATGTTTACACAGCACCGGAGCTGACACGATCTGGATTGAATACGTGGACGCTGGTGGATTCCCGTTTCCCGGCGTTTCCAGGCGGTTTAATGTAAACGGACAGTGCATCCGCGAAGAAAACGAGACAGATACGGTCTAATGTAAACTTGGCCTTAAACGCAGCACATGAATGAGGCATCTTTATTCTCAGCTACTGTCTAGACACCAAGACGGTTGAAGAATCTCCACTTTGCCACATCCAATATGGCGGCAAGGATGACGTATGATTCTACGCAGAAGGTGGCGTCTATGTTTATATGTCTATGCTCAATCACACTCTACTTTTGAAATGAAACTTCCTGTTTAACAGACCTTTCTCCATCACTCACACGTACTCTTATTGAGGCAGCGCACGACAAGCCTCAACAGGAACTACGGGTGACTCGCAGGGCCAAATTAGAATTTGCGTTAACGGCACTATTTTTTTTTTATTGTGATAAATTGTGATCGCGTTAATGCGTTATTACTGTGTTAACTTCGACAGCCCTAATATATATATATATTATATATATATATAGTAAAAACACACACACGTGCACAATTATCCACCTCAGACTCTGAATATCAGTGAATAATAACCTCGATCTCAACTCCATTATTATTCACTAATATTCACTTCACCTTCAGGGAATAATTGTGAAATAATCACATTCTCAGCACAGAGACGTTTCTGTTTCATAGTTTATCAGCCTTCAGATGAAGGACACACACACACACCAGACAAAATATGTGATGTGCAGGAGCAGAACAAACCGGTCACACTGTCTATACACGTTCCTAATGAAGCGTGAATGAGAGCAGTGTCCGTCTGTCCGTCTGATATCTCATCAATCCTCTTTTACAGTAAAGTATAATCCAGCAATCTGAGTCTATATTCATCTCCTTATCTGTGCAGATCACTTCCTGTTTTATCATTTCACATTTATTGATCATTCTGCTTTAATGATCATCACTATACCTATATGATAAACTTTATGATAAACTTTGTTAATGACTTCCATTTCACTGGATGAGTAAAAACACGGGCGGCACGGTGGTGTAGTGGTTAGCGCTGTCGCCTCACAGCAAGAAGGTTCTGGGTTCGAGCCCCGTGGCCGGCGAGGGCCTTTCTGTGTGGAGTTTGCATGTTCTCCCCGTGTCCGTGTGGGTTTCCTCCGGGTGCTCCGGTTTCCCCCACAGTCCAAAGACATGCAGGTTAGGTTAACTGGTGACTCTAAATTGAGCGTAGGTGTGAATGTGAGTGTGAATGGTTGTCTGTGTCTATGTGTCAGCCCTGTGATGACCTGGCGACTTGTCCAGGGTGTACCCCGCCTTTCGCCCGTATTCAGCTGGGATAGGATCCAGCTCGCCTGCGACCCTGTAGAACAGGATAAAGCGGCTACAGATAATGAGATGAGATGAGATGAGTAAAAACACAGCAGCTAAAAGGTCGCAGTGAGGAGGAGAGAAATCTCACTGATCACATCTCTAAACATTATTCAACAGATTTCACCATCCTAATATAAAAACAGTATAATTGCACATCATTCAGTGTTAAATTATATATGGCAATATTAATAATGTAATATACCACCAATAGTATTATTATTAAACGTCACGTGATCTTTAATATTACAGTATTAAATGTTATAATAAATCAATTTTTATTATAAAATATATTGTACATATGTATTGTAATATTATTTGTATACTATAGTTTATTATAATAAATATATCATAGCGAATGTTAATACTTCTATAAAATAACACGTTGAATTTTTTCCCATATCCGTTTTACGGCAGACTCCGCCCATACGCGCTAGGATTGGTTAGGAAGTTTCCCGCTCTGCAACAGCAACCGCAACAGCCAATCAGGAGCGTCATTGTCGAATGAATATTCGAACATGGGTGGAACATGTGTCGGAAAACGGGTATGCATAAAAGTAACTATGATGGAACTTTTTTTTTTTGTTTAAGCGCATGAAGCTGGTGCAGTTTGCGGCGGAGCGCAGTGATGAGTTACCCCTGAACTCGCGCTCCCACTGCCCGAGTCCGTGGTGCCGGAGGTAGGAGCAGGTTTCCCTGGTGTCCCAGAGCTGGAAATCCCCGGGTTGCCAGGTTTCAGTGGGTTTGTGTGGAGTTCTCAGACAGTCCGCTTCACACTGCGGCTCCTCCCGCGGCCGCTTCCGGGTCTCCATCGCGCACAGCCGCACTGACGGGTTAACCAGCGCCGAACCCGCCGAGCCCGATCCCTCCGAACCCGAGCCCGAGCCCTCCGAGTCTGATCCTCCGAGTCTGATCCCTCCGAACCTGATCCTGCAGAGCCTCGCCCCGCCTCTCCCGCTCGCCCCGCCCCGCCTCTCCCGCTCGCCCCGCCCCTCCCGGGTTTATCACCACAGCGACGCCTAAACTCCTGACATCAATCCGTACGGCATGTGACGTCATCTTCCAACCCGGAAGCGAATCCCGGTAATTTAATACAACTCAATAAATCAGCATTTCTGTTTACTTATTTATTGTGTACATCGACTTCCTTATTATAACCCAGCCCTCTGTCACAACTACTCCTGTCTTATCCTCCGCATACCAGACTTCATCATCATTATCACCGTTTCGAGCTTCAGCAGATAGTAACGTTTAAAAAACTACACATCCCATAATAATCCTCTTCTTCAGGTCAACTTTACTGTCAAATATGCTCTACATGCTCGACATCCAGCACAGATGAAATATCAGTCCTCTCTGACCCACGGTGCAAACAGGCAATGCAGTAAATACAAATAGAATAATTGAAAAAACAAACAATATAAACAGTATAAACACTCTAGATAGGAACTAGACAGACTAAACACTCAAACACGTAAATTGGAGCAAACAAACAGTCAAGGGCAGTTGAGGTAAAGCAGGTAAACATGAAATAAGCAGAATAAACAAACTAGCAGCTGTTAAGGTGAGGTAGTGCGGAATAGTGCAAATGAGCGAGGTAAAGTGAGATGTTCAGTCCCTGAGTTCAGTGTGTTAATGAACGATGAGTGTGTGTGTTGGGGGGGGGACTGTGAGGGTGGCATGATGTCAGATGCTGAAGGGGGGGCAGGGGGGTGGGGGGGCAGAGGGGGGAGGAGGGGCAGAACAGGGAGGGAGTTGAGCCTCCTGACCGCCTGGTGAAAGAAACTGTTCTTGAGCCTGCTGGTTTTGGCCCGGAGACTCCGCAGTCTCCTCCCCGACAGCAGCAGGCTGAAGAGGCTGTGAGATGGGTGGGTGGGGTCACCTGCAATCCTGATGGCTTTGCGGGTGAGGCGGGAGTTATAAATATCCATTAGAGAAGGGAGAGAGACACCAATGATCCTCTCAGCTGCTCTCACGATGCGCTGCAGAGTCTTGCAGCAGGACACGGTGCAGGCGCCGTACCACACGGTGATGCAGCTGCTCAGGATGTTCTCGACGGTGCCTCTGTAGAAAGTGTGCATGATGGGGGCCGGGGCTCTTGCTCTCCTCAGTTTGCGGAGGAAGTACAGACGCTGTTGGGCTTTTTTGGCCAGTGATGCGGTGTTGTTGCTCCAGGACAGGTCTTCAGAGATGTGCACACCCAGAAACTTGGTGCTGCTCACCCTCTCCACTGCAGCACCGTCGATAGATAGTGGAGCATGCTGGGTGTGCACTCTCCTGAAGTCCACAACAATCTCCTTCATCTTCTCCACGTTCAGGCGGAGATTGTTGTCCTTGCACCACATGGCCAAGCGGCTCACCTCACTCCTGTAGATTGTCTCATCACCATTGTTGATGAGACCCACCACAGTCGTGTCATCCGCAAACTTAATGAAGAGATTAGAGCTGGATGTTGGTGTGCAGTTGTGGGTCAGCAGAGTGAAGAGGAGGGGGCTCAGCACACATCCTTGGGGGCCCCCGTGTTCAATGTGATGGTGCTGGAGGAGTTGCTGCTGACCCGTACAGCCTGTGGTCTCCCCGTCAGGAAGTCCAGCAGCCAGTTGCACAGGGAGGTGTTGAGTCCCAGCTGGTCCAGTTTATGAATGAGCTGCTGAGGAATGATTGTGTTGAGTGCTGAGCTGAAGTCTATGAACAGCATTCTGACATACGAGTCTTTTGTCTCCAGGTGGGTGAGGGCAGAGTGGAGGGGAGTGGAGATGGCGTCATCGGTCGAATGGTTGGACTGATATGCAAACTGGAAAGGGTCCAGGGGGGAGGGCAGACTTGATATGCCGCATGACTAGCCGCTCGAAGCACTTCATGAGGATGGGAGTGAGTGCGACAGGGCGGTAGTCATTGAAGCAGGAGGGAGACGGCTTCTTCAGGACCAGGATGATGGTGGTGGCTTTGAAGCACATGGGGACAACAGCCTGGCTCAACGAGAAGTTGAAGATGTCTGTAAAGACATCTGTGAGCTCCTCGGCACAGTCTCTCAGGACACGACCAGGAATGTTATCAGGACCCAGGGCTTTCTGTACATTTGCCATCCTGAGAGCTCTCCTCACGCTGTCTGGGGGCAGCATCAGCACCTGGTTGCCGGGAGGTGGTGGGGTCTTCTGTGCTGTGGTGCTATTGTCTGCCTCAAAGCGAGCGAAGAAGTCATTCAACTGATTCAGCAGAGACGTGGAGTTGTCACAGGTCTGTGGCGAGGGCTTGTAATCTGTGATGGTCTGAATCCCCCAACACAGGTTCCTGGTGCCTCTGCTGTCATTGAAATAGTCAGCAATGTACTTTGAATACTGGCCACCCTGATGCCTCGAGACAGGTTGGCTCTAGCTGTCCTCAGGCCCACCTCATCCCCAGCTCTGAAGGCGGTGTTCCGAGCCCTCAGGAGCCTGTGGACTTCCCCTGTCAGCCATGGTTTCTGATTCTTCAAGCCCAGTTATCATTATTATTATTATTATTATTATTATTATTGTGTTTAATGTCGTAGCAGTATTGAAAAACCCATTAAATAATATTACAGTGGGAAAAACTACACGTCCCATAATCCCCTGCTTCAGCTCAGCATTAGCAGGGAGTTCTACTTTATTAATTGATAAAGCGTATTTAAAAGCATCACATCAATATAAATACAAGTAATATAAAACTTGTAAAATAAATTAATAAAATAAATACAGTGCAAGGCTATAAATAATATATATATAATTTAAATTTTCCTAAAACCACCTTCCATTTTCAGTGAGGTGATGTAAAGCGGCCTTAAACTGTGTGTTCTCTTCTATATTAACATCTCCTGCAAGCCTCATAAACGAGCTCATAAACTACATTTCTACCAGCTCGGGTTATTTTTTAAAGATGAACCGGCGAGCCCGAAAACCCCGGGCTCTCAGCCCGTCTCTCAGGGCACGAAAACCCCGGGCTCTCAGCCCGTCTCTCAGGGCACGAAAACCCCGGGCTCAGTTCTGTCTTTGGTTCATGAAATTCTTCTTCTTTAAGGTTTGATGGCGGTGAGCAAACCAACTTAAAGGTGCTTTAGTGCCACCTACCGGGCTGGAGTGTGGAACAGGTGTGCGGGGGGGGACCCACTGAGATTCTTGGAGTTATTTTTGACTCTTTCAGAAATGTGATCATGTAGTAACACATCTGACTCAGTGCTCTGCCTAATAAACCAGGCAAAGTGAAATGATGATGATTAATCATTCTGAGAGATGTATAAAGCTCATTTCTCTCACGTTCATATTTCTTACAGTGAAGTATTGCCAGCTCTGCTGATTCCGGATGGTCACAGGGTTCAGTTTCCGGTTGGGTGTTTGTCTGTTTTGTTCAGAGAATAGTTAAGTCCTTTATGTCCAGTTCTTAATGGGGTGATCATGGTTTCTTCTCTCCGACTCCTGTCCCATATCCTTCCACCATTCACCTGTTTTTCAGTGTTCTATACAGTAGATGCCTTTCTGTTTCATTTCCATCCCAATCCTCCTGCCAGACTGACTTTGTGGAGGACTTGATGTAAATCTGAGCCTTTGCCTTACTGACTGGGATTCACAATTCTATTTCTATATTATTTAGTGTTTGCTTAGCCGGCTTATCAACCTGTTCATTTCCCTCCACGCCAGCATGCCCAGGTACCCAAAAAATGAGTTGTAAAGCCCTTGGAATCTATTTTAAGCAAAGTCATAAAGATTTCATTGATTATATCTGTTCCAAATGATTTACCTGATTGAATACTTTCCAGTGCTGAGTAACTATCTGAGATTATTACAGTTTTGTTTTTTGCATTTTCATTAACCCATTCCAGGGCCAATAATATTGCCACCAATTCTGTTGTATACAGCATCACATTCTTGGTCACTCTTTTCTTAACACTCACTCCTTTCCTTGGGATATGCACTGCTGATCCAGCACACCCTTTTGGGGGGTCTTTAGAACCATCTGTAAATATACATGTATGATTAGAAAAATAAAAATCCAAATAATTTTGTTCAGTTTCCCTCAATGATATATCCTTTGATTTCTTTTGGGAATAACCATGGTGGGACTGGTGATAATGGGAGTGTTGGGCCGTACTGTAGCTGATGTAGACCAGTACTCTCTGCTTTAGCATCACTTATCCATCCAAAACCTTGGAAATGGGCGGCACGGTGGTGTAGTGGTTAGCGCTGTCGCCTCACAGCAAGAAGGTCCTGGGTTCGAGCCCCGGGGCCGGCGAGGGCCTTTCTGTGTGGAGTTTGCATGTTCTCCCCGTGTCCGCGTGGGTTTCCTCCGGGTGCTCCGGTTTCCCCCACAGTCCAAAGACATGCAGGTTAGGTTAACTGGTGACTCTAAATTGAGCGTAGGTGTGAATGTGAGTGTGAATGGTTGTCTGTGTCTATGTGTCAGCCCTGTGATGACCTGGCGACTTGTCCAGGGTGAACCCCGCCTTTCACCCGTAGTCAGCTGGGATAGGATCCAGCTCGCCTGCGACCCTGTAGAACAGGATAAAGCGGCTACAGATAATGAATGAATGAATGAACCTTGGAAATTAGATTCATGATGTTCCCCACAATCTTTTGTTATACTTTTAGCAGGCTGGTCATCATAATGCCCCTGAAGATTGACCCAATATGTCATCATCAATTGTAGCCTCCTGATCGTTAAAGGCATTTCCCCCATTTCCACCTGCATTGAAGACACTGGGGATGCTTTAAAAGACCCACTGCAGATCCTTAAAGCCTGAGCTTGCAGTACAGCTAATGTTTTAATGTTTGATTCTGCTGCAGACGTATCGGCTAAACATCCATAATCAAGCGCAGATCTCATCAGAACCCAGTATATGTTTTTTAAGGACGCTCTGCTCGCTCCCCAAGTTTGTCCTGTCAAACACCGGAGAATATTGAGAATCTTTTTACATTTATTTTTGACTTTATCCAAGTGAATCTTCCATGTTAACTTTTCATCAAACCAAACTCCTAAAAATCTAACTACCTTGACTTGCTCTCGAGGGTGACCATATAGAGAGATAGGTGTGATTTTATGCCTTCTTGTAAAACATATTACTTGTGTTTTAGAAACTGATGATCTAAATCCCCATTTATTTGCCCATTTTTCTGCTTCATTTATTACGGCTTGCATTTTTGTTTTGACAGATGATATATCGCAGCCTCTAATCCACAAGGCCCCATCATCTGCATCGAGAGGTTTACTGATAGCTTGTTCAACTGTTGAGAAGATATCATTAATCATGAAGTCAACAACAGCATGCCTGTGCAGAAGACACCACCCCTTCCGGATGACCAGGTGCTGTCCCTGTCTCCAGCCAGTGTGAGGAGATCCCTCTCCAGGATCAACACCCGCAAAGCTGTAGGACCTGACAACATTCCAGGTTGCTTGCTAACGGACTGTGCAGAGGAGCTCACAGAAGTGCTCACAGACATCTTCAACACCTCCCTGAGCCAAGCTGTTGTTCCCACCTGCTTCAAGAGCACCACCATCATCCCTGTTCCAAAGAAGGCCTCTCCATCCTGCTTCAACGACTACCGCCCTGTGGCACTGACCTCCAGTATTATAAAGTGCTTCGAGTGGTTAGTCATGCAGCACATCAAATCCATCCTCCCGCCCTCCATGGACCCGTACCAATTTGCATATCGGGCCAATCAGTCCACTGATGATGCAATCTCCACCGCTCTCCGCTCAGCTCTCACTCACCTGGACACTAAGGACTCTTACATGTGGATGCTGTTCTTAGACTTTAGTTCAACATTTTACACAATCATCCCCCAGCAGCTGATACAGAAACTGGACTGTCTAGGACTAAACACCTCCCTTTGCAACTGGTTGCTGGACTTCCTGACCGGAAGACCAGAGGCAGTCCAGGTCGGCAGCAACACATCCAGCACCATCATACTGAACACAGGGGCCCCTCAAGGATGTGTGCTCAGCCCCCTTCTCTTCACCCTGCTGACCCACGACTGCACACCAACACACAACAGCAACCTCTTCATCAACCTCTTCATTGCTCAAAATAAAATAAAAATAAATATATTACGTTCATTATGTCTTCTTCTTTAAATCAAAATAATTAGTTTTCTTTTGTTTCAGACATGTAAAAGCTTTTTTCCTTTACCTGACATGTTTCAACGGTATAACTTCCGTCTTCATCAGAGGGTCACCCGGATGTTGGTGTGTGACGTGCCTTTATAATCAGCTGATGTTATGGAGGTGTGACCTCCCTGTCAATATTGACAGGTCGGTCCCGCCTCCCGCTGTCAGTGTTGCCCCCTCAGGACGGTGCTCCAGGTGTGGAAGAGCATGTACGCCCCCTCATCCCTGTTTATTGTTCTTGGGCTACGCTGATTTCTATTGACTCCTTAATCCAGCGGTGGTATCTGTTGTTCTCTTGCTGTATGATCTGAGCATTGTCCCAGTCCATTATATGATTTTCCCTTCTGCAGTGGTCCGTTATTGCTGATTTGAGGTTCTCTTGCATAGCTTTTTCTTTTATTGCTCTTGTTTGTCTCTGTTCTGTTTCTTTTTCACATTCCTTTTTATGTTCCTTTTTCCTTGTACTAAAACTCCTTCCTGTCTCCCCAATGTAGGTTTTGTTGCATGACAGGCATGGTATTTCATATATGACATTACATTTACTGTGTTGGTCGATTTTGTCCTTAGGGTGAACTAGTAGCTGTCGTAGTTTGGCGTGTGGTTTCACGGGTGTTTGTATGTTGTTTTTTCATGGCTCTTTGGGTTTGTTCTGTAACTCCTCTGACATACGGTAGAGTCACTACTGCTTTACTTTCCTGTTTTTGGGTTGTCTGTTTTCTTCCTTTTTTCGTCTGGGTCTTTTCTTTTGTTTTCACTTGTTGTGCGCCTTTGTGTATGGCCCATGGTGGATATTGACATGTGATCAGAGCTTGCCGTATGTGTTGTTGTTCTGTTGCGCGTTCTGTGGGGTCGGTTATGATTGATGCACGTTCGTAGAGTGTTCTGACAACTGACAGTTTGTGTGCGATGGGGTGTTCGGACGTCCAGAGCAGATATTAATCAGTGTGTGTCGGTTTTCTGTAGATTGTTATTTTGATGTCTCCGTCGTCTGTATGATGAATTTTTATGTCCAAAAATGCTATTGATTTTTCTGTTTCCTCTTCGTGCATGAATTTTATGTTGCCGGTGTGGTCTATAGAGTTGAGGTGATCTGTCAATTGTTGGGTGCGTCCGACTTTCACTTTCTCCAGGATGTCATCTACATACCGCCTCCATAATGTGGGCCTGCACTCTTCCGGGGCAGATGTAATAGCCTCTCTTTCAAGGTGTTCCATGAAGAAGCCGCACATTATGGCGGAGAGTGGGTCCCCCATCGCAAACCCCTCCTTCTGCCTGTATATTGTTCCGCGGAACTGGAAGTATGTGGATGTGGCAATGAACTCTTCATTGCTGCCTAGCTCAATTAGCTTTTCAGTTATTTCTAGGCAGCATCATACTATTTGTCTGTTTTATGTTTTTGTTATTTGTAAATTTTAGTGTTTAGTATGAAAATAAAGATATCAAGTTTGTGGATGACACGACTGTGGTGGGACTCATTAACAACAATGATGAGTCATACTACAGGGACGAGGTGAGCCAACTGGCCGCGTGGTGCAGAGACAACAATCTCTCTCTCTTAATGTGGAGAAGACGAAGGAGATGGTTGTTGACTTTCAGAGAGCCTCCACCCAGCATCCTCCACTGACCATCAACGGTGCCGCTGTGGAGAGACCGAGCAGCACCAAGTTCCTGGGTGTGTACCTCACCGAGGATCTCTCCTGGAGCAGCAACACCGCATCGCTGGCCAGGAAAGCTCAGCAGCGCCTCTACTTCCTCTGCAGACTGAAAAGAGCTAGAGCACCAGCCCCTATCATGCTGACCTTCTACCACGGAACCATCGAGAGCATCCTGACCAGCTGCATCACTGTGTGGTACGGCGGCTGTACTGCATCCTGCCGGAAGACCCTGCAGCGCATAGTGAGAGCAGCTGAGAAGGTCATCGGTGTCCCCCTACCCTCCCTTCAGGATATTTACAACACACGCCTGGCCCGCAGAGCACTCAGCATTGCGGGCGACTCCACCCATCCCAACCACCACTTCTTCTTCAGCCTCCTGCCTTCTGGGAGGAGAATGAGAAGCCTCCGGGCGAGAACCAGCAGACTGAGAGACAGCTTCATCCACCAAGCCGTCAGGATGCTGAACTCCCTCCCAGGCCAGTACCCCCTTCCCTTAATACACAAACCAAATGTCACCAGACACTTTAATGAACTGTAACGGAATTCAATTGCACTATGTTAAAACTGTTTACAATACTGTCTACACGGGCTTTTTTTTAAGTTAATTGCACTATATGAAAACTGTTTAGAACACTGTTTACACTTTTCACATATCTGCCATATTTATACTTGCACTGAAAATTCTGCTCATACTGCCATTTTTATTTATTAATATTTATACTGATAATTACTATACTGTCAGACTGCTGTTCCTGTTTACATTGTTCATTCTGTTTATATTGTCATTCGTCACATTTAAATTCATACCGTTAATTCTGTTCACACTGCCACATTTGCACTTTCTGGATTGCCACTGTCTTTTCTTAGATAGCTTTAGCTTGTGTGTGTAAATGGTCTGTCAGATCACAACCTCACACTGACTGCCAGGAAGTTAACCAAGTCAAGGTACAGGAATCTCAACTCGACAAGTCACAACACTATATCCTCCATTCCAAATCAAAATCTAAAATTAGTTGAGCATGATCTAAAGCAGGTACAATGGAATGAAATTATTGGAAGTAAATCATGTGAACATTCATGCAATGACGTGGTAACAGCCTATAAAGATATATATTACTAAAACACACTAAAACACTGACACAGAAACCAAAATCAAAACAAAATCTCCCCGGGTTAACAATGACCTCTGGGACCTCATGAAGAAAAGAGATGCCGCCTTAAAAACATTTTTAAAGTCAAGGTTGGTTACCGATAATTTAATTTTTAAAAGTTTAAGAAATAAAGTTGTAACACAGCTCAGAAAGGCAAAAGCAAATTTTTTCCTTGACATCATAAGAGATGCAAAAGGAAACAGCAAAAAACTGTGGAAACACATTGACAAACTTCTTGGAAAGGAAAATCGCAAGTGTGGTAAATTAGAACTCAAAATAAACAGTAGTATTGTAGATGATAGCTTGGCTGTTGCAACTCATTTTAACGATTATTTTATAAACTCTGTGCAACAGCTAGGTCAGATATTTGGAAAAATAAGCACCTCACAAATACCCATTAGCGCTACATCCTCATTAACCTCATTAACCTTGGCACCCACAAATGAGTCAACGGTTGCAAAGATTTTATCTACGCTTACAAATAGTAAAGCAAAAGATATCTATGGAATGGACACTGCCTTGATAAAAAGACAAAGAATGCATAATTACCCCTTTGACTAAATTGGTAAACCAATCTATTGATGAATGCATCTTCCCTAGTGTATTTAAAAATGCCATAGTGACACCCGTGTTTAAAGCAGGTAATGCACAAGAAGTATGCAACTATCGACCTGTTAGTATTCTCCCAGCCCTTTCAAAAATATTTGAAAGGGTAGTTGTTGAACAACTAACAGACCATCTTGATTATAATAACCTTTTACATCCAATGCAATTTGGCTTCAGGAAAAAGCACTCCACAGAAACTGCCTGTTGCTATTTCATTGAGAAAATAAAAAATTATCTTGATCATGGAGGGGTGGTGGGAGCAGTCTTCCTTGATCTTCACAAGGCTTTCAATACAGTCAACCACGAGAAACTAATAAATAAACTAGTTAATTACGATCTGTCTGTTGACACACAAAAATGGATTAAATCTTATCTTAGTGATCGTTACCAGTGTGTGCGGGTTAATAGTGCACTTTCCTCATCCAAGGCATGTGAAATGGGGGTGCCACAGGGGTCTGTTTTGGGGCCATTGCTGTTTAGTATTTACATTAACGGCCTCCCACTTGTATGTGACCGAGTTAATATTGTAATGTATGCAGATGATACTGTATTGTATGTGCACGGTAATAATGCATCTGAGGTTGCAACTATACTTTCAAATGAAGTGAAAAGGGTTGTAGAATGGCTGCATAGCTCCTGTCTTTTCTTAAACACTGATAAAACGGTATCCATGTTCTTTATAAGCAAAACCAAAATCAGAAACTATCCTGAAATCACAATCAACGGGCAAGCCATAAAGAATGTAACCAAGTTTAAATACCTAGGCATCACTCTTGACCTGACGCTTAGTTTTAAATCTCATGTAAAAAAACTCAGTAACGCACTGAAGTTCAGTCTATCAAATTTCAGATACATACGCAACTCTCTCACTACTGATGCATCGAGTTTATACTTAAATGCAGTGATTATGTCTCATTTTCTATACTGCATCACAAGTTGGTCACAAGCCTGCAAAACGGTATTGAGACCCCTCAGCTCAATTTACAAAAGTGCCATAAAGATCCACACCAGGAGAAAACGTTCTTACCACCACTGTCTTGTGCTTCGTAAATATAACATATTGAGCCTTGAAAATCTAATTAGGCATGCAAATCTCTGCCTGCTTTTTAAAATTATACACAATAATGCACCACCACCTTTGAAACAATTTATTTCTTTGTGCTCAGAGGTATCAACACGTACCACTAGATCAGTGTCGAGGGGGGAGTGCAGTGTCCCACTACGAAAGACTGCATTTGGTAAATCATCTTTTTCTTCTGTAGCCACAAATCAGTGGAATAACCTCCCAACAGAATTAATATCCTGTACACATTATAAGTCTTTTTCACATTTGATAAAGAAATGGATATTATCAACTCAATTATGCACACATGGATAGAAAAGGATAGTTAGGGCATTTTATTGAATGGTATGTGTGTGTGGAGGGGGTATTGGGTGTGTGTGTGTGTGTGGGGTGGGGGTATTGGGGTGTGTGTGTGGGGTGGGGGTATTGGGGTGTGTGTGTGTGGTGGGGGTATTGGGGTGTGTGTGGTGGGGGTATTGGGGTGTGTGTGTGTGGTGGGGGTATTGGGGTGTGTGTGTGGTGGGGGTATTGGGGTGTGTGTGGTGGGGGTATTGGGGTGTGTGTGGTGGGGGTATTGGGGTGTGTGTGGTGGGGGTATTGGGGTGTGTGTGGTGGGGGTATTGGGGTGTGTGTGGTGGGGGTATTGGGGTGTGTGTGTGTGTGTGGTGGGGGTATTGAGGTGTGTGTGTGTGTGGTGGGGGTATTGGGGTGTGTGTGTGTGTGTGGTGGGGGTATTGGGGTGTGTGTGTGTGGTGGGGGTATTGGTGTGTGTGTGTGTGTGTGGTGGGGGTATTGGTGTGTGTGTGTGTGTGTGGTGGGGGTATTGGTGTGTGTGTGTGTGTGGTGGGGGTATTGGTGTGTGTGTGTGTGTGGTGGGGGTATTGGTGTGTGTGTGTGTGGTGGGGGTATTGGGGTGTGGGTGTGTGTGTGTGTGTAGGGGGTATTGGGTGTGTGTGGGGGGGTATTGGGGGGTAGGTGTGTGTGTGTGGGGGGGGGTATTGGTGTGTGTGTGTGTGTGTGTGGTGGGGGGGTATTGGGGGGTATGTTTGTGTGTGGTGGGGGGGTATGTGTGTGTAGGGGGTATTGGGTGTGTGTGGGGGGGTATTGGGGGGTAGGTGTGTGTGTGGGGGGGGGGGTATTGGTGTGTGTGTGTGTGTGGTGGGGGGGTATTGGGGGGTATGTTTGTGTGTGGTGGGGGGGTATGTGTGTGTAGGGGGTATTGGGTGTGTGTGGGGGGGTATTGGGGGGTAGGTGTGTGTGTGTGGGGGGGTATTGGGGGGTAGGTGTGTGTGTGGGGGGGGTATTGGTGTGTGTGTGTGTGTGTGGTGGGGGGGTATTGGGGGGTATGTTTGTGTGTGGTGGGGGGGTATGTGTGTGTAGGGGGTATTGGGTGTGTGTGGGGGGGTATTGGGGGGTAGGTGTGTGTGTGTGGGGGGGTTTGCAGATCTTGCACTTTTTAGTGTGTTTGTGTGTGTGTGGGGATTGTGAGGGATGGGAGATTCCTGTGTGTGGGGGGGATTTTTTAATTTTTATTTTATCTTATTATGCTTGTGTATGACCATTAGGTGTGGGAGGGTAAAACCTACTGAAATGTGAAGTTTTGGTGGTTTGGAGAGCATGTCTCTCTCTCTCTCTCTCTCTCTCAAGGTTGGAGTGGTAAAACTTGTCCTCTATGTAAGGAGGGGGTAGTGGGGTGGGGTGGGATGGGATGATGCATATTTACACTGGCTTGCACATTCCTTTGCACATTTCGCTTAACTTATGGTGTGTGAGTGCGTGCGTGTGTGATTGTGAAAAATGAGGTTATGTATGCCTTATGAGGCTATCCACTTCTGTTCTACTGGTCTAAATCACTACAAATTGCTCTAATGATAGATTTGGTGGCGTTTCCTGTACATTTTATTTATCTTTTTTATTACATCCACCTGCCAAGGGACTACAGGCAGAAACTAGCATGTGCTGCTATAGCCTGGTACAGACATCTGTCCTTACCACAACGATAATGTTTAAATTTGTACACTGTCCCTTTTAAAAATAAACTCTAAACTCTAAAGTTGACTTGAACTTGATAATGCTAATAATAATGAGTTACACACTCACTACCTTGTGGTGTTCCATTCTCGACTGTATATACCTGGGAATATTCCACACCTCCCCTTACCTGCATCTTTCTATCAAACAAAAAATCCAGAATCCAATTATATGCCCTGCCACCTATTCCCAAAGATTCTAACTTCATGAATAAACCCTCTTTCCAAACCACATCATCAGCTTTCTCTATATCAGAAAATACCGCGACTCCTGGCTCCTGTTAGTCTGGGCTTTTCTCATATCAGACTCTAATCATACCGAGTCCACCGTATTTCTGCTCTTACAGAATCCACTCTGATGTGGAGAAAAGAGACCATTGATTTCGAAAAAGTGATGTAATCTTACTGTGATTATTCGTTCCATGGTTTTGTATAATTGTGATGTTAATGCAGTTGGTCTGTAACCCGAGGGTCAGATGGATCTTTCCCTGGTTTTAGAACAGACACGACTGCTGCATGTTTCCACAATGATGGAAGTTGACCAGAATCCCAGATCTTGTTAAATAGTTTTAATACTTTTTCCAGTGTATTATCTGAAATATTTGCAACTAAAATGTTTGAGTTATCTTGTATTTGTGCAGCTGGAATGCCCAGATGAAGAGGTGGCATTTGATTGGTCCAGACGATCTACGGGATAAAACAGGATCTACAAAAAACAACTAAAAGTCCCTTCATTTTTTAGATAGATAGAGAGATAACTTTGTCATTCACTTGTACATTCAGAACGCACATTTGAATGAAATTTCGTTCCAGTGGTTTACGTCAATATAACTGCCGCATAACTATTGCACATAATCCAAACCAAAAATATCAAATTTACAATTAGATAATTTAAATAAACATCCAAGCAAAAAACTTAAATAAAATAATATTCTATAGAATATGCTAACTATGCTACATAATTTTAAACATATTGCACAATAAAGGATTTATAGCAGCATGCAGGATATTGCACTGAGTCCAGATAGTGATGTTCTAGTCCAGATATATACAGGAGGGGATTATTTAGGAGTTCAGGAGTCTGATGACTTGGGGGAAGAAGCTGTTACAGAACTTGCTTGTTCTGCTCTGGATACTGTGGAACCTCTTGCCAGAGGGCCGCAGGGAGAAGAGAGTCCATGATGTGGATGGGTGGGGTCTTTTATAATGTTAGAAGAAACCTTTATTTGTCACATGCACACTCAAGCACAGTGAAATTCATCCGGTGCATTTAACCCATCTGAAGCAGTGAACACACACACACACACACACACACACTCAGAGCAGTGGGCAGCCACACTACAGCGCCCGGGGAGCAGTCAGGGGTTCGGTACCTCGCTCAAGGGCACCTCAGCCCAAGGCCGCCCCACGTCAACCTAACCTGCATGTCTTTGGACTGTGGGGGAAACCGGAGCACCCGGAGGAAACCCACGCAGACACGGGGAGAACATGCAAACTCCACACAGAAAGGCCGCCATCGGCCGCTGGGCTCGAACCCGGACCTTCTTGCTGTGAGGCGACAGTGATGACCACTACACCACCGTGCCGCCCGTTCTGAGCCTTGGTCAGACAGCATTCGACTGCAGTGTCTTAGATGGAAGGCAGAGACATCCCGATGATCTTTTCCGCTGTCCTCACCACTTTTCGCATGGTTTTCCAGTCTGAGGCTGTGCAGTCCCCAAACCAGACAGAGATGCAGCTAGTCAGTACACTGTCTGTAGTGCTCCTATAGAAAGTGGTGAGGATGGGTGGGGGGGTTATGTTCTTTTCGTCCGGTGCAGGAAGTGCAGGCGCTTCTGTGCTCTCTTCGCAAGAGAGGCGATGTTGAGGGACCGAATCAGACTGTCCGTGATCTGCACCCCCAGGAACTTGGTGCTGCTGGCTCACTCCACTGTGCTGTCATCCTGAATGAGGCCCACCACTGTCATGCTGTCTGCATACATCACAATGTGATTTGTACTGAACCTGGCGCAGCAGTCGTGGGTCATCAGGGTGAACAGTAAGGGGCTCAGGACACAGCCCTGAGGGGAGCCGGTATTCAGGGAGATGGCACTGGAGATGCTGTTTCCAGTCTGTACAGATTGGGGTCTGTTTGTTAGAAAGTCCAGTAACCAGTTACACAGGGGTGTGCTGAGGCCCAGTTTTCCTACCAGATGCTGGGGGATGGTCGTGTTGAACGCTGAACTGAAGTCCAGAAACAGCATTCGCACATAAATGTTCTCCTCCTCCAGATGTGCCAGGCTCAGGTGGAGTACAGTGGAGATAGCGTCCTCTGTGGAGCGGTTGGGATGGTCTGCAAACTGGAACGGGTCAAATGTGCAGGGGAGCCTGGAGATGATATGGGCTTTAACCAATCTCCCAAAGCACTTCATCATTATGGGTGTGAGTGCAACCAGGCAGTAATCATTTAAACATGTAATTGTGGGTTTTTTGGCACTGGGATTGTACGGTATTAGCCGCCTTAAAGCATGATGGAACTCCAGCCTGGCTCAGCGAGGCGTTAAATATGTCTGTGAGGACCGAAGCCAGCTGATCTGCACATTCTTTGAGCGCCCGTCCTGGAATATTATCGGGACCTGCTGCCTTCCAGACGCTGACTCCTCTCAGGATCCTGCGTACATCAGCTGGGTCAAGACTGAGCGCCTGCTCATCTAAATTAGGGACAGTTTTTCTTGCAGGAATGTTATATTGTGCCTCAAAATGTGCAAAATGTTTGTTGAGTTCATTTAGAAAGTTTATGTTCTCCTCGCAGAGTGGTGGATCAGCTTTATAGTCGGTGATCATCTGCATGCTCTGCCACAAAATAAATAAATAAAAAAATACTGTATATTGTACAAAAATACCTCAGGATTTTAAAACACTGACCAGGTATAACTTAAAAATAAGTGTCATAAAAATTCTCCTCATGACAAGTTCCAGCCTCACGTCCAGGCAAGTTACACGACGAGAACGGTCTCCATAAAGAGAATTCACTCAGTCAGCAGTTTCATACCCAGTTCTGTCAGCACTTTACTGTAGGTTTCTGACTTGTAAAGTCATCAAAAGGAAAATAAAACAAAGCAGAAATGAGATAAAAATGTTGCAGATACAAATTTAACTACTTTGTGTTGCTCTGTGAAAGAATTCAGCTCTTTATCCCTGTCTCCTGTTTTCCCCAGGATCCACTTTGACCCTAAATTAATGAATGAATAAATCAAATAATAATAATGGTTTATTTTTTCCTTTTAAAACTCTGAGTGAAGGCATGTGTTTATAACCGGACATAAAAAGCTCGGAGGAGCTCCAGGAGCCGGGTTCCCAAGTGGGGATTTCATTTACAAAACAAAACAGGATTTTGAAATGTAAAGTGGGATAAACGGTCTTCAATCCAAATTTTATATTAATGTTAATTTTGATTTTTTTTAAATATTAAATCAATTTTAAAAACAGGTCTTTTATTTTAATATCGAGAAATTTCATCGTTCGTGTCCACTTGTGCTTTTACTGCGTGGCACTTCCGGGAAAGGGCGTGGCGTCATCATATGTGGGCGGGACTTAAAGTCTAACAGGAAAGTGAGTCGCTATTTCCTCAGCGTTCAGCGAAACGGTAAAAAATACTCATAACAGTAAATACATTTTGTCCTCGTAATTTAAATTGTTTAAATGAATTTACTGTTTGTTCATGGCTGATGTTTTTATAACCTTTATTTATGTTGGCGCTTATTTGTGTTTGTTAGCATTGAGCGAGTGGTGAGTTACCGTTAGCCGCTACCGCTGTTAGCTGGTTAGCTTAGCACTGTTCAAAAACTTAACGGCTGTTAGAAAGAGTAAGATTAAATACTTAAAGAACAGGCAGTATTTCTGTATTTAAAGTTAATTTTATGTAAATGAAGCGTGTGCGCGGTTCGCTAAAGAGAAGTGATGAGCGCTCTCCAGGCCGCGGGGCGGGCCGACACTGCGCTTCCGGTTTAACATCCGGGCATTCTGTCGGTCACAGGCTTGGGTTGTTTTTCCGAATCTTCTGATTCGGATTCGCACTTTGCTTTACTTATTAACAGCACATTCAGTTGAATTAATAATAATAATAATAAGGTATAACTAACACTTTTTGGTGAGAGATTAATCTAATGGCTGATTTTTTTTAAATGGTGGGTTGATTTACATCCCTGGAAATTGTACAGAACAGGATTTACAACAGAAAAATAATTACAATTTTTAAAACTGACTTTCCTGGAAAGCTTGTTTGTGTTTTCGACGCCTTTCCTGTCCCTCATCTTTATAACCGCGCTGCCTTCCAGGCCGCATCACCTTCCACCCCTCAGTCCTGCAGCCGGAGACAGAGGGGGACAGGAAGTCTCGTTCCTTAGAAGCCACGCCCAGTTTAGTTTAATTTGGTCTCTTCCTGCAGTAAGCTCCTCCCCTCAGCTCCTGGGCGTGTCGGGGGGGGGGGGTGTTCTCTACTGAAGAGTCAGGAGCAGGAGTTTACTGTTCCCTCATTCAGCACTTTCATCACCTCCACCAAGGAAGTTACGTTTTCAGTAGCGTTGGTTTGTTTGTCTGTTAGCAACATTACGGAAAAAGTAATGAACGGATTGCTCTGAAATTTTTTCCAGAGGTGTGACTGGGCACAAGTAACAATCCATTACATTTTGGCGGTGATCCGGATCACCTTCTGGATCCCGGATTTTTTTAAAGGATTCTTGGCGGAGGTCTGCGCTCTGAGTGCTTTTCTAGTTTTATTTGAGGAGTTTGTGGCTGTCATCATGATATAGTAGTAGTAATAATAATAATAATAATAATAATGTGAAATCTGCAGTCTGGTAAATATGCACATGAAGCAGTTGCAGTGTTTGAAGCAGCGTATTATCCAGAAACTGGGAGAAGGCTGTTGGCAGGGGGTCCGAGGCCGTGCTCCCCCGGGAACACTTGAAATATTGAAGTAAATCTGGGGCCCTCTGGCACAATCTTGGCATGAAAAAGCAGTTGGGAGAAGCGTTTAAAATAAAGTGTTTTAGGTCATGAATTTCTGAAAAAAGGAGTCGGTCAACTCAAATCATTTCAAGACTAGAAAAGCACTCGGAGAGCGCAGACCTCCGCCAAGAATCCTTTAAAATAAAACAATCCGGGATCCAGAAGGTGATCTGGATCACCGCCAAAATGTAATGGATTGTTACTTGTGCCCAGTCACACCTCTGGAAAAAATTTCAGAGCAATCCATTCATTACTTTTTCTGTAATGTTGCTAACAGACAAACAAACAAATCAACACTACTGAAAACATAACTTCCTTGGCGAAGGTGAAAATTCTTTATTTTATGCTGTTTTATAGCACGTGGAGGCTTTGTGCCAAATTTTGCAATGCTCAGTGCTGATTAGCATGGTGTGGTAAATTGGTAACGGCCGCCCCAACCACACAAACTAACCTTTACATGTTCACACTGAGCGTGTGTAAGCATTAGAGAGTTTTTTTTTTTTTAAACCTTTATTTGTCACATGCACACTTCAAGCACAGTGAAATTCATCCTCTGCATTTAACCCATCTGAAGCAGTGAACACGCGCACACACACACTCAGAGCAGTGGGCAGCCACACCAGAGCGCCCGGGGAGCAGTCAGGGGTTCGGTACCTCGCTCAAGGGCACCTCAGCCCAAGGCCGCCCCACGCCAACCTAACTGCATGTCTTTGGACTGTGGGGGAAACCAGAGCACCCGGAGGAAACCCACGCAGACACGGGGAGAACATGCAAACTCCACACAGAAAGGCCCTCGCCAGCCGCTGGGTTTGAGCCCGGAACCTTCTTGCTGTGAGGCGACAGCGCTAACCATTACACCACAGTGCCGCCCGTTCTGAGCCTGAGCCTCACATGAGGCTGCGTGAAAAGTTCTGTGGCTTCCTTAACATGATGGGCAGCTGAACCTGGCTGGAGTATGAAACAAGGACTATGGTTGGTTGCCATGCCACGCTCTGGCCAGTGGGAGTGTGCTATCGGTTCTGAGCAGCAAATCACATCCCGCTTCAGAAATAAGGAAGAGCAAATGCTGTACTGGAGAAACACACATGGGATGGAGATTTATTGTGTTGTTTGGGGTCCCCACTCATCTACTGGTGGTTATTTTGATCTGCCAGTGCAACTAACGCTGCTCGTTTTATTTCATCATAATTTTCTCTAATCGAGGCTTTGCACTGTCACCTGACAATTTATCATTGGTGGGAAAAACTAGAAACATCCTTCTAAATGTAGAAGGGAAAATGGGGGGGACATTCAGCGGACTCGGTGTTGAACTGAGAGATCAAAAACCTAATGGTGTTCGCTTCATTTCCATAAAGATAAGAATTAAAAAACAAAAAATTTATTTCACCACTGCAGCGTGGTGCTCATTCTTATACAGTGAAGTGAACCTGAGCAGCTCTGTAGAGCGTCGCCTTCACCCAGACTTAACACGCCTTTACATTCGGGGATCCTGCGGCGCGTGTTGTGCTCGCGCTTGGGACCCAGTCATTATGGGAAACTCCTGATACTGATTTGAGTGCAATCAGCACACACATATAAGGACACAGAGGCTTTGTGAAGTTTTATCGGTATCACTGTCACGTTTGTTTGTAGCCATGTTTATGACTCTGATTTCTGTTTTGTAAATATCACACCTGCTAATAAACACTTCCTGCACTTAGACCCGTCGACCGCCGCATACCTGACACGATGCTGCACAAAGTCTGTGTGAAAACAGAGTACTGATTGCACTCAAATCGGCATCAAGTGTTTCCCCATAATGACGCGTCCGAATGGGAATTTTGAAGCCTGTCATTGCAGAAAATTACCCGTCAGTTTCTAGTATTGGCTGTCAAAAAGACACATCAATGGGGGCCATCCTTAAAAAAAAATCGTTTCCTGTCCACCGGGTGAGCAAAAAAAATTTCAGTCAGGAGGGAGGGATTTTTTTTTTTAAATGGATGGATAAGAAATCGCAATGCTGTGTTTGCTTTTTCTTTCAGTACTTTTTTATTACAAAAGCAGACACATTTAATAAAATGACAATTTAATCAACTGAAACTTGTACAAAAACTTTAAGTTAGCATTTTAAATGCTGACTGCAACATTTGCAAAACTTTTACAAAGGTACTTAAAATGTCCGACACACGGACTTTTTGTAGTTCTAAATCGAGCGTTAGGCCGAGTTCGGATGAAATTACACTATTAAAATGATCACTGAATGATTTGTTTTTCTGAATCTTTACTATTTTGTTGTTCGCTAGAATACCATTTTGCGATTTCACACTTAAGCAAATGTTTGAAAACTCCGGATCTCCTTCCTTCATGGTGGCTGCCATTTTTTTGTGCCACACGGCGCATGCGCAGAGCTGATTCAGTTCTATATTCTGCGCGGAATTCAGGGCTTTCCACAAGCGCTGGCTGCCGCCATACAGCCGACTACACAATTAAGTCCAGCCGGCTACTTTAATGACTATTATTTTTGTAGCCCACAGGCTCTAAATATTAATTTTCGATTTTAATAAAATTAAATGTTTATCTAACGGACTGACAATAATGTCAAACTGAACCGTTGATCAAGGTAGTAACTCATCCGCGCCCTGACGTGCGGTGTGCGCGTGCACTCGGCGGAGGCAGTAGTGTGTAATTGTGTCGCCCCACTGCAGACCGCTGTCGTCAATTCATAGCATGCTCAGCTGCGTGAATGTGTCATGCACCGAAAATAAGAGATTTACAAGCCAGGAACGCCTCATGATGCAATACGCAAGAAAAGAAAGAAGATTTACTGCCATTTTACTTTGTATTTGAGTAAAGTGAATAAATAAACGGTCTGTGGAAAATACATTTAATCCTGGGAACTGCGTGCACAGGAGTTTATTTTGTGTTTACTCCCCCCGGCTGGCTACTTATTTGTCATGGCTGGCTAGTATGAGCCTTAGTGGAAAGCCCTGGGAATGCGGAAATGTCAAGTTCGATTTTAGATTTACGAACCCGAAAAAAATGTCGAAAAACCGGCGTTAAAAAAAAAATTTCACCCCCACAAACGGCACTCACCCGGCCGGTGGACCGGAAACAGAACATTTTTTAATAATGGCCAGGTCTCTAGAGAACACCTAGCTGTATAGTCCAGTGTCGGCTCAAAATTGGCTCTTTGTTTGCATATCTATCTATCTATCTGGCAATGGTGTTTATTTATTCAGGCAGAATTTAATTCAGTTTATGAGAAACCACTGTAAGTTATTTAGCAAGGAGAGAGAATGAAAATCCGTCTTTCAGATTGTGGTGTGATCTTGTGGATGGGGAGTTTTTACACCTCATTTGGACAAATAAAACATTTTGCGTTTCCTTTGACAATCTCAGTCATGGTCGGATTATCGTTATCCAGAGAGTGTTTTTGTGCATCGTGTACAGTGTGGGGTTTTTAAGTGATGAAGAGAATTAGATAACCGGTACGAAGTTGAATGAAATGGCAGTGTCCAAAATAAAAGTGATTGTCTTTTTTGTTTTTTTTCCCTTCTTTGACGTCAGATGGCGGCGAGCCGTAAGAAGTTGGTGATCGTTGGAGACGGCGCTTGTGGAAAGACGTGCTTGCTGATCGTGTTCAGTAAAGACCAGTTCCCCGAGGTTTACGTCCCCACTGTGTTCGAGAATTATGTTGCTGACATCGAGGTGGACGGAAAGCAGGTACGAAAGATGAAGAATTGAACCAAACCAAATCTTTACTTTGGTTTATTGCAGTTCACTGTAAAAAGATAAATAAAATAAACTATGGCTGTCAATCAATTAAAAGATTTAATCCCATTATTGTCGGGGGCGTCGTGGCTCAGGTGGATAAGGCGCCATACCATAAATCCGGGGACCCGGGTTCGATTCCGGCCCGAGGTCATTTCCCGATCCCTCCCCGTCTCTCTGTCCCGCTCATTTCCTGTCTCTACACTGTCCTATCCAATACAGGTGCAAAAAGCCCAAAAAATATCTTTAAAAATAATAAATCCCATTATTGTCCGTAGTTAACTCTCAATTGATTGGATGTTTTTATCTGTTCTAAATGCACCTTAAAGGGACGCTTTTCAGGTTTTTGGGGCGTGGGAGTGGATAAATACACTTGCTTTATATAAATGAATGTGGGCAGGTCGGGACGGATGAGACTGGACACAGAAAACGTTATTTTAGTGGATATTTTATTCCCCCACTGGATTTAGAAACTAAAGCAGTGTTAACTTTATAATTTTGAGGGTTTAGTATAATTCAGTGTGAACAAAACCATACAGTGTTTTCCTCTCGTTCTGTCCTTAACTTCCAGCCTCAGACTATACAATAAACACGCTCAGTGGTGTGGACTCGGGGTAACAGGAGCGGCTGTGTTTAAATAAAGAAAATAAAAATACGAAACCCAAATAAATCCATTTGTGAAGTCACACAGCTCAGAGATGTTTCCCAGTAAAATGCAGAAACTCACTGGGAAATATACAGAACGTTCAGGAGCAAAAACTGCATTTAGAAACACACACACACACACACACACACACACACACACACACACACACACCTGGACCTACACACACACACACACACACACACACACCTGGACCTACACACACACACACACACACACACACCTGGACCTACACACACACACACACACACACCTGGACCTACACACACACACACACACACACACACACCTGGACCTACACACACACACACACACCTGGACCTACACACACACACACACACACACACACACACACACACACACCTGGACCTACACACACACACACACACACACCTGGACCTACACACACACACACACACACACACCTGGACCTACACACACACACACACACACACACACCTGGACCTACACACACACACACACACACACACACACCTGGACCTACACACACACACACACACACACCTGGACCTACACACACACACACACACACACCTGGACCTACACACACACACACACACACACCTGGACCTACACACACACACACACACACCTGGACCTACACACACACACACACACACCTGGACCTACACACACACACACACACACCTGGACCTACACACACACACACACACACCTGGACCTACACACACACACACACACACCTGGACCTACACACACACCTGGACCTACACACACACCTGGACCTACACACACACCTGGACCTACACACACACACACCTGGACCTACACACACACACACCTGGACCTACACACACACACACCTGGACCTACACACACACACACACACACACACACCTGGACCTACACACACACACACACACACACACCTGGACCTACACACACACACACACACACACACACCTGGACCTACACACACACACACACACACACACACCTGGACCTACACACACACACACACACACACCTGGACCTACACACACACACACACACACACCTGGACCTACACACACACACACACACACCTGGACCTACACACACACACACACACACACCTGGACCTACACACACACACACACACACCTGGACCTACACACACACACACACACACACACACCTGGACCTACACACACACCTGGACCTACACACACACCTGGACCTACACACACACACACCTGGACCTACACACACACACACCTGGACCTACACACACACACACCTGGACCTACACACACACACACCTGGACCTACACACACACACACCTGGACCTACACACACACACACACACACACACACACACACCTGGACCTACACACACACACACCTGGACCTACACACACACCTGGACCTACACACACACCTGGACCTACACACACACACACACACACACACACACACACACCTGGACCTACACACACACACACACACACCTGGACCTACACACACACACACACACACACACACACACCTGGACCTACACACACACACACCTGGACCTACACACACACACACACACACACACACACACACACACACACACCTGGACCTACACACACACACACACACACACACCTGGACCTACACACACACCTGGACCTACACACACACCTGGACCTACACACACACACACCTGGACCTACACACACACACACCTGGACCTACACACACACACACCTGGACCTACACACACACACACACACACACACCTGGACCTACACACACACACCTGGACCTACACACACACACACACACACACACACACACACACACCTGGACCTACACACACACACACACACACACACACCTGGACCTACACACACACACACACACACACACACACACCTGGACCTACACACACACACACACCTGGACCTACACACACACACACACACACACACACACCTGGACCTACACACCTGGACCTACACACACACACACACACACACACACACACACCTGGACCTACACACCTGGACCTACACACGCACACACACACACACACACACACCTGGACCTACACACCTGGACCTACACACACACACACACACACACACACACACACCTGGACCTACACACACACACACACCAGGACCTTCACACACACACACACACCAGGACCTTCACACACACACGCACACACACCTGGACCTTCACACATGGTCTTTTCTCCCCTGTGGAGCATCAGAAGCAGATAAAACACACGCGTTGTATGTAAACAGTCAGACTGTAACAGTAAGTTGATTCTGTACCTCAGTGCACTTTATCACATCTTACACCAACCAGCTACTCACTACATCACTCACTCGCACGACGTCACTTCCTGATTTCCCAAATTACGGGGGAGGGGCACAGAACATGCGCACGTTAATCATGCGTCAAAAAAATTAATTAATAGCATTAAAAAGAATTTGTGTTAACTTCAACAGCTCTCAGATAAATACAAACCCCCCGTGGTGGCGGGGATAATAATGGGGCTCGTGCCTGAATTTAAAATCGTCCCTTATTTTAAAAAGGGAAGAAATGTACTTTAAAAAACCAACACAAATATCGAAATCCAGGAAAAGAGCAGTATTAGCGATAAGGTGATGCTGTAAAGTGTTGTGTGGAGGAACGTCATAAACCTCTGTAAATCTGTTTTATAATGTGCTTTAAGTGCTTCAGTAAGGCAGGGTGCAGTGAATTTAAAGTTGTACTACTTTTGCATGAAGACGGCAGATCGTTCTGTAAGTTTACAGCTCTCAGGAAAAAAATAAAATAAAATCTAAAGTAACTTCATTCCTTGTGGTTGATGATAGAGAAGTTCTTTGAGTTCTGACTCTGAGGGTTCGAGTGAGAAATGTCAGGTTTAAATACTCGTCCCAGGTAACCTGCAGAACGTTTCTGTCTCTGGGGTGTTCAGGAGGAGCAAGCTCCACGTCCAGTACGGTGCATCAGCTGCCCCTAAAAATGAAAAGTTCCTCCGATCATGATGCATTTTTGTTTTTATGTTCCTTTTGGTAGGAAAACACACTGGGTGAAATATTTTGACAAAATTCAAAAGTTTAATGGCGGCACCAGGAGCTCAAAGTTATGGAAAAAGATGCTATTTTATGACAAAATTTCGATCACTTTTCATGAAACATTATGGCACCTTATAGAGTATACCAAATATCTTAGATATGCATTTTTAGTCCATATTCTAAATATATTCTCAAGCACAGTTTGAGTTTTAGCTGTTCATTGAATCATTGTTCAACTACTTTTAAACAATACAAATGTATTATGAATCACATTAATGCTTCTCAATCCCTTGCAAAGGTTCTTAACATGATCTCTGGCTCACAAGGAATCAATAAATGGAGTCCAACATTGTGATTCAAACCTTACGCCAAAACATAAAATAAAATAAGCGTTTTTTGGCAAAAAATGAACCTCATGGTGCCACCATTAGACTTTTGAATATGGTCAAAAAATTTTACAGGACGTCTTTATTGGTGAAAAGGAACACCCAAACAAAAACGCATCAGATTTTATGAAAGTGAGGGAAACTGATGCACCCTAGCGTCCGGAGTCTGTCATGATAAATATTTCCATACAGACGCTGTGGATTCCTGCTGAAGATTCTGTTTGACGAAAGCAGGGAAATAATTTAATGAAAAATCCTTCCTTTTGATTCTGTCATAGCGAGCCTGATTGATTTATTCATCGTTTAAATAACCTTTATTATACAGCACGAGCTACTTCCGGTAAAATCACGCGCTCTGATTGGTTCCTCGGTGGGCGGTATTTTCCCGTAAGGCCCACGGCCGATTACAGACTTTCTTTCCAAGGCGCCAGCTCTGAATGTTGAAAGAAAAGCAAACACAAAACAACAAGGAAAAAATAATTGGGAATCAAAACGGAATCAGAAACAGTCAACACAAAACACACACGAGTCACGGAGTTATTCAAGAAATGAGCAACGAAGAGTGTTCAGAAACCGCTAACGGAGGTTCAGTTCTGAAAGCACTTGGCGTTTATTCTGCATGTGTGACTCAACTATGTGACTGAAAGCAGCGTCACGCCTCGTTATAATGAGCGTCTGTTTTAATCTTAGAAATAAAAAAGCTGGATAATAAACTCCTTATTAACCTCGCTCACTCGCTCGCTCGGACTTTATGGGAAAATATCAGACTGAGGTGTTTTTGTACGGACCTCACTGTCGACACCTCGGTCTGATGTTTTACCATAACGTCTGTGCGAGCGAGGTTAATCAGGAGTTATTAACTGATCTTTTATTGAGTCCCTAATTATAAGGATTCAAAAATACACCAGTCCATTACATGATCCAGGAATTAACTGAGCTGTTTACAGAGTCGTTTATTTTCTTAATATATTAATCGAGTTATTAATTAAACAGTATATTCCTCTGTTTGTTTGTTGTCATAGTTTTGGTTCAGTAAACTGTAAAGAGTCGACAAATTAAAGGAAGAAAATAGTGTGACGGTGATGGCATCTGATTTATGTCTAATTTTCATCATCAAACCATTCAGTGAGCCCTGCGGATGAGGGCAGAGTCATGGGAGAAGAGGCCACGCCCTTTAGGATTGCTTCTTCATGGGAGAATAGATGAGATGATGATGAGCCGTGAGGAAGCCGCTGGGTTTTCCTTTAGTTTGTCACCTGTCTGAGGAAGAAGGCGGTAAAGACGGCCGCCACTGATGTTTATATTGTGTGTGTGTGGTTATGGGCAGGTGGAGCTCGCTCTGTGGGATACCGCCGGTCAGGAGGATTACGACCGCCTGAGGCCGCTCTCGTACCCGGACACAGATGTCATCCTCATGTGCTTCTCTATAGACAGTCCTGATAGTTTAGGTAAGTCACGTCTGAGATTAGAACGAGAAAGAAAGTGAACATGCTCACGCACAGCCGTTTTTCCCACAAACAAGAGGACGGTAAGGAAGAGAGTAAAGAATAAAGTGTGGAAGTCGTCTGAGAACTCACCGACGTCTCTCGTTAACCACAGTGCTGCTGTAGGTTTAACAATTATTGAGGTATTTCACCTGACGTCACAGGGTCACGTGACGCCCCGGTGTCCGCCATTTTGAACGTCAAGCTAGCTAATGTCAACATCGTAGCTGGTATGTTACTGTAGCAATGTTTACGTTCAGTCATTTGGATGACTGTTAAAACCTTTCAGTCTCAAGTTTTTCCTTTACTGGATTTACTAGTTTACTGAGCTAGCGCGCTCGGGCAGGCCGGCGGCCGGCTAGCGCACGCACTAGCTCCCAGCTTGCCCGAGCGCGCTAGCTCGGTAAACTAGTAAATACAGTAAAGGAAAAACTTGAGACTGAAAGGTTTTAACAGTCATCCAAATGACTGAACGTAAACATTGCTACAGTAACATACCAGCTATGTTGTTGACATTAGCTAGTGCTAACAGCTAGCTGCTAGTGCACTGCTACAACTACACCGACCCTAATAATACAGTTCTTGGTCATTGCCTGGTAACAGCAAATTTATAACGGGCCATGTCTCAACAGACTAGGAAGTTATTTCAATGACATTTAATAACATTTTGTTTATCCTGAGGACCGAAAGTAAATGAAAATGTGAACAAACCTTAGCTGTAATAAGATGGCGACCACTGGCTCCAGGGACGACCCGCTGATGTAGGCATGTTACCCAGCCTGACACAAAATATTTGTAGGCATCCAAACTCTTATACGCTTTCAGATCAATACCTGTGTATGGCGATGGTTTTTAACGACATAGGTATACAGATCATGTGGGCCGAAGTCAGGTAAAGACGAGGGCTTCGTGTATTTCCGTACGTCAGTGAACAATCCTGGTGGAAGCAGGTAAACGTCGTTCTCTAAGCCTGCTAACCTCAATTTTTGCAAATACCTCTCCCTCTGCTCGCCCTGTAAATGCCCTACGTCGCTGGATAGTGAAGGTGTTTTCTGCATCTCGCTCCTTTTTCTTTTATGTTTTTCGTTTGTCGCCTTCCTCACATTCAAACTGATTCGAGCCGTGACGTCCAAAATGGCAGCATCACATGACTTGGTCACGTGAGTGAAAAACCTCAATTCCACAAACTCGAGTCGTACATGAGCTGATCGGAGACGAGGCGCGTAGCACCGAGATTGAGTGGAATAACTGTTTTATTCTCTCCACATTCACTGGATTTTGAGAAACGGAGCATTTTTATTTTTTGCAAATCCAATAAATAAAAACTTTATACAAAACATCCAACAAAATCATTTCCGCTTCGATGGATTTCTTAAAACCCTGTCGATGGCGGCATGAATTGACTTTAGTGTTGTATTTTGTAGAAAGTGCCGTCTCTCTGTCGTGGCGAGGAATAGAACAGCTTTCGACATTTGTTTAATTCTTCCTCGGACATTTCAGTTCTGTAATTTTTAAACATCTTTGAGCTTTTGAACCAGTCTAAAGAAATTCAACAAATGTTAATGCTTAAAGATGAAGAATGTAAACGAACCGGTGAAGTGACAGGAGCAATTTGTGAAAAATGCTATGATAATTCTTAAAAAAAAAAGTTCTTACCATCAAATACTTTTATTCTGTTTTGTTCCTTTTGGGGGAGGGGTTTGTTTTCGAGTAGAGTTTTTATTTGGTCCTCGGTTGGTTCAGTAAGGCTGGGCAGACACTGCGATTTTTGGCCCGATTTTGACACGATTTTCACTCGTGCGACTATTTTGGGGATCGGGCCGATTTTTGGCTCGATCGTGCGTCTCGGATCGTGTAGTACACATGGGGTAACGACAAGCGATTAACACCTCACGACCTCCTCCCGATCGATCGGATGAAAATCAAACCTGTTTGAAATCCTGGTCGCCCCTCGTGAGGCTATCGCACTGCTGAAGCAGCGTCACGAGCCGATTTACCTCAGCCGGTCACACTGCACATGCGCGAACACAGATACGGAAGAGAAAACAAACACTGAGCAGCACATCCGGTCTCCTCTTCTTCTTCACGTAGATGGGATTTATGGCTCTTTGATGGGATCCGCATCTTTGTGATCCGTTCTTTGAAAAGAGCCGTTCAAAAGACTGGCTCATTTGGCTCTTTTTAAATATTTATTCAGTTTTAAGAAGACAGCGTCTAAAGAAGCCAGATCCCTCTGCTTAGACAGTGACATCAATATTTCTGGACATACCTTTTATATAAAGCAACCTAGACTTACATTATTGTAACCCCTAAACGCTCATAAATAACCATTAAAAAACAATGAGGGCTTCAATGAATGTCCATGCAGAACGGCTTTTCTGTAAAAAAAAAAAAAGAACCCACTCAAGAACATAGTTATCAAGAACACAAGAATATTTTATAGAAAAACACTTGTTTTACAAAAATATTTAAGTCTGAGATACAAAACAGATAAATAAATAAAATACACAAAAATGGAACAAACAAAATGACGATAGAATAAATTAAATGAACGTCCGTGCAAAGTAGTTTTCCCACAATATTATCATTAATATCACACAACAACATTATAAAGTATCTGAAACACAGTACAGAAAAAGAAGGACAGAAAGAGCGGCTCCCCCAGCTCGAGACTCGGTTCTCATCGTTCATGCCTAGGAGCCGTTCAAAAGAATCGGTTCGTTCGCGAACGTCACAACACTATAATCACGTTGCAGTTCCGGATACAAGAATCTGGAAGTATGGAAGCACAGTGTGAGCAGTCAGATCGCATCCGAGCATCGGATCGTGTAGTGTGAGAACAGGAATCGTAAGCTGCGCGCTGTTTACCCCTGCGATTCACTCGGACAGTGTGAGCAGCAGCTGAATACCGCGATTGAAAAAATGGCACAGTGTCTGCCCAGCCTAACACGCTCCACCATTCTGTTTTTCTCAACTCACGGTTTTTGAGCTGATACCCTAGTAGTAGAGTAGCCAATCAGAGCACACGATTGCTCATATCCAGTGAGTGTAGATAGAATAAATATGATTTATGACTCCCGTTGGAGAGTTTAATTCCTCTGAGTGAATGACTAGACAATGGTATCGCATTAATATCAATACCAACATTAATGTTCTTCACTTTGTCGTCTTTCAGAGAATATTCCGGAGAAGTGGACGCCAGAAGTGAAGCATTTCTGCCCGAACGTTCCCATCATCCTCGTCGGGAACAAGAAGGACCTGCGTAATGACGAGCACACTCGACGTGAGCTGTCCAAAATGAAACAGGTTCAGGGTTTTTTCTTGTTTCTGTGTGTTTATTGTCCGGTGCGGTGGGTCGGACCCCGGCGGGATCGGGTTTGGTTACAGGATCTTAATGTACTGATCACATGCACTGATTTCTCTTCAAGCAGAAGGTTTTCATTTTACTCCTGATGCTGACGGGGTAGTTGGGGGCGTCCTTAACACATCGTTTTAAATATTTAAACATCCCTGAGAATGAATGTTAATGAGCCAGAATCTACAATTTAGATTAAAACTTCACTTTTCTGCTTTCTCAGCTAAACCAGCGGTCAGATCAAACACGAATAATAATGTAAAAAATCATCCGGCTGGAAGAAAAACAGCTCACTACAGAGGAGAGGAGAGATCTGCTTTTGGTACTCGGCTCGTTTTGGTTTGTGCTGAGTTTATCTCTCTGAACCTTTTCTGTGTTCAGCTCACACCGGGATGTGGGAAATCGGAACTCGGAAATTATGCCACTCTGTAGTTTTCAGACTTGGTGCAACTTTTGTTAGGAATGAGCTGGTGATGTAACAGTGATGAGTGAGGCACGCTACACTGTATAAGCAAAAGTATGTGGACACCTGACCATCACAGATGTGTCATTCCAGATTGAACTGGAATTCCAAGTTGAGGGAGCATTTTCTTTGCTTCGTTCCCAGTTGGAGGTTGGAAATTCCGAGTTAGTCTTTAGTCAAAACATCATTTGATCAAGAACAAGAATCCTTTATTTATCCCACTGAGACTTGAGCACAGACTGAAGCACAGTGAATTTCCTCGTCTGCATTTAACCCATCTGAAGCAGTGAACACACACACACACACACACACACACACACACACACACACACACACACACAGTGATCTGTGAAGCCCTTTGTCTTGTGAAACAGTAGAAAATGAGAAGGCAGGCCTGAGGGCCTCTCAGACTCGTTTGGTTGATAAAAATGGAGGAGCTGCTGATTAACTTTCGCTTACACCAGATTTTTGGCTTTGCTGCTTTCTTAAGGTGATGATACATGGGGCAACTTTTTGGGCAACAACCAATCAGATCAGGGCAAATCTGTTGCCATGGAGACGGACCTGGAAATGTTTACAGCTGTCACTTTTGTCTTGGCTTCAGCCTTTATTTCACTCGTCAGTATCACTTCTGGAACAAAACTGAATAGATAGCTAGCGATAACTCTCAGCTAACCATGTCAGCAAAACCCACTGCTAGTTAGTGAAATCCCATTCAGTCTCTATGGAGCGGTGGTTAGCTAACGGCAGTTTACGCTTAGCTGAAGAAAATCGATGTCTTAATTCCAACCTGAGCATAAAAATGGATGTCTGTTGGTTTTCTAAGTGTTTGATGAGGTAAATTCACCACTTTGGGTTTACACACAACAACTTACCGCCATAAAAAGATATAAGTCGTCTCTCTTTTTCTTCGCTCCACTGCTGTTGAGTGAGACGCCGCCATCTTTGTTGAAAATTTCAGAAGCTCTCAGGTGGTCATGTGATTCACTGCTAGCACTCACTGTTACCCCAATCTCAATGGGAAAGTGTCGAAGCGCAGTCACCCAGCAACACTGCCCAAAAAGTCGCCCCGTGTATCATCACCTTAACAGCTGCTTGGCACAAATCTAAACAAAAAGTCTCTGAAATTGCTTACAATTTGCATAAAGTTGTCCAAGTCAGCGCCACCTACTTTACTAAAGCACAGGTAGCTCCACCTCCTGTTGCTGTGAATCCTAAAAACGAACGACTTCTATCTGTTTCATTGCGTACTTATTTGTGAGCTCACCAGAATATTAATGTTGGTATTGATATTAATAATCATTTTGCCATTAATTCATTTCTTCTCTCTTACAGGAGCCTGTAAAACCAGAAGAAGGTCGTGACATGGCAAACCGGATCAACGCTTTCGGGTATTTAGAATGCTCGGCGAAGACGAAAGATGGTGTCAGGGAAGTGTTCGAGATGGCCACCAGGGCGGCGCTGCAGGCCAAAAAGCGCGGCAAGAAGAACGGCTGCCTGCTATTATAGACATCGAACCAAACTACCGGCTGGTCGGAGGATCTTTAACTCTGCCATTGTGAAACAGGGAGGGAGGGAGGGAGGGTGGGGTTTAATTCCCATGATACTGAACCGGCCAATCAGAGACAGGGATTTAGAGACACCGTGATCCATGGTAAGGACGTGTGAAACAGCGCAGAGATTCGGGTAACAGCGTTATCTCGTCATTCTTGAAGCCCAGATTAGGGCCTCGTTCCAATAACGGTTTTAATACACCCTTGTCCACTTTCCCTTGGTTGGTCATGTTCAGGACGCTGCTGCATCATCAACACGGCAGACGAACCAAGCAATGAAATATCCCTGATAGCGTTTGTCTTTATGGGAGCGGTTTCTGACTCTCTGATCGGTGTTTTACTCTGCTCGCCGATGACGGAGCGCGATAGTTAGCGTACGAGCGAGTAAGACTCTATTTAAGGGGAAGTGAACGGGGTGTGCGGAACACAGCGCAGGGTTATTTTAAGACTTCCTCTGAGCGTTCGAGGTTAGGTTTTTAAAGGAATCCGTTGTTGAGACTTTTCGTTTTAGGTTTGTTTGTTTTTTCCTCCACTGGTTTTCATCCTCATCTCGCCCTGTCCTCAGTGACTGTGTTGAGCTGACTGTACGTATGTTTGTATATGTGTGTATATGAATGCATGCGCATCTTTATTTGTAAATGAGTGTATTTAGACTGCTTTTGTCCTCTTTTTCTGTTTTATTTCGGCTTTTTTTTTTCCCCATACCAGGTGTCTGACAGGATTCTGGGCTGTACATGAGTGGCCTAATACACTTGGCATTTGGTTTCATGTTATTTAAAAACATCCAGTTTTTTAAATGTTGCATTTAGAAAATAAAATTTAATGGAAAAATCCAAACTCTTCTGTCTTGTTGGCTTTGATTCTTTTTTTATATAAATGGATGAACAAGAGAGTTAAAGTAAGCAGGAAGTAAGAAGTCATTAAAGTGTGTGGTGATCAGAAATATTGTTCCTTTTTCCTGCAAATAAAGAAACTCGTAAAAGGTGTAAATTATACAACTCTGCCCATTTAACAGTTATTCCACGAAACCGAGTTGTACATGAGCTGATCAGCGACGAGGCGCGTAGCACCAAGACTGAGTGGAATGGCTGTTTTATTCTCTCCACATTCACTGGATTTTGAGGAACAGCATTTTTATTTTTTGCAAATTCGATAAATAAAAACTTCCTACAAAACGTCCGACAAAATCATTTCCGCTTAGAATGTAAACAAACCCGCGAAATGACAGGAACAATTTGTAAAAATGCTAGAATGATAATTAATGAAAAAAAGATTCGTTCTTACCATCAAATACTATTTTTTCCCTTTTTTTGGGGGGGGTTCAAGTAGAGTTTTTATTTCGTCCTTGGTTGGTTCAGTAATGTGCTACCATTCTGTTTTTCTCTACTCACGGTATATGAGCTGATATCCTAGTAGTAGAGTAGCCAATCAGAGCGCACGATTGCTCAGATCCAGTGAATGTAGAGAGAATAAACTGGGTTATCACTCTCTTCTATTTATTTACTACAAAAAATAGGTCAAGCTCTAATATTTTATTGCTACGCCTTTAGTTTTCATTACAGCACGCATTCGCCGTGGCATTGTTTCGATAAACTTATGCAACGTCACAACATTTATTTCAGTCCAGAGTTGTATTAATTTTTCCCCGAGATCTTGTGTTGATGATGGGAGTCGAACCACTGCATAAAGTCTCCAGCATCCCAAAGACTCTCCATGGGGTTAAGGTCGGGACTCTGTGGTGTGTAAGATGATTCCTCATGCTCCCTGAACCACTCTCAGTTCAGTTCAGTTTAAATTTATTGTCCCAAAGGGAAACTTGTCTTACAGTCAGGTACAGATGCACATAAATAGCACACAGATACACAAAAAGGAAAACTGACACTAATATAGACAAACTAATATAAAGAAACTGTCTTACTCTGTCACAATCTGAGCCTTAATTTTATTCCCGTGCCATCAGAGAAGAAAAACTCCATTGATGTGATGATGACGTGGTCATTCAGTACATTCAGGTCGTCAGCTGACTTCATTTTAATGTTGCTGAGTCTCGACCTGACCAACTGAACCAACCCCAGATCATCACACTGCCTCCAGAGGCTTGTACAGTGGACACTGTGCACAATGGGGCGGAGCTTCATGAGCTTCCCTTCTTACCCTGACACGCCCATCACTCAGGAACAGGGTCAGTCTGGACTCATCAGACCACATGACCTTTCTCCATCGCTCCAGAGTCCAGTCTTTATGCTCCCGAGCAAACTGAAGCCTTTTCTCCTGATTAGTCTCACTAACGAGTGGGTTTCTTACAGACACACAGTGGTTTAGTCCCAATCCTGTGAGTTCTCATCCCACTGCGAGTGGAAATTATCTTAATTTCACTATTAAACACAGCCGTGAGTTCTACTGTCAATTTTTTTTAACAATTCAACTTCCCCAAGTATTTAAGTGATCTCTGATCATGCTCAGTCAGGAGGTTTTTCCAACCACATTTTTTCCACAAAGTTGACGGTTCATCACTCTCCTTCCAGGGTTTAATATTGTGTTGGACAGTCCTTAACCCAATTCCAGTAATTTCAGTTCAGATCTCCTTAGTTGTTTTGTTTGCTTGATCCAGGCCAATAATTTGACCTTCTGAAACACAGGAACATCTTTTCCATGAGCACGGGATACAACTTCCAACATGTTTGTTTAAGAAATGAGAAGCGACTCACTGCATCAGTTCGGGTTAAAAGATTTGAAACACAATCACTGCAGTAATTATCCAATCAAAGGCTCTTATGTATTCGCTTACTTAAATCCAAATGGCATTTTTTTGCCTGTTGTTTCTGTTGTTTTTATTAATTTCTTTCAGCTTTATATTCAGGTAAAGCTTAAGATATACAAGGGGGCATTTATTTTTGCTGTCATGGTTTGTCTGTACTTGTCACTGGAAATCAATACTGCAGTTCTTCTGAGTGATCACCTTTATCCTGCGATGAAACATTTCTCTCATGATGGGCGTGGTCTCCTCCAGGATGACCCCACCCCCATTAACCAAAGACGAGGACTTGGTTAAACGAGGAATGGTTTAATGATAAGTCGTTGTAAATCATATTCTCTGGCCTTCTCACTCCTCTGTTCTGTATTATCCTGTGTACAGATGATCTTTTTGTGCTTCACTTGCTGCAAAGGCTTGAGGCTGAAACTGACACGTCATCAAGACCCATCTGAAAGTGTAAAACCAAGCCCCTTCTGCATGGTTCAAAATGCAGCATCTTAATCTCATCTCATTATCTGTAGCCGCTTTATCCTGTTCTACAGGGTCGCAGGCGAGCTGGATCCTATCCCAGCTGACTACGGGCGAAAGGCGGGGTTCACCCTGGACAAGTCGCCAGGTCATCACAGGGCTGACACATAGACACAGACAACCATTCACACTCACATTCACACCTACGCTCAATTTAGAGTCACCAGTTAACCTAACCTGCATGTCTTTGGACTGTGGGGGAAACCGGAGCACCCGGAGGAAACCCACGCGGACACGGGGAGAACATGCAAACTCCGCACAGAAAGGCCCTCGCCGGCCACGGGGCTCGAACCCAGGACCTTCTTGCTGTGAGGTGACAGTGCTAACCACTACACCACCGTGCCGGGCCCTTACATGTGTATTACTTTCAAAGTTAGATCAATTTTATAAAGTTTGTGAACCCAATTTGAATTACTCGGAGCCTGATGCCTCAGCCGTTTTGCTGCAGGACAGACTGCACGTTATTATTCTAACTTTTGGTGTGATATGTATGAAACTGAGCCGATGTGTTTTTGTTTCTGGTTTGATTGAAAGGTGTTTGTGTGTTTTATCTGTTTTTTTTTTTTCTTTCTTCTGTGGATTTCAGAATTTTTGGGCAGCACAGTGGTGTAGTGGTTAGCACTGTCGCCTCACAGCAAGAAGGTCCGGGTTCGAGCCCCGGGGCCGGCGAGGGCCTTTCTGTGTGGAGTTTGCATGTTCTCCCCGTGTCTGCGTGGGTTTCCTCCACAGTCCAAAGACATGCAGGTCAGTATAACATGAGGCAGCCTTGGGCTGAAGTGCCCTTGAGCGATGTACCTCACCTCCAACTGCTCCTCAGGTGCTGCAGCGTGGCTGCCCGCTGCTCTGGGTGTGTGTGTGTGTGTGTGTGTGTGTGTTCACGGCTTCAGATGGGTTAAATGCAGGGGATGAATTTCTCTGTGCATGTGGCAAATAACTTGAATGAATAACTTAAAAGTCATTCAAATTCTGTAAAGCTGCTTTGCGACACTGTCTATAGTTAAAAGCGCGGTCGGAATAAACTGGCCTGACATAAAGGCTGCTTCTCAGAGTGGATCCATCTTTTAAAAGTGAAAACCAAAAAATAAAAAAAACTAATCAGTGGACAAGTGCTGTGATATAAGAGGAATAAACACTTTTAGGCGTGCTGTTATAGGGAAATAATCACCTGTGAAACGGTAACGGTGACTCAGCTTCATCGCAACACATCAGCGGTGATGAATTTCCTGTCCCAGCGCGACGCCGAGGTGGTGCTGAGGTGGGATTTGGTGGAAATCTGGCAACTCTGAGTTAGCTACAGTAGCGCGGCTACACTGAGCGCGGAATCTCAGAAACATCTAAATATTCACAGTTTTATTGAATAACGGTAAGAAATTAAATACCAGAAGCGATTAGCAAGGACATTTTCTACCTTTACGTCATATTTGACCTTTGTGTGGATATTTAGCTGGCTGGTGAAGCTAACATGCTAAAAACAAGCTGTATACACGACCATAGGTGCGTTGCTAGGTAGGCTAATGCTAATATGCTAATGCTTAGCTAGCTAGCCGTCTTCACATTTAAAGCTGAACTTTTATTAGCAAATTCAGCTGCTCTTATGTTAGTTAGTTTCGTTAGTTTAGTTAGTTAGCGCTACCCAGACTGCTAACTGTGGGCAGTACAGTAGTTGTGTTGCTGTGTGTTAGCATTAGCCTGAGGTAATGTTAGCGCGGTGACGCGGCCTGAGGGAAACTCTGCTCCTCAGAGACATTTACAGCCCGTGAAGTTGGCAGTGTAACGAGCCGAACAACTAACTCTAATCTAGTTTCATCTTATTGGCTCACTAACTAACTAACTTTCCTACCTGGGTTTATTTCTTTAATTTTAACTTAAAGTGTGTGTTTGAGAGAGAAGCATGAACTGCTGCCGCTTCCTCACAGAACAGGAACTCACTGCTTTCCCAGATGGTCCACAACAGCAGTGGAACTATAAATAGATAAAGGAAAAGTGTCAGTCATTTTTATTATTATTTTTTACTTAATAAGCTGTAGAAGTGTAATACTGCCTATAATAGTGTAATACTTGGCAGATTGATCTGGTGTGAAGAGCCTGGAGCAGTGCTGGGTGTGAAGAGCCTGGAGCAGTGCTGGGTGAAGAGCCTGGAGCAGTGCTGGGTGAAGAGCCTGGAGCAGTGCTGGGTGTGAAGAGCCTGGAGCAGTGCTGGGTGAAGAGCCTGGAGCAGTGCTGGTGTGAAGAGCCTGGAGCAGTGCTGGGTGAAGAGCCTGGAGCAGTGCTGGTGTGAAGAGCCTGGAGCAGTGCTGGGTGAAGAGCCTGGAGCAGTGCTGGTGTGAAGAGCCTGGAGCAGTGCTGGTGTGAAGAGCCTGGAGCAGTGCTGGTGTGAAGAGCCTGGAGCAGTGCTGGGTGAAGAGCCTGGAGCAGTGCTGGTGTGAAGAGCCTGGAGCAGTGCTGGTGTGAAGAGCCTGGAGCAGTGCTGGTGTGAAGAGCCTGGAGCAGTGCTGGTGTGAAGAGCCTGGAGCAGTGCTGGTGTGAAGAGCCTGGAGCAGTGCTGGGTGAAGAGCCTGGAGCAGTGCTGGTGTGAAGAGCCTGGAGCAGTGCTGGGTGAAGAGCCTGGAGCAGTGCTGGTGTGAAGAGCCTGGAGCAGTGCTGGGTGAAGAGCCTGGAGCAGTGCTGGTGTGAAGAGCCTGGAGCAGTGCTGGTGTGAAGAGCCTGGAGCAGTGCTGGTGTGAAGAGCCTGGAGCAGTGCTGGTGTGAAGAGCCTGGAGCAGTGCTGGGTGAAGAGCCTGGAGCAGTGCTGGTGTGAAGAGCCTGGAGCAGTGCTGGTGTGCTGGGTTTGATTCCTGCTGGCCACCTGGTGATCAGTCAGCGTGCAGAACCGCGCAGTGCTGAGGCACAACCGGCTTCCTAACCCCAGTGCTCTGTGTGTTGTGTGTGACAGGAGCCGCTGACCCCATCCCGGTGCTGATCATGGATTACGGGAGGCGGTGAGTCCTTCAGCTTCCTCTTATTGAAAAACCTGTTTATAAACTGTATGAGAGTGAGTCAGATGAAGAACGCCTGCTGCTGTTGCATGCTGAGATGCTTTTCTGCTCACCACGGTTGTAAAGAGTGATTTTACAGCGGGGCAAAAAAGTATTTAGTCAGTCACCAGTTGTGCAAGTTCTCCCACTTAAAAAGATGAGAGAGGCCTGTAATTTTCATCATAGGTACACTTCAACTATGAGAGACAGAATGAGGAAAAAAAATCACATTGTCTGATTTTTAAAGAATTTATTTGCAAATTATGGTGGAAAATAAGTATTTGGTCAATAACAAAAGTTCATCTCAATACTTTATATATACCCTTTGTTGGCAATGACAGAGGTCAAACGTTTTCTGTAAGGCCAAGTTTACATTAGACCGTATCTGTCTCGTTTTCTTCACGGATGCACTGTCCGTTTACATTAAAACGCCGGGAAACGGGAATCCGCCAGCGTCCACGTATTCAATCCAGATCGTGTCTGGTCCGGTGCTGTGTAAACATTGAGATACGCGGATACGCTGTGCTGAGCTCTAGCTGACGTCGTCATTGGACAACGTCACTGTGACATCCACCTTCCTGATTCGCTGGCGTTGGTCATGTGACGCGACTGCTGAAAAACGGCGCGGACTTCCACCTTGTATCGCCTTTCATTAAAGAGTATAAAAGTATGAAAATACTGCAAATACTGATGCAAATACTGCCCATTGTGTAGTTATGATTGTCTTTAGGCTTGCCATCCTTCCACTTGCGAGTGGTAAGTGATATGCACTGAGATCACACACACAGCGGCTCAGTCCCGAATCACAGCTTGTTCACTTCACTCGCGCGCTGTGTGAGCTGCGCAGGGCCGGAGTGCGCACCCTCCAGAGGGCACTCGCTGTTCAGGGCGGAGTGATTTGGAGCGCAGGATGCCTGTGGAGCCGAGCATATCCGTGTATTGGCGTTGCTATGTGCACGCGAATCGTGTATTGGCGTTGCTGTGTGCACGCTAATCATTTTAAAAACGTTAATCTGATGATCCACTGATACGGTCTAATGTAAACCCCACCTAAGTCTTCACAAGGTTTTCACACACTGTTGCTGGTATTTTGGCCCATTCCTCCATGCAGATCTCCTCTAGAGCAGTGATGTTTTGGGGCTGTCGCTGGGCAACACGGACTTTCAACTCCCTCCAAAGATTTTCTATGGGGTTGAGATCTGGAGACTGGCTAGGCCACTCCAGGACCTTGAAATGCTTCTTACGAAGCCACTCCTTCGTTGCCCGGGCGGTGTGTTTGGGATCATTGTCATGCTGAAAGACCCAGCCACATTTCATCTTCAATGCCCTCGCTGATGGAAGGAGGTTTTCACTCAAAATCTCACGATACATGGCCCCATTCATTCTTTCCTTTACACGGATCAGTCGTCCTGGTCCCTTTGCAGAAAAACAGCCCCAAAGCATGATGTTTCCACCCCCATGCTTCACAGTAGGTATGGTGTTCTTTGGATGCAACTCAGCATTCTTTCTCCTCCAAACACAAGTTGAGTTTTTACCAAAAAGTTCTATTTTGGTTTCATCGGACCATATGACATTCTCCCAATCCTCTTCTGGATCATCCAAATGCTCTCTAGCAAACTTCAGACAGGCCTGGACATGTACTGGCTTAAGCAGGGGGACACGTCTGGCACTGCAGGATTTGAGTCCCTGGCAGCGTAGTGTGTTACTGATGGTAGCCTTTGTTACTTTGGTCCCAGCTCTCTGCAGGTCATTCACTAGGTCCCCCCGTGTGCTTCTGGGATTTTTGCTCACCGTTCTTGTGATCATTTTGACCCCACGGGGTGAGATCTTGCGTGGAGCCCCAGATCGAGGGAGATTATCAGTGGTCTTGTATGTCTTCCATTTTCTAATAATTGCTCCCACAGTTGATTTCTTCACACCAAGCTGCTTACCTATTGCAGATTCAGTCTTCCCAGCCTGGTGCAGGTCTACAATTTAGTTTCTGGTGTCCTTTGACAGCTCTTTGGTCTTGGCCATAGTGGAGATTGGAGTGTGACTGTTTGAGGTTGTGGACAGGTGTCTTTTATACTGATAACGAGTTCAAACAGGTGCCATTAATACAGGTAAGGAGTGGAGGACAGAGGAGCCTCTTAAAGAAGAAGTTACAGGTCTGTGAGAGCCAGAAATCTTGCTTGTTTGTAGGTGACCAAATACTTATTTTACCGAGGAATTTTTCCAATTAATTCATTAAAAATCCTACAATGTGATTTCCTGGATTCTTCCCCCCCATTCTGTCTCTCATAGTTGAAGTGTACCTATGATGAAAATTACAGGCCTCTCTCATCTTTTTAAGTGGGAGAACTTGCACAATTGGTGGCTGACTAAATACTTTTTTGCCCCACTATATGAGTTACTATATCCTTCCTGGCAAAAAAGCTCAAACCACCTTGAATCTGTCCATTTCCCTCTGACCCTCTCTTATCAACAAGGCGTTTGTTTCCACCCACAGAACTGTCGCTCACTCACTCAGTGTTTTTTGTTTTCTGCACCATTCTGTGTAAACTCTAGAGACTGTTGTGTGTGAAAACCCCAGGAGATCAGCAGCTTCTGAAATACTCAAACCAGTCCATCTGGATCAAACCAACACCCAGACCACAGTGAGAGAAAGTCACACTGTGAGATCACAATGTTTCCCGTTCTGATGTTTGAACATTGTGAACATTAACTGAAGCTCGTGATTTGTATCTGTGGGATTTGATGTGGAGGGGTCGGCTGATTACAGAACTGCAGGTGGTGTATTATGGGTGTTCCTAATAAAGTGGCTGGTGAGCACATATCCACCTGTTTACAGTAAACAACACAAAATGCAAGTATTAAGGTTTTGAGTTGACTCGCCCTCATTACTGGGCATCGTTTATCTGTTCAAGCGGAATACGAATGGATTTATGTGTAAATCTTTAGTACGAGTGTTTACATGAGAAATTTGGCACGCATGTGTAAAAATAAATAAATAAATAAGTTCGTTTCCTACTCGTGCTCCTGAGCGTAAACTTACACATAAGAAGACAAACTAATGTCAACCTCAACTCGATTGACTTCAGATCTTTACTTCACTTTTATATCGGGACCATACTGTCAAGTTTAAATTGCTGATTTTTTTTTTTTTTTAATCATTATGTTTCCAGCGTTGAGCAGATGGGAGTCTTTATCCGGGGAGATTCATCCCAGTGCTTTGGAGCCCAAAGAGTACTGTTGGGAAGCTTTTATATTATTGGCCTTAATTAAAGAATGTAAGAATAAAATGAGTGAGCCGACATAAACCCCTCAACTGAAACTCGTAAAACTAATCATTCATTTCCGATAAAAGCAACAGTAGCGTGTACAGAGCGTTGGGGCTGGTTGAGTGAGCTGGGAACAACCAACTCGCTGGTGGAAGATGTAGCTCCTCTTCTTCTCCTTCTTCCTCTAGACGTGAGTCAGAATAACTTCCACTTCTGTTTTTCAGACTTGACCCTGATCAGTCGTTTCATGCTCCCAGCTGCCTGTACACTTTACCTTTTATGGAGTTTTGTGCGTGTCACTAAATGCAAATGAGCTTAGCTGGTAGCAACATAACATTTTAAAACTGTTCATGTGGAGCATATCCTGGCTGATCATCTACATTTAAAGTACAGGAGATGTTCATTGTGTGTATTAGGGATGCACGATATATCGGCATTAACATCGGTATCGGCCGATATTCGGCATTTTTTAACATATCGGCATCGGTCCGATGTGTAAAACTGGGCCGATATTAATGACCGATGTTATATTCGTCCACTTGCTATTTGTGTAGTGTCAGGAGAGGGGGAGGGTGATTTGACCATGCTGTATTTGTTTGGGCATGTGACGGTGTCAGTGAGGCAAAGCAGCATGGGATTGTGGGATGTCAAACTGAAGAGGAGAAAAAATATCGGTAGTGTGGTCGTTCTTCACTGTGTCCAAAGAAGATAATCGAAAAGCTATATGCAACACTTGCAAAGTCGAGGTAATGCGAGGAGGATGCTGCATCAAGTCATTCAACACCACTAATTTGATTTGCCATTTGAAAAAACGCCACCCAGAAGTTCACAAACAATGGCAGGAAGCTAACGCTGCTAATGTTAGCAAGCACAAATCGAAAGCAGCAGTTGAGAAGCCAATACAGCAAGTACTGGAGCAAAGCAAGGAATTTGCCAAGGACAGTGCAAAAGCCAAGTCAGTAACAAACAAGGTAATGGAAATGATTGCTCTTGACGACCAGCCATTTTCCATAGTCGAGGACCGAGGTTTTCGGCGGCTGATAGAGCATATTGAATCCCACTACAGTCTTCCAAGTCGGCGCTACTTTTCCGACGTTTCCCTCCCGGCATTGCATGAAGTCGTGGCCACGCATATCCACAACATGTTGGACAATGTGACTGACATTAGTTTCACTACGGATACATGGAGTTCGGACGTAAGTCAGATGAGTATGTTGAGCCTTACTGCTCAGTGGATTGATGACAACTTTGAAATGAAGAGGGCTGTTTTGCATGCACAGGAGTTCTCGGGATCGCATACGGGGGCTGCCATCGCTAGCGCATTTGATTGCATGTTTGCTCAGTGGAAAATTAAAAAAGACAGTGTGCATGTTGTGCTTCGCGACAATGCACTGAATATGCAGAAGGCAATGGACGAGTGCGGCGTTAAAAGCCTGGGCTGCATGGCTCATACACTCCAGTTAGCAGTGCATGATGGAGTGTTAAGCCAGCGAAGCACCTCTGACTGTGTGGCTATTGGAAGCAAAATAGTCGGACATTTTCGCCACTCTCAGTTGGCCACCTCGCGGCTGAGAGACATACAGCAAGAGTTAGGCATGAAAACCAAGACGCTACAACAAGATGTCACTACCAGGTGGAATAGCACTTTTTATATGATGCAAAGTCTACTGGATCAGAAGCGTGCACTTGGTGTGTATGCAGCAGATCACGAGCTGCCTGTTTGTTTCAGCGCACATCAGTGGGGCCTCGTTGAAAATATGATTACGCTTCTCGCTCCATTTAAACAATTAACGGGGGAGATCAGCTCACACTTGGCTACTACTGTGGACGTGGTTCACTCTGTTGTGGCACTAAAACGTCTGCTGAGTAAGGCAGCTGACAGACTGTGGAGTCCGCACTGCAAAGAACACTCTACTTGAAGCTGTGAGCGAAAGATTTGAAAGTGCTTTCTCCGAGCCGCTTTACTCCTTGTCAACGATCCTTGACCCCAGGTACAAAGACCGTTATTTTGATGCGGTCACCAAGCAAGCGGCGGTAAATATGCTGCAGAACCAAGTGGACAAAATGATGCACAGCGATAGAGCTACGGAGACACCGGACACAGAAGAATTGCAAAAGAAGAAGAAAAGAGCGAGCGAGGGTGGAAAGTCGCTGCTTGACATGCATGATGAAATTCTGGAGGAAAACTCTGTCGTGGAACAGCAGGCTGGCTTGACAAGCCACACAAGTGTGCAGGTAAAAGTCAAACCCCTCTCTCTTTTATTCAAATAACGAAGCCTGTTAAAATCCTTTGTGATTTTTTTTAAATTAATGTGCTGTATATATTCTATAGAGTTCCTAAAACAATAGATTTACTTGAAAAACGAATTGTTATAAAACACCATATTTAGTAGGCCTAATGCTACTCTGTCCTCTTGAGGCTGACCTTTAGTACTGGTCATCTGCTCAGAGCAAAGTTCAACAGAGCTCTGAAGGAGAGGATAGTGCTGTAATGTTAATATTGCTGGTAATTTATCAGACATGCATAGTAATACACTTGTCTGTATTCCTGTAGGTGCATGGCTATCTGAATGAGCCGCCCTTCCCCAGAAGTGAGAGCCCACTGCAGTATTGGAAAAGCAACATGTCTCGCTTTCCTGTTCTGGCCTTTCAGCTCCATGTACAAGCGTCGACAGCGAGCGTCTCTTCTCTGCTGCATCACACATTGTTGATGAAAAGAGAAACAGGATCCACTGCGAGAAAGCAGAAATGCTTCTTTTTGTCAAAAAAACCCTGCCTTTGCTGATGAAGTAGGCCTAGATTACAGGCCACAGTTATGTCACAGTTCTTGTTCTAATTTGTTCTGATTTGTATTTAACATTTTAAAAGATTGGACTTAAAATCAGTGAAAGTCACTTTCTTTTTATTCTATTTTTTTATTATTGATTTATCATCCTTAATGTATTTTTTTTTTTTATCTAAACTCTCTCACAGGGTAAAATAAGTTAAAATTTACTTTTAGTGTTTTCAAAGCAGAGACTTAAATACAAGGCAGAACATGCATTTCTAACTTTGTTTAGACAAGAATAAATGGAGATTAAAGATATCTGAAGGTATAACTCAGATTATGCATTTCAGGAAGTAGGGAGAACTACAGACTAAGTTTTTTGTTTTGGTTCAGTACTTTTGTCAGTACTATAAATACCTAGGACTTACTCTGGATGTCGACCTTAGCTTTGAAAAACAAATAAAAGTTGTATCACGCTGCAGGCAGAGCACTGGGAGCTGTCCTTAATAAGGTCAAGCTGTATAGGGACCTTGGTTATAAAACTTATACACAGTTGTGTTAATCTTGTATCTGTCCATTTTTATATTTTAGTGCTGGGGCTTAAGTTTATTGTAATTTGACAAAAAGTGATGTAGTTCTTTTTCTTGGTAATACACAAAATGGCCCCCAAACCTGAAGTATATGTGGTGATATGGGAGCCATGTGAAATGCAGATTAATCACATGGTGATTTATCATCCTTATTGTATTTTTTTTTATCTAAACTTTCTCACAGGGGTTAAGTTAAGCTTTATGGAGTTAAAACATGTTTTGGAAATAAAAGAAGACATTCAGAAATTCAGTTTGCATGATTTTCAGTCTGTATAAAATGTTATCTCAAATTAAAAAAAAAAAAACCGTATCGGTTAATATCGGTTATCGGTCATAACAGCAATATTAATATCGGTATCGGCCAAAATTTTCGCATCGGTGCATCCCTAGTGTGTATGTTTCCTTCTTGTCCGGGATGTGTGTGTGTGTGGAGTGCTGGAGCAGCTGTGTGTGTGTGCTGTGGTGTTTGGTGACGTTTTTTTTTTTTTTGGTGATTGTAAATGGTTTCCGTTTGTGTTTTAGGAGCGGACGCGGCGATCGTATGGGACGTGCAGAAAGCAAGGATCACGATTACAGAGATGTGGACTACCGCGGATACTCGCACGACGGTGGATATAACGAAAGCGACGGTTTGAGTAAAGACAGACAGCACGGACGCGGTGACTTTGAGGAGAGTCGGTTCAGAGCGAGAGGAAATCGAGAGGGTGGAGACAGACGCCGGCGAGGCAGCGGCTTTTCAAACTCCCATGCTCACTTCGAGCACGAGGAAAGAGACTTTCGATTCGAGGATGAGGACGGCGTCCAAGGACGAGACTACGAGCGCTACAGACGCAGGTCAGAAGACTGGAGGAGAGACGGAGGACAAGCGGAGGAGGAGAAATATTCCAGAAGTGCCAGCTCTAGAAGGGTGGGGAGGATTATTATTATTATTATTATTATTCAGAAAAAGTCTGGGTGATGGATGTACAGTACATGTTTGTTTTCTCAGTTAGTGAATACTTTGTGCTCTTGCATGAGGTTATTTAGTGTTTAGCACCCCCTGCTGCCTGGGAGGAGAATTTTCCTTCCTTCCAAGTTTCTTCTCTTTAGTGTGTTTGTGAGACGTGACGTTTTCTGCACGGCAACAAGTTTTCCTCAAGTAGCTTTCACTGCGTCTCATTATTACAGGTTCAAAATCAACAGCATTTCACACATTAACACAGTCACAGCGGAGAGCGCTCACGGAGAGATAATCAGTCTCTCTGTCTTTCACACCAGCTTCTTTTCTTTTTCTTTCCTCTTCTTTGATTGGTTTCTTTCTTTCTTTCTTTCTTTCTTTCTTTCTTGCTTGCTTCTTTTCTTTTTTCCACTTTCCTACTTGCTTGTTTTCTTGCTCTTTCTTTTTCCTTTCCACATTCTTGCATGCTTGTTTTCTCTTTCTTGCTTGCTTTTGTCCCTTCTTCCCACAGTCCTTCTTCCAGTCATTCATTCATTCTTTCCTTTTGGAATGCTTTAGCAGCAGTTTCACACCATCACAGCCCCGTCTGGAACACTCTGGAACACCATCGCAGCGGGTTTGGGACCTGAACTTCAAGTCAAGTCAACTTTACTGTCAAATATGCTCTACATGCTCGACATACAGCACAGATGAAATTTCAGTCCTCTCTGACCCACGGTGCAAACAGGCAATGCAATAAATAAACATAGAATAATTGAAAAAACAAACAGTATAAACAGTATAAACACTCTAGATAGGAACTAGACAGACTAAACACGCAAACAATATAAACAGAATAAATAGTATAAACACTAGATAATAACAGGACAGACTAAACACTCAGACAATATAAACAGTATAAAACACTAGATATGAACTAGACTAAACACGCAAACAATATAAACAGTATAAATAAACAGTATAAACACTAGATAACAACAACAAGAAGGCAGACTAAACACTCAAACAGGCAATATAAACAGTATAAACACTCTAGATAGTAACTAGACTAAACACTCATACACACACACACACACATAAATTGGTACAAATAAACAAACAGTCAAGGGCAGTTGAGGTAAAGCAGGTAAACATGAAATAAGCAGAATAAACAAACTAGCAGCTGTTAAGGTGAGGTAGTGCGGAATAGTGCAAATGAGTGAGGTAAAGTGAGATGTTCAGTGTGTTAATGAACGTTGAGTGTGTGTGTGTGTGTGTGTGTGTGTGTTGGGGGGGGACTGTGAGGGTGGCATGATGTCAGATGCTGAAGGGGGGGCAGGGGGGTGTGCGGGCAGAATCTGTGGGAGGGGGGAGGAGGGGCAGAACAGGGAGGGAGTTGAGCCTCCTGACCGCCTGGTGAATGAAACTGTTCTTGAGCCTGCTGGTTTTGGCCCGGAGACTCAGTACGTCAGTACCGGTCAGGATCGCGCTCCGCATCATTGCAGCAGTGACTCCGTTGGTTTAGATATGAGGTCACATGCTTGGCTCGCAGATAGATGGTTCATTCATGCTTAAGAGAGGAAAGATACTTTATCTAAATTTGGAATTGAAATGGGGAACTGATAAGAACTGGAATTGATAAAATTATTTGAATAAAACCCCCACCACCCCAAGCTGCTTCATGACCGCCTCGAGCTCCAGCGCCTGCACGACCAGCTCTTTATTTGTTTATATTGTTGAAACTTTCTTTTCAGCTCTTTTCAGGCACCATTTCTTTCCTTCAGGAAATGTGACTCTAATAACTTTAGTTTTTACAAATTTTTGGGTAGTCGTACTAATTAAAAATATTATAATAATATTATATATTATAATTTGGCAGTTGTAATAGTTTTTATTGATTTGGATGAAATAAATGAGAGCGGTAGGACTTGTTTTAAACATTCTTATCTTTAATAAGGGTTAGTTCTGAAACCTGAGACGTCAGTAATCAGATAGCAGGAAACCTGACACTGATTCCCTCTCGTCCTCCCCAGCAGCATCGCGGATGGAGGGATGAGGATGGAGAGATGAGATACAGGGCGGAGTCGAGTGTGGAGGAGGAGGCTGAGCTGCGTGATCAGGATTACAGAGCTGAAGAGCAGAAACCAAGCAACATCATCATGCTGAGGATGCTCCCTCCGGACGCCACCGCCAACGAAGTACACACACACACACACACACACACACACACACACACACACGATATCTCATCTATAAGGCACAACATTTCTCATTCATTCTGATGATAATAATAATAAATTATAAATAAATGATAATGCCATCCATCCATTTTCTACCGCTTATCTGGATCTGGGTTGCGGAGGTAGCAGCCTAAGCAGAGCAGCCCAGACTTCCCTCTCCCTGGCCACCTCCACCAACTCTTCCAGGGGAATACCGAGGTGTTCCCAGGCCAGCCGAGAGACGTAATATCTCCAGCGTGTCCTGGGTCTGCCCCGGGGTCTCCTCCCGGTGGGGCATGCCCAGAGAACCTCCCTTGGGAGGTGTCCAGGGGGCATCCTAACAAGGTGCCTGAACCACCTCAACTGACTCCTTTCTATGTGGAGGAGCAGTAGTTCTACTCCGAGTCTCTCCCAAATGACCGAGCTTCTCACCCTGTCTCTAAGGGAGAGCCCAGCCACCCTGCAGAGAAAACTCATTTCTACCGCTTGTATCTGCGATCTCATTCTTTCAGTCACTACCCACAGCTCGTGACCATAGGTGAGAGTGGGAACGTAGATGGACCAGCAAATTGAGAGCTTTGCCTTTTGGCTCAGCTCTCTCTTTACCACCACAGACCGGTTTTGTGTCCGCATCACTGCTGACGCTGCCCCGATCCGTCTGTCCAACTCCCCCTCCCCCTTACCGTCACTCGTGAACAAAACCCCGAGATACTTAAACTCCTCCACTTTAGGTAGCGACTCCCCCCTGACCCGGAATAGGCACTCCACCCGTTTCCGGCTGAGCGCCATGGCCACGGACTTGGAGGTGCTGATCCTCATCCCAGCCGCTTTGCACTTGGCTGCAAAACCGTCCCAGCACATGCTGTAAGTCACAGATTGATGAAGCCAACAGGATCACATCATCCGCAAAAATCAGAGACGTGATCCTGATGCTACCAAACCAGACACCCTCTGCCCCTTGGCTGAGCCTAGAAATTCTGTCCATAAAAGTTATGAACAGAACCAGTGACAAAGGGCAGCCCTGGTGGAATCCAACATGCACCGGGAACGAGTCCGACTTACTGCCGGCAATGCGAACCAAACTCCTGCTCCGGTCATACAGGGACCAAATGGCCTGCAGTAGTGGGCCTTGAATCCCATACTCCTGAAGCACCCCCATAGGGCACCACAAGGGACATGGTTGTAAGTCTTCTCCAGGTCCACAAAACACATGCAGTTGGGCAAACTCCCATGCACCCTCCAGTACTCTTGCAAGGGTATAGAGCTGGTCCAGTGTTCCACGACCAGGACAAAAACCGCATTGTTCCTTCTGAATCCGAGGTTCGACTATTGACGGGACTCTCCTCTCCAGCACTCCAGCATAGGCTTTCCCAGGGAGGCTGAGAAGTGTGATCCCCCTATAGTTGGAACACACTCTCTGGTCCCCCTTTTTAAAAAGTCTGCCAATCCAGAGGCACTGTCCCTGACCTCCACGCAACGTTGAAGAGGTGTGTCAGCCAAGACAGCCCAACAACATCCAGTGCCTTCAGGAACTCAGGACGAATCTCATCCACCCCTGGAGCCCGGCCACCGAGGAGCTTTTTAACCACCTCAGCCCCTGCGATGGGCGAGTCCTCCCAAGCACCCTCAGACTCTGCGTCCTCCTTGGACAACATGAAGGTGGGATTGAGGAGATCCTCAAAGTATTCCTTCCACCGTCGGATGATGTCCCCAGTTGAGGTCAACAGCACTCCATCCTCGCTGTAAACAGTAGGGACAGAGCACTACTTCCGCTTCCTGAGCTGCCGGACGGTTTGCCAGAATCTCTTTGAGGCCGACCGAAAGTCACTTTCCATGGCCTCGCCGAACTCCTCCCACACCAGAGTTTTTGCTTCAGTGACTGCCAGAGCCACATTCCACTTGGCCCGTCGGTATCTGTCAGCTGCCTCTGGAGACCCACAGGCTAACCAAGCCCAATAGGACTCCTCCTTCAGCTTGACGGCTCCCCTCACCACAGGTGTCCACCACCGGGTCCAGGGATTACCGCCACGACAGGCACCAACAACCTTGCAGTCGCAGCTCTATACAGCCGCCTCAGCAATGGAGGTGCGGAACATGGTCCACTCGGACTCAATGTCCCCACCCTCCCCCGGTATGCAGTTGAAGCTCTGCCAGATGTGGCAGTTGAAGATCCGACAGACGGGAGCCTCTGCCAGATGTTCCCAGCATACCCTCACTACTCGTTTGGGTCTGCCAGGTCTGTCTGGCTTCCCCTTCTGCCATCTGATCTAGCTCGCCATCAGGTAGTGATCAGTTGACAGCTCTGCTCCTCTCTTCACCCGAATGTCCAAGACATACGGTCGTAGATCAGATGAAACCACTACAAAGTCAGTCATTGATCTGTGGCCTAGGGTGTCCTCGTGCCACGTGCACTTTTTTCATTGTTTTTATTGCAGTTTTGTTTCCATTCAACAAACAAACAGTGTCCTACAAAACAAACACAAAACAAACACAACAGCTCTTACATGAGAGATAAACATATGGCATGATACAAGAGGTGGTGACTCAGTCTTACAGTACACGAATGTCGTTCAAGTCCGCAGCAGTCCTTTTAATAGGGTGGAGGAAAGGTCTGGACCGATATAGTCCAAAAATGGGTGACATACTCTGTAGAACTGATCTACACTGTGATGTATGATGTTGGTAAGATATTCTAAAGGTATCAGCTCAAAAATTATTTTGCGCCAACCACAGACAGAAGGAACCTTGTCACTGACCCACTGCAAAATAATATTTTTCCTAGCTGCAAACGTTGGAATATTATACAATCTTTTGTTGACTGCTGTTTTCAAATAGTCACTTGGAAGACCTAGAATCAGGCAGGGCTCTACATTAACTTTTGAAACCACGTGTCCTGTCGGGCAAGTTGAAAGGAAATTTACTTGTCCGAATGTGAAGTTGACTTGTCTGAAGAAATATTTGAGAAAAAAAAACACAAACTATTTGTAACCCGACAATCTTTACTGCATTTGTTTCCGAATTCACAACACATGCATAATATCTCTGAATCAAAAGTAATCAATACTTGATATACTGAGGCAAAAGTTAAAAAATATAGTAAAACAGACTGATTGATACCATAATTCACCAATTATTCTGCTGAAGTTCAGAAGCAATATATTCCAATAGAGTAGAAATTATGAACATAAAATTTTAAGAACAAAATGACTATACTATGAGATCCAGAAACACTAACCATTATATACACGCAGATCAGCACTCTGCAGTTCAGCAACAAATATCACAAAAACTAACATTATCATAAAATTTATGACTTGATGAGAGATCACTGGTTTGGACAAGAGAAACAATAACAATGCTACAAATAAAAACAACTGATTAATACTGTAAATCACTGATTATTATACACTGAAATCGAGTTATCAAATGACAAGATAATATACCTTATGAAAACCTCCACACCTCTACTGACTCACAGATGAATGGATACGAATAAAGTTTCTCTTCATCTATCAACCCTTGAGTTCTGCGTGTTCCGACCCCACCCTGAAGCCAGAGCTGCACAGCTCTATGACCATCATATTCTGCATCATCTACCGTACTGCACACAGGGATATTGCCATCAGCTTATCCATCAGCTCACATCGCTCTTTCCGAATAGAAACAACATCCGGTGATTCATCAAAACAATATGTCGAGTGAGATGCTTTGGAAATCATGTGAACAAACTGATAAATTTGATCTGTAACCCGAATATCGGTGTATTTTGGCACTTGTTCGATCGGACAAGTAACTGAGACGATGAACTTGTCCGACATAAAGTATCACTTGTCCCGGACAAGCGTTAATGTCGAGCCCTGTCAGGGACACAGGGTCCATGTCTATATTAATATGAAAAATTCTCCCTATTTCACTTATAATTTCAACCCAGTATCTTTGAAGTTTATGACAAGACCAGAAACAATGCGTTAAAGTTCCCACATCGGTTTTACACTTGAGACACAAAGGGGAAAGAGAGCGGTTGAAGAAATGCCTGCGGTGAGGGGAAATATGTAATCTGTGTAAAGTCTTAAGTTGTATTGCTCTTGTCCGAGCGCAAATTGAAATCTTTTTTGCAAGAGACCAAATGGTATCCCACTTTTCTTCATCTATGGTCACAGACAACTCCTCCTCCCACACACCTCTGATCCCCTGCGCACCAAAAACCATTAAGTAGATGGTAAAATGAGCTCAGAGACACTTTCAGTTGTTGATGAAACAGAATTTTCTCAACAACAGATATTTCAGGGTGATCAATAAGGGTTGTACTATGAATGATATAATGCCTTATTTGCAAAAAGCGAAAGAAATCTTGTTTGGACAATTTGTAATTGTTAGTAAGCTGTTCAAATGACATAAGCTTATCTTCTGAGAATAGGTCACTGAGGGATTTAATATTCTTATAAGACCACTGTCGAAAACCAGGGTCCGAAGAACCTGGGGGAAAAGCAGGATTATTTATTATTGGGGTGAAAATGGATGTTATATTTGATCTTCCCTCAAGACAGCGGACAAGCCGCCATGCTTTTAGAGTGTTGATTTGTTACAGGATTTGCACAAAAAGCTTTGATATCTTTAAAATTATTAAAAAATAATAGGTCACTTAGTCTGCACCAGTGGTTACGTTAGACTTTTTCATTGTCCGTCATTTTGACGGACAGGGTCGTAAAAATTCCGTCATTGTCCATTATTATCTGTCATTTTATTTTAACTTTTAAATGACAAGGTATATAGGCTATAAATGCTATATATTTAATAACTTGTGTTTTCATGGACTCATTTTCATTTAAAAATTAATTCACAGAACAAGCTTGTATTATTTAATCATTTATTTATGTATTTATGATGCAAAAAGATGAACAGAGATTCTGACATTCGGTCACTTGTGAACCCATTTTCCCTCCGCTAAAAACATTGCGGCTGTTGTGCCTTAACGGGCATATGAACAATGTTATTTTACAACGTAGCAAGACAATTGCAGTTAAAATATGAACAGTCCACTACAACGATTTAAGTGGCAATCTAATCTGACCTGTTTGCGTGAGCTCAAACCTTCCTTCTGGCCCGCATGGATTTAAATTGGGAGCTCGCTTGTGCATAATCAGAGTCGTCAATGGAGACTGCTGCCGAGGCAATTGTCATTAAATTTTGCGTCTTTGCCTCGGACAGACGACTTCTCATTGACGTTTTAATTTTATTCTGAAGGCTGAACCCGCGCTCTGCTGCGACACTGGAGACTGGAATAACCAGCGCCACTTCAGCCAAAGTTCTGAAGTCGGGAAACATTTCTCCCAGGGAAGTGATCAGAAGCCGGCAAGAGCCTCTGAAAGTTGGATTTCCCGACCCTGCTAGTACTCTCTTCATAGGGAGGAAATCCTGCAGCATGCCGTCTTTCTGCACCAGTGGTGCAGTTGCACCCCGCGGAGCCTGGAACCTGACACGGAAGGTCTTAAATAAAACGAAGTTATGTTTAAATGTTAGTTTGTCTACCCGTGCTCTCATTAAAATGATAGTTTAGCAGATATTCAAGCAGTGATGTTCCTAAGCTTGCTGGGAAGAATACAATAAATCGACATTTGTTTCATTTTAAAAACAAGAAAACAGCTAGCCTAAACGAGCGCTATTGTACAGGCAGGGAAACGACACAAACAACCCAATGCATCTCTTTTTTTAATAGCAAAAATGATGTGTCTTCTGCAGAGAAGGGAAACATTAATACAGCTCACTGTGCTAGTGGTTAGAAAAGTGAGAGCGCGGTCAGGAGCGCGATGGGCGGAACAGCCTTGCGCAGTGGCTGCAGTGTATACATGAGCAGCCGATGCACTGAACATCAAGACGCCGCAACGTCGGCTCAGATTGAAAGTGACGGCAGTGAAGACTATATATACTGTATGTAAGAAAACTCTGCCTCAACTTGCCAATCATTTCAGTTGTGTGTTTCATTATCTCATCTCATCTCATTATCTGTAGCCGCTTTATCCTGTTCTACAGGGTCGCAGGCGAGCTGGATCCCATCCCAGCTGACTACGGGCGAAAGGCGGGGTTCACCCTGGACAAGTCGCCAGGTCATCACAGGGCTGACACATAGACACAGACAACCATTCACACTCACATTCACACCTACGCTCAATTTAGAGTCACCAGTTAACCTAACCTGCATGTCTTTGGACTGTGGGGGAAACCGGAGCACCCGGAGGAAACCCACGCGGACACGGGGAGAACATGCAAACTCCACACAGAAAGGCCCTCGCCGGCCCCGGGGCTCGAACCCGGACCTTCTTGCTGCGAGGCGACAGCGCTAACCACTACACCACCGTGCTGCTTGGAATAATTTGTAAAATTTTAAAATATTGAGCAGTGAAAGTGTTTATATTGTATTTGCTTCTTATTTTTTGATTCAAATTAATTTATTAAAATATATCTTATATATTAGCATAGTTCAGATATACATTTAAAAAGATTATAAATTTTTTATATTTAAATTTAATTATTGGATTTGAAAAATTTAAAATAAAAATATTTCTTTCAATAATAAACATTAGAAGCGTAGGTTTTCTTTCTTATTTACTGTATGTGTAAGATTTATTTTCTTATGTAATTAATGTGTTAATACTTTGTACTACTAATGATAATAATAAAGTTGAGGCGGCACGGTGGTGTAGTGGTTAGTGCTGTCGCCTCACAGCAAGAAGGTCCTGGGTTCGAGCCCCGTGGCCGGCGAGGGCCTTTCTGTGCGGAGTTTGCATGTTCTCCCCGTGTCCGCGTGGGTTTCCTCCGGGTGCTCCGGTTTCCCCCACAGTCCAAAGACATGCAGGTTAGGTTAACTGGTGACTCTAAATTGAGCGTAGGTGTGAATGTGAGTGTGAATGGTTGTCTGTGTCTATGTGTCAGCCCTGTGATGACCTGGCGACTTGTCCAGGGTGAACCCCGCCTTTCGCCCGTAGTCAGCTGGGATAGGCTCCAGCTCACCTGCGACCCTGTAGAACAGGATAAAGCGGCTACAGATAATGAGATGATAAAGTTTAACAGGTTTTCAAAAGCTGACACTTATTTACATGAAAGCTGTGGATGACGACTATAACTGAATGGCAAATATATAATAAATAGACTAAATTTAAAAAATGATAATGTGGATAAAAATATTAAAACTTATGGTGATTTGTACTGACAGTGGAAACTTTTTAAGAAATAGTGAGAATTTAATAACTGAGAGGTTTGAGTTCACTGGACAGTTTAGAGTTAATCGAGAACATTTTTAGTTCTGTACATCAATAGTTTGAGCAAAATGTTTTAACACACAAGATTTCTACAAGTTTATCTTTTATATTTACTGTGTGTGTGTGTGTGTGTGTGTGTGTGTGTGTGTGTGTCAGATCCGAGCCCTGCTCCAGGTTCAGGGGATTCACCCCCGAGATGTTCGACTGATGAGGAACAAATCCTCAGGTGAGAAAATTTTCCCTTCAGGCCTTTAGCATCTCAATCCAGCAGACAGGTTCACGTGTATTTTATTTTTATTTTTCCTCCACTTAATTTTAAGTTTTACACTGTATTTAATATTTTTATTAAACTCTGTATGATTTGCGTGATCTCTGGGTGCGTAAATATTCTTCCCAGTCACATTCTCATGCATCATCTATTTCTGAATCACCGTGTGTCCGGAGTGACGGGAACTCCCGACTGCACACGCTCCCACAGCCGTGCTCATATTGGGAGGTGCAGCGTAATGATGATGCTGATGTCACTTCCTGTCCAGTCTGTGGAGCGTTATTGAATCATAACTATATCGTCCTAAAACGCACCACTCAGGAGCTCAGTTCTGCTTCATCTAATCTACCGCTGTGTTCAAATCAAACTTGTAACTTGGAATTCCCGAGCTCCGACTAAAGGGAAAAAACAAAGAACTCGGAATTCCTATATGAAAACCAAACCCATCAAGGTCAGATGAGAACAGCTGCTCACGAGGTATAGTGTGTATTTACGAGTATCTGCTTTAGATCAGGAACATACAGACAGATTCGCTTGTTCAGGCTCGAATGCTGACGGGACTTCACTTGGTCAAATAGGACACGGGTCCGAGTAAATCACACTTTCAGGTAAATCGAATGCAGCATAAAAATAATCACCGCCAGAGAAACTCCTCCTACTTTCGCAGCAGGTTTGTGTGGTCGGAAACAACACATGCTCTGTCAGGATACACGTCCCGAGTTCGGAGTCGTATCACCAAGTCGAGGCGTGCGGTGAAAAAGCCGGAATAAAGAGAAGACCGTTTGATTTCTGTCCTGTTACTTTAAAAGAAATTGTTCTTGTGAATTCGTGTGAATTCAGCCTGCTGCTTTTTAACACGCACTCGGACCCGGGTTCTGTGTCGGGTCGTCCGTTTCCTTCCGTTTGGGCCATGAGTTCTGTGTAAAGACCTGGACGCAGCAGGGGAGCTGATCCTCGCTGAGTGAGTATGACACAGGACCTGTGTGTGGAGGAAACACATCCTGTTTAAGATTAATGTGTAAGATTGAGAGTTTGGGAAAATCTAACTGACCCTGTGAAGTTTTCTTGTGTGTGTGTGTGTGTGTGTGTGTGTGTGTGTGTGTGTTTACAGTCTGTCTGGCAACAAAACAATGAGTGAATGTAAAGCAGTGGGTCTCAACCTATTCTATCTCACATTCTTAATCCACACACATTTCCTCTCCCCCGTCTCTCTCTCTCTCTCTCTGTCCCCCGTCTCTCTCTCTGTCCCCGTCTCTCTCTCTTTCTCTTTCTCTGTCCCCTGTCTCTCTCTCTCTGTCTCTCTCTCTGTCCCCTGTCTCTCTCTCTCTGTCCCCTGTCTCTCTCTGTCTCTCTCTCTCTGTCTCTCTCTCTCTCTCTGTCTCTCTCTGTCCCCTGTCTCTCTCTCTCTGTCCCCTGTCTCTCTCTCTCTCTCTGTCCCCTGTCTCTCTCTCTGTCCCCTGTCTCTCTCTCTCTCTGTCTCTCTCTGTCCCCTGTCTCTCTCTGTCTCTCTCTGTCCCCTGTCTCTCTCTCTGTCTCTCTCTCTGTCCCCTGTCTCTCTCTCTGTCCCCTGTCTCTCTCTCTGTCTCTCTCTGTCCCCTGTCTCTCTCTCTGTCTCTCTCTGTCCCCTGTCTCTCTCTGTCTCTCTCTGTCCCCTGTCTCTCTCTGTCTCTCTCTGTCCCCTGTCTCTCTCTCTCTGCCCCCTGTCTCTCTCTCTCTCTCTCTGTCCCCTGTCTCTCTCTCTCTGTCCCCTGTCTCTCTCTCTCTCTCTGTCCCCTGTCTCTCTCTCTCTCTCTCTCTCTCTCTCTCTGTGTCCCCTGTCGCTCTCTCTCTTTCTCTGTCCCCTGTCTCTCTCTCTTTCTCTGTCCCCTGTCTCTCTTTCTCTGTCCCCTGTCTCTCTCTCTCTCTCTGTCCCCTGTCTCTCTCTGTCCCCTGTCTCTCTCTCTCTGTCTCTCTCTCTGTCCCCTGTCTCTCTCTCTCTGTCCCCTGTCTCTCTCTGTCTCTCTCTCTCTGTCTCTCTCTCTCTCTCTCTCTCTCTCTCTCTCTGTCTCTCTCTGTCCCCTGTCTCTCTCTCTCTGTCCTGTCTCTCTCTCTCTCTCTCTCTCTCTCTGTCCCCTGTCTCTCTCTCTCTCTCTCTGTCCCCTGTCTCTCTCTCTCTCTGTCCCCTGTCTCTCTCTCTCTCTGTCTCTCTCTGTCCCCTGTCTCTCTCTGTCTCTCTCTGTCCCCTGTCTCTCTCTCTGTCTCTCTCTCTGTCCCCTGTCTCTCTCTCTGTCCCCTGTCTCTCTCTCTGTCTCTCTCTGTCCCCTGTCTCTCTCTGTCTCTCTCTGTCCCCTGTCTCTCTCTGTCTCTCTCTGTCCCCTGTCTCTCTCTGTCTCTCTCTGTCCCCTGTCTCTCTCTCTCTGCCCCCTGTCTCTCTCTCTCTCTCTCTCTCTGTCCCCTGTCTCTCTCTGTCTCTCTCTGTCCCCTGTCTCTCTCTCTCTCTCTGTCCCCTGTCTCTCTCTCTCTCTCTCTCTCTCTCTCTCTCTCTCTCTCTCTCTCTCTGTGTCCCCTGTCGCTCTCTCTCTTTCTCTGTCCCCTGTCTCTCTCTCTTTCTCTGTCCCCTGTCTCTCTCTTTCTTTCTCTGTCCCCTGTCTCTCTCTTTCTCTCTCTGTCCCCTGTCTCTCTCTCTGTCCCCTGTCTCTCTCTCTCTCTCTCTCTCTCTCTCTGTCCCCTGTCTCTCTCTGTCTCTCTCTGTCCCCTGTCTCTCTCTGTCTCTCTCTGTCCCCTCTCTCTCTCTCTCTCTCTCTCTCTCTCTCTCTCTGTCCCCTGTCTCTCTCTCTCTCTGTCCCCTGTCTCTCTCTGTCTCTCTCTGTCCCCTGTCTCTCTCTCTCTCTGTCTCTCTCTGTCCCCTGTCTCTCTCTGTCTCTCTCTGTCCCCTGTCTCTCTCTCTCTCTCTCTCTCTGTCCCCTGTCTCTCTCTCTCTGTCTCTCTCTGTCCCCTGTCTCTCTCTCTCTCTGTCCCCTGTCTCTCTCTCTTGCTGTGTCTCTCCACCCCCTGAGTGAGTGAATGAGTGTATTAACCCCTCACTGCGATGTTGTGTTGTTGTGGCTCGGCGCTGTGTGTGCAGGTCAGAGCCGAGGATTCGCCTTCGTCGAGTTTAATCACTTGCAGGAGGCCAGCCACTGGATGGAGACCAACCAGGTCACTTCACACACACCCCACACACACACACACACACACACACACACACACACACACACACTGTGTGCACATAGTCACTAGGGTCTTTTTCTTCTTGCTGTGGTAACACCAGATTTTTGCTTTGCTGTTATAAGAAACTGTATAATTTGTATCATAGAATAAACTGTAAGCTCTGGCCTTGATGGTCAGTTTTGGTGTGTGTGTGTGTGTATAATATATATGAACCATCAACAACACCTGACCAATTAGGACAAGGGGGCGTGTGTACTCGCCTGCTCAGAAAGATGTGTCGAGGATTGGGATTGGATGTGAAAGAAATGTGGGTTTATTTTGCGTGTTACCCCTGAAGTCGAGGGGTGGTGAAGTGGTAATGGCCGAGAGAGGCTGGCACGTCCGTCCCATTTTTCTCTGGCTGAAGGTGATCTCTCTCTCTCTCTCTTTCTCTCTCTTTCTTTTTCTCTCTCTCTCTCTCTCTCTCTCTCTCTCTCTAATTCTATGAGCTCAGGTCTGTAGTGTTTTGTTCTTTTATTTTGACCCTGACTGCCATATTTTGTCTTCTCCCTTTCTCTCGTTCTTTTTGTTCCATCCATCAGAGAGTGCTCACTGTTCTGGGACACAGAGTGTCTATGCACTATAGTGACCCAAAGCCACGCGCTAACGAGGACTGGCTCTGTAACAAGGTACACACACACACACACACACGCGCGCGCGTGCAAAAGTGTGCATTATTTTTATTTGCTGGATGAAAAAAAATTACCTGACGGAGGTTATGTATGGAATAAAACGCTTTAGTGTGTGCTGTTATAGGAAACTAATTAACAACGGAGGTGTGATGAAGGGACTTGTTGCCATCCCAAAGTTAATTACTTTCCATTACCAGCACCTTTGGTTATTTGCCAATAATTGCAATGTTTTATTTATTAAAAAACAAACGTCATACAGTTAAGTTATTCTGTGAAATCGAGTCGTACATGAGCTGATAGTCGTCTATAGTCCATGTACGGTGAGACTGAGTGGAATAACTGTTTTATTCTCAACACATTCACTGGATTTTGAGAAACAGAGCATTTTAGCTTTTTATTTTTTGCAAATTCGATAAATAAAAACTTTATACAAAACATCCAACAAAATAATTTCCGCTTAGAATGTAAACAAACCGGCGAAATGACCGGAGCAATTTGTGAAAAATGTGATAATAATAATTCTTAAAAAATAAAAAAAGAGACGTTCTTACTATCAAATACTTTCAATCCATATTTTGTTGCCCTTTTTTGTATATTTTTTAGGGTTTTGTTTTCGAGTAGAGTTTGTATTTCGTCCTCGGTTGGTTCAGCAACACGCTCCGCCATTTTGTTTTTCTCTACTCACGGTATATGAGCAGATATCCTAGTAGTAGAGTAGCCAATCAGAGTGCGCGATTGCTCATATCCAGTGAATGTGGATAGAATTGTACTTTTTATCCGTTTGTAGTTGCAGTGAATGTTGTGGAATATTGAGTTCATGAAACAAGTTAGCAAACCAGAAAGCCTTTCTCTCATATCCTGAAAACTTTGTTACAGCTTCACATCCGCTTCTTACAGAGCACTGATACTGGAGACTCCTTCTGTAAATGCTATAGAAATGTCACCTCACAAGAAACAGAAAGCCATACGAACACTAAACACTAAAATGTTTTTAGGAAAAGCAATCGACACCTTCAGACCGATCTGTTTCAAGAATTCAGAATGGAGGAAACGAAATACTGTGATCCTAATTACGACATTGACATGCCCAGCCTTCCTCTAAATGTTGAATGCTGCAGTATTTCATGTAACAGGTTGTCGTGTGTGTGTGTGTGTGTCCACGCTCATTTACACATGGTTTAGTTTTGACTAATACGTTCTCTGGTACGTTTCAGTGTGGGGTGCAGAACTTCAAGAGAAGGGAGAAATGTTTCAAATGTGGAGTTCCCAAATCAGGTAAAAAGAAAAGTATAACAGTTTTATAGTGTGTTGCCTTTTATAATGGCTGCATATCTGTAACCTGGATCTAGGAATTGTGTGTTTATACCACAGTGTTGCTAAATTCTCCATTTAGTTGAACTTGTGTCTAAAATTAGATGTAATAATGATAATTTTCTGTACCTGTAGATTTCTGTAGCTTCAGTATAAAGTTTTTCTCTTAAGTTCTAGTAAGCGTTTAGATTTCGAGCGTAGGGTTGAATGTGTCCGTGTAGTCCGAGTGATCTTTCCTTTCTCTCTGTTCAGACGCTGAGCACAAACTGCCTGTGGTGCAAAAGGATTTACCCCTGAGGCAGTCAAAGGACTCATCACAGGGTTTACTCCCTCTTCCTACCATCTATCAGACAGCCACCCCTCTGCTCAACGTCTCCGCTTCGTCTCAGACCGCAGAGGCAGCAAACGACAGTACGTCCCTCTGACCCGTTTACACAGCTCACTTTTATTCAGCAGGGTTTTACTGGGTTTAGTTTCAATGGAAATTCAATGCTGTGGATAAAGAAAACGTGTTAAAGGTGCTGAAACTGATGGGGTAAGAGTGTTCACGTCAGCCTGTTATAATAATGTTTTCATAGTGTCCCTAATTTGTGTGTGTGTGTGTGATCTTAGCCCTAATCCTCAGGAATCTGGGTCCTCACACCACACTGGAGGCCATTTTGTCATCTCTGGCGCCGTTCGCTACGCTCTCTTCCTCCAACGTTCGGCTCATTAAAGACAAACAGACGCAGCTGAATCGTGGATTCGCCTTCGTTCAGCTCACCACCATCGTGGTACACTATCCTCATCTGCATCACACAAACAACTTTTAGATGATTAATTAGATTAATTAATGAAATGAAGTTTATTGCTGTCTGTTGTCGCGTAGTAGAATAAAAGAGACGAGCTCATGTCTTACCTTTTCAGTTCAATTGTGGTATAAATTTAATTTACAACACAGATTGATATAAACCCATTCGTAACCCCCCCCTTTATTTTATTTTATTTATCTATTTTTATTTATTTATTTATTTATTTTTGGGCCGGTCTGAGCCTACAGGCTGTATGTTTGATGCCCCTGCTATAGACGGTGCACACAAACTGTTTGTTCTTTTCACACACAAAAATGATCAGATTAATATTGAGTTTTTCCCATTTTGTATCCTGATCACAGCTCCTGCTGATGTTTTACTGACATGACTGTATTTGTCCTGCAGGAGGCGTCTCAGCTGCTGCAGATGCTTCAGGCTCTTCAGCCTCCGCTGACCATCGATGGGAAAAGTGTGACTGTGGAGTTCGCTAAAGGCTCAAAACGGTACAAAACCTCCCACAGGGGACATTAGAGACTCGATTAGAGACGAGGCTGAAAAGTGGTAGCATAAATAATGTAACATGAAATATATATATATACTGTAAATTTCCACATAGGGGATGACTGGTGATAGTCGTTATCCTTATCCTTCAGTGTTTGAGAGAGCAGCATTTGGCTATGAGCCATTGTATTTTCTGTTCGCATCACACGTTTAAAAAAAAAAAGTCTAGCTATCGTCTTTTTCTCAACACTTGAAACCATGATGTAATTGTGTGTTGTGCTAGCAGGAGAGTTATACGCGCTGTTCAGCCATCTTCCATTAATCCATGTAGTAAAAACCGCTGTGTGTAGTGCAGCAGGTGGTGAGATTCAGGAAGAGTAGAATGTGCTATTGAGCATGTAACAATACATTGTGTGACGATAAATCACAATACAAATTCATGACGATTTGAACCAATGAAATAAAAAAATTGTGATTATCATCAGGCCATGTGATTAGTGTTTCCTCGCTGTAATTACATTATTTAGACAGCAGAGGGTGCAGTAATACAACCCCGATTCCAAAAAAGTTGGGACAAAATACAAACTGTAAATAAAAACGTAATGCAATGATGTGGAAGTTTCAAAATTCCATATTTTATTCAGAATAGAACATAGATGACACATCAAATGTTTAAACTGAGAAAATGTATCATTTAAAGAGAAAAATTAGGTGATTTTAAATTTCATGACAACAACACATCTCAAAAAAGTTGGGACAAGGCCATGTTTCCCACTGTGAGACATCCCCTTTTCTCTTTACAACAGTCTGTAAACGTCTGGGGACTGAGGAGACAAGTTGCTCAAGTTTAGGGAGAGGAATGTTAACCCATTCTTGTCTAATGTAGGATTCTAGTTGCTCAACTGTCTTAGGTCTTTTTTGTCGTATCTTCCGTTTTATGATGCGCCAAATGTTTTCTATGGGTGAAAGATCTGGACTGCAGGCTGGCCAGTTCAGTACCCGGACCCTTCTTCTACACAGCCATGATGCTGTAATTGATGCAGTATGTGGTTTGGCATTGTCATGTTGGAAAATGCAAGGTCTTCCTTTTATTTATTTATATATATATATATATATGAGACCTAAAACATCAGATTTTCACACAAGTCCTAAAAGTAGATAAAGAGAACCCATTTAAACAAATGAGACAAAAATATTATACTTGGTCATTTATTTATTGAGGAAAATGATCCAATATTACATATCTGTGAGTGGCAAAAGTATGTGAACCTCTAGGATTAGCAGTTAATTTGAAGGTGAAATTAGAGTCAGGTGTTTTCAATCAATGGGATGACAATCAGGTGTAAGTGGGCACCCTGTTTTATTTAAAGAACAGGGATCTATCAAAGTCTGATCTTCACAACACATGTTTGTGGAAGTGTATCATGGCACGAACAAAGGAGATTTCTGAGGACCTCAGAAAAAGCATTGTTGATGCTCATCAGGCTGGAAAAGGTTACAAAACCATCTCTAAAGAGTTTGGACTCCACCAATCCACAGTCAGACAGATTGTGCACAAATGGAGGAAATTCGAGACCATTGTTACCCTCCCCAGGAGTGGTCGACCAACAAAGATCACTCCAAGAGCAAGGCGTGTAATAGTCAGTGAGGTCACAAAGGACCCCAGGGTAACTTCTAAGCAACTGAAGGCCTCTCTCACATTAGCCAATGTTAATGTTCATGAGTCCACCATCAGGAGAACACTGAACAACAATGGTGTGCATGGCAGGGTTGCAAGGAGAAAGCCACTGCTCTCCAAAAAGAACATTGCTGCTCGTCTGCAGTTTGCTAAAGATGGACGTGGACAAGCCAGAAGGCTATTGGAAAAATGTTTTGTGGACGGATGAGACCAAAATAGAACTTTTTGGTTTAAATGAGAAGCATTATGTTTGGAGAAAGGAAAACACTGCATTCCAGCATAAGAACCTTATCCCATCTGTGAAACATGGTGGTGGTAGTATCATGGTTTGGGCCTGTTTTGCTGCATCTGGGCCAGGACGGCTTGCCATCATTGATGGAACAATGAATTCTGAATTATACCAGCGAATTCTAAAGGAAAATGTCAGGACATCTGTCCATGAACTGAATCTCAAGAGAAGGTGGGTCATGCAGCAAGACAACGACCCTAAGCACACAAGTCGTTCTACCAAAGAATGGTTAAAGAAGAATAAAGTGAATGTTTTGGAATGGCCAAGTCAAAATCCTGACCTTAATCCAATGGAAATGTTGTGGAAGGACCTGAAGCGAGCAGTTCATGTGAGGAAACCCACCAACATCCCAGAGTTGAAGCTGTTCTGTACGGAGGAACGGGCTAAAATTCCTCCAAGCCGGTGTGCAGGACTGATCAACAGTTACCGCAAACGTTTAGTTGCAGTTATTGCTGCACAAGGGGGTCACACCAGATACTGAAAGCAAAGGTTCACATACTTTTGCCACTCACAGATATGTAATATTGGATCATTTTCCTCAATAAATAAATGACCAAGTATAATATTTTTGTCTCATTTGTTTAACTGGGTTCTCTTTATCTACTTTTAGGACTTGTGTGAAAATCTGATGATGTTTTAGGTCATATTTATGCAGAAATATAGAAAATTCTAAAGGGTTCACAAACTTTCAAGCACCACTGTAAATACCAAATAAAAAAATTTTTGCAGAAATCGGTAGTGAGTAGGGATTTTCCTTTTTCTGGTTGTTGAACAAGTGACCACTAGTCTATGTTTTGTTTGTTTGTTTATTGGGCTAGGAAAACAATGAGGGTAAAACCTGTACTCAGTGTTGTATTTATTCTGTATAATATACGCTCTGCATTTTCACCATTATGCATTTTTCTGCTGCTGTACCAGATTTCTGTAGATTTTACTTAAAATCTTCAGATCACAGTATTTGCTTAACACATTCCCACTGCTTCCTGAATTTTTGGACGCCCTGTATTATAATACACTACTAGTTGCCTGGCCCCTCCTACTCTCTGCTCCTGCCCCGCCCACTCAAGACCGCTGTCTGTCCTTGGTGGAAGGACCTTCACTGTAAAAAATGATTTGTTGTTTTGACTTAAAGTTAGTGCAAGGGCTGCCTTAAAATTTTGAGTTCACTGAAATTAATATTGTAAGTTCACAACAATTTAACTTACTATGTGAATTTCAATGAACTCAAAATTTTAAGGCAGCCCTTGCACTAACTTTTTTTTTTTTAAGTTAAAACAACAAATCGTTTTTAACAGTGTTCCCACTGAGGTCAGAACTGCCGAGTCCCTGATTGCCTTCAAGTGCAGACTGAAGCCCCACCTCCTTAGGCTGCATGCAACCAGACCCCCCCCCCCCCCCCCCCCCCACACACACACACACACACACACACACTGCGTCACTGTGTCTCCGTCTGGACCAACCCAGACTGTGTGCTGTTTAGCCTGGGCTTAGCTGTCGGAGTTTTATTTTTCTCTATTTAGTTTTATTTTGTCACTTCATTTGTATTGTTGAATTGTTTTCCTTGGCTGGTTGCTGATTATTGTTACTTCAGCAGAATATTACACTCCGTGTCATTCTGTCACTTGTTCAGCTGGTACTAGAACTTTCTTGTGTAGAAGTTCAGCACTTCTTGTACCTGACTTTTGCACTCGTTGTATGTTGCTCTGGATAAGAGTGTCTGCTAAATGCCATGCAATGTAATACCCTGTCCACACTAGGGATTTTGTACCGATACGATACTACTTTCGTACCGCAACACCTGTCCACACTAGCAACTATACCGGTACTGTAGCGGTATTACTGTATCGGTACAAAACCCACAAATGTATGGGTTTCGTACCGGTACAGTACCGGTACTGTAGCGCTTCGCTGTAGTGTGGACAGATGAAGCGGCTCTGTATCGATACAAATATAATGCGCATGCGCAAAGTCACACACCTCAATCGATGTCTTCGCTGAATAAAATTGTGAAGAACGGAGATTCGTTTGTTTCTTTCTCAACTGCCTCGCGCGTTTTATACGATTCGACTGAATAAATGACCACCAGAAATACAGACTGTACATTGACAACAAAAAGCACACACACGTTGTTTCATCCGCCATATTCTCGGAAGGAAGTTACTCGGTAACCACGGAAACATTTCGCGCACGCGCATTTCAACTACCGTGAAAGAAAACCGCAAACATTTCTCGCTAGTGTGGACAGATGCACTAAACTATACCGGTGTGCTTTGTATCAATACAGTTATACCACTATCGTACCGGTATAAGTGTGAACACAGCTTAATAATATAATGATGCAATAATAACTGCTCTCTCTCTCTCTCTCTCTCTCTCTCTCTCTCTCTCTCTCAGAGAGGGCTCTGTGACTGACAGCAGCCGTGTGAGTGCAGCCACAGTAGCGAGTACAGCCATTGCTGCGGCACAGTGGGCCGTTTCCCAGGTCTGTCCCCCCCATACAGTCGTGTTCAAAATAATAGCAGTCCAACACGACTAACCAGATCAATCACTGTTTTTGGTGGAAATTATATTACTACATGGCAAATAATTTACCAGTACGTGCAGTAGAGTCATAGAAAACCAACAGACCCAACATTCATGATATGCATGCTCCTGAGTCTGTGTAATCGAATAATTAAGTGAAAGGGGCGTGTTCAAAATAATAGCAGTGTGGAGTTTAATTAGTGAGGTCATTCATTCTGTGAAAAAACAGATGTCAGTCAGGTGGCACTAATTTAAGGATGAAGCCAGCACATGTTGTACATCCATTTCTCTCTGAAAACCTGAGAAGCATGGGCTGTTCCAGACATTGTTCAGAAGAACAGCGTGCTTTGATTAAAACGTTGATTGGAGAGGGGAAAACGTATAAAGAAGTGCAAAAAATGATGGGCTGCTCGGCTAAAACGATCTCCAGTGCTTTAAAATGCAAAACCAGAGCGACCTGGAAGAAAATGGAAGACTACCATTCAAATGGATCAAAGAATAGCCAGAATGGCAAAGACTCAGCCAATGATCAGCTCCAGGGTGATCAAAGACAGTCTGAAGTTACCTGTGAGTCCTGTGACGATTAGAAGACGCCTGTGTGAAGCTAATCTATCGGCAAGAAGCCCCCGCAAAGTCCCGCTGTTAAAAAAAAAAAAAAAGACGTGCTGAAGAGGATACAATTTGCCAGAGAACCCATCGACTGGCTTAAGGAGAAACATTTTGTGGACTGATGACAGTATGGGTAGTATCTCACTGGCCTGCGACTAGTTGGAGACACAACAATTGTGATAAAATATGCGAATTGGCGACAATTTTCACTTGGAATCACATTGAATTGATATTTGCATATTTTATCGCAATTATTGTGTCTCCAACTACTCGCATGCTGTCGCAGTCCAGTGAGATACACTCGCGCTTCCTGTCTCACGGAAACTGACTTGTGAAGGGTTCGTGACGGCTTTGCGACACCAGCGACGTATTTGCAGCTATTTTGAGAGAAATTTTGTCACCTGAATTTTTTCGAACATGCTCAAAATTTCAGTGACGAAGGAGCGACACTTTGCAACTCATGCGAGGAAATTGAGAAGCCCTGCGAGCGTTTCACGACACTTTTGAAACACTCACGAATGATGTTTGCAAGCTGTCACAGCCCAGTGAGATACTGGCTTAAGATTGTTCTTTTTGGGTCCAAGGGCCGCAGACAGTTTTTCAGACGACCCCCAAACATTGAATTTAAGCCACAGTCCACTCTGAAGACAGTGAAGCATGGTGGTGCAAGCATCATGATACGGGGATGCTTGTCTTACTGTGGTGTCGGGCCTATTTATCGCATACCAGGGATCATGGATCAGTTTGCATATATCAGAATACTTGAAGAGGTCATGTTGCCTTATGCTGAAGAGGAAATGCTCTTGAAATGGGTGTTTCAACAAGACAACGACCCCAAACACACCAGTAAGCGAGCAGCATCAGGGTTCCAAACCAACAAAATGAAAGTTATGGAGTGGCCATCCCAATCCCCGGACCTTAATCCGATCGAAAACTTGTGGGGTGACATCAAAAATGCTGTTTCTGAGGCAAAACCAAGAAATGCAGAGGAACTGTGGAATGTCGTCAAATCATCCTGGGCTGGAATACCTGTTCACAGGTGCCAGAAGTTGGTCGACTCCATGCAACACAGATGTGAAGCAGTTCTCAGAAACCGTGGTTATACAACTAAATATTAGTTTAGTGATTCACAGGAATGCTAAATGCTAAAGATTTTTTCAGTTTATACAGTAAATATTTGAGTTTGTAATGAAAAATGCAGACACTGCTATTTTTTTGAACAGCCCAATGTTCATTTTTCTTCATTTTCTGTAAAGTAATTAAAACATTGATATGTTTTTCTTCATGTTTTGATGTAGAATATAATGTGCAGTGTTCCCAATGCATGGAAATAAAAACTATTATCAGGATTTTGAGCTTTACTCACGTTTTTAAACACACTGCTATTATTTTGAACACAACTGTACGTGGAGAAACTAAAATGAAACCAACTGATTTTTCCACTGAATCATTTGCACGAGTCTGCTGTTTACTGGTAATCTTGTCATATCTGAACCATTTTACTCAAAATTAAATGTAAAACTTAAAAACAAGTCAACATGTTTCACATCCAGCCATTTTTCATATTTTGATAAATATCCGAGTTAACTTGGTTTCCTGTTTCACACATCAGCTTTCTGCAGGAGGAGATGTGAGCGTGTACCAGCAGGGGGCAGCAACATCTGCGTTAGGAATTGCTGCAGAGGCAGTCAGCTATCAAGGGGCTGGGGCTGTTATCAGGACGGGCCCCGTGACAAATTCTGCCCCAGCGTTAATCAGCACCTACGAAGGGGGGAGCGTGACTACAGGTGAGATACACAAGACAGAATTATGTACATGATTGAGAACCGTTTTCATTGTCTTGACTAGTGTGTGTGTGTGTGTGTGTGTGTGTTTTCCTTTAGCTGCTCTGGTTCCCACGGTAGCCGAAGGTGCAGCTGTCAGTTCTGCTCTCTCACAGACTCACTCACAAGTTGTCAGCACACGGCCAAACCAGGTACAACTACACACTCTCTCTCTCTCTCTCTCTCCCCTGTACTGAGGCTTAAAGCTGGTTTATATTTCTGTGTTGAAGCGTAATTGTGTCGGAGGGTTCGTGTGTAAATGAAGTGCAGAGGGGAGCAGACGCGCAGTGGGTGTGGTGTGTGTTAGTCAGGGTTTAGGAGAATGCTGCTTGGTTTAAATCTGACCATTTCACCAGTGGTTTCAACTTAACATTGCAGCAGACACATTTCAAATGTAGTGTGAATTCTCCTTAACCACGCCCCTGTTTGAGCATCAGGATCATAACCCTCATCTGTTCACCTCAATTATTAACCACTTCAGCTAAACATCAGTGTCAGAAGTATAAACCAAGCCTTAGCTTTGTGTAAATGAACAAATTTGCTCAATGATTCTTTAAATAATTCACTCTTTCACTCAAACACACCTTTAGTAAATGAATAAGTGAGTCATTTGCTAAATGGTTCACTAAATCACTGACTCATTCATTCAAGCAAACCTTTTTTGTAAATAAGTGAATCGTTTTGTTAAATGATTCACTAAATCAGTGACTTGTTCACGCAAGCAAAATGATTCACTCAAGTGAATCACTTAAAGAATTATTAAGCAAATGATTCGCTTGTTTATTTACATGAACAAGTGAATCATTTAAAGAATCATGTAGCAAATGTGAATCATTTAGTGAATCATTTTGTTAAACGATTCACTAAACCATTGACTTGTTCACTCAAGCAAAACTTTTGTAAACGAGTGACTCATTTGCTAAAAGATTCTTGAAATGATTCACTTGTTGACTAAAGCTACCCTTCTTTTGTAAATGAACAAGTGAATCATTTGCTAAATGATTCAAACCTTTCGTATGCTGAATGATATTTTTGTAATTATAGGAGCATGGCTTCTTTAACTCTGTGTGTGTGTGTAGGTTGAGATTGTTGGAAAGCCTCAGCCTGCCACCCCAGGAACAGCACATGAGTGTCAGCAGTACCGTGAGTTCCTGCTTTATCTCCACCCAATCAGGGATGGATTTACAGGACATTTTTAGCTCTAAGAGATAAACAAGCTTAATTATTTTGGTTAATTAGTTGTGTTTTGTTGTTTTAGCTGATCCTGATGTATCCACTTATCAGTATGATGAAAGCTCAGGTTATTACTATGATCCTCTGACTGGACTTTACTACGATCCCAGCTCCCAGGTAAAATATTCTCCTCATTTCCTTCTATTGTATTGTACTGAGTGGTGTGTGTGTGTGTGTGTGTGTGTGTGTGTGTGTGTGTGTGTGTGTGTAAAATTATAATTATTCAGGCTTGGCCCTGATAGCTGTACTATGTATTAAATTTGCCAGATTTTAGCTTCCTCTGAGTGTGTTTATTTCATGGGATACAAGTTACACAATTACATTCTGCACAGTCTGTGCAGTTTACACTGCTTAAAGCTAGACGGCCTTTCGATTTCATAAACTCGGTGAAATTTAGTTCCGTCTGAAATGTGGTGATTGTGATATCTGTTTATTTCTGTAATATCTCACAAAATATCAGGCCATTCTGTGGCTGGGAAGTTATTTAATTTGAGGGGATTAAAGCAAATAATGTGCATGAAATCGCTCGCTTGGCGCAGTCAAGCAGACAGAGGAAGTCCGTGTGCGCATGCGCAGGTTTACCTTCTTCTTCTTCTTTTGGGTTTTACGGCAGCTGGCATCCACAGTGTTGCATTACTGCCATCTACAGGTTTCCCTTTGAGCGTGCACTGACAGTTCCATCATTCTGTCGCTAAACGAACAGCTGATCACACCGAGGTGCTCGCTGAGCGCCCATATTTATTAGTTTGGTCCTGCCTTTCCTTTCCTTCATATATAACATAACGTCTTTTCTTCTCACTTTCCGTTACTGTAGTCGCTCTTTCACGTTTCATTCGCACACTCACATCCTCCATTTTTCTCTCCTGTTTCAAATTTGTATCCCACAATGCCTTGCGTGAACGGGGAAAGCCCACCATGGGATGCATGACGTAGTATCTTGAACTGGGTCATGGTGAAGCAGGAAAAAATAGCGGCGAATTTAGGGCCACGTGGAGATAAACTCATTAATTTAAAAAAAAAAAACTAATAAAATTGGAAGGCTGTGATTTGAATTCAGTAGCTTTCGGTCACTAAACAAAAATAATTGGGTGTCGGGAAAATTCTTTTTATGACCTACACTTGAAAAATCTGAAAGGCAGCACAGCTTTAAGAAAACTGCAGTGTAATAGGAAATGGACTTAAGAGGCTGAGTGTGTGTATTAGGGAGAGACACACACACACAGGAATGTCATACATTCGGTGGCTCTACATGCACTTAAATGACTCCTAGCTGTTAAGGACAGTTTCTGGCTGTTAAAGGTGTGATGTACAGCTTGACTTTTCACCCCATGATGATACACTCATGATATGATTTTTAATTTCTTGCGGGAAAATGAGGCAAGCAAAAAAAAATCATGTTAGAGGAGACAGATCTCTAATTTGGCAAAAATAATGTAAAAATTGTAGTCCTTTAGCGATGACGTGTTTTATATGTGATGTAGTGAGGTGTATCTCAGTGTAGATCCAAGGGTGTATTATAACCCCGCTTCCAAAAAAAAACCTGGGATACTGTGTAAAATATGATGATTTGCAAATCATGGAAACTTTTTTTATATTTCATTGAAAATAGTACAAAGACAAATGACATCACAGACAAAAGACATATCAAATGAAAAAAAGAAGAAACTAGATAGAGAGTGATTAAAGTCACAGTAATTTGCGCTGGCTGTTACAAACTGGGACGTCTGGTCACCGTACCCTATAGATCCGGAACAGTAAGAGATCGAGAATGACGCGTAGTGAGGAAAAGTCGCGCCCTGCCGCCCTGAACAAAATAAAAAAAACCTGATTGAAAAAATCATGAAAAGTGACAGAGTTATAAGTGATTGAAGAAAAATCCCATTTTTCATGGATTCCGGATCAGCACCAAAAGTCATAGCAACATAATTCAGCCCAGAGGGATTCTTCAGGTGAAGTTTGGTGGTGATTGGTTGAAAACTGAGGGAGAAATAGTGTCCTAAAAACATTAGGAGAATAATAATAAGTAGAATAATAAAGTAGAAAGATCCTGAGTGAGAATAACAGTCTGCGCCAGCGCAAATTAAAACCCTGAGGCACGCCCACAATAAGTATAAATAGCCTTTATTAGATATGTGCTACATGAACTTGAGAAAACAGACATGATGATTGATTTTTCTTCTCTCTTTTCTGTTTGTTTCTCCCTCAGTATTACTATAACCCTCACACTCAGCAGTACATGTACTGGGACGGAGAGAAACACACCTACATTCCTGCTCCTAATGATGGCGCTGATCCTCCTGCCATGGCGACACCCTCTGACCTCTCCACTTCAGCGAAGGACAAGAAGGAAAAACCCAAAACCAAGACAGCTCAGCAGGTTAGCACTGACTCTTCATCATACACTGATATAAAGAGTATTGTTTAGCATTGTTTACTCTGTGTGTGTGTGTTTCAGATTGCTAAAGACATGGAGCGCTGGGCTAAAAGTATGAACAGGCAGAAGGAGAGCATTCGCTCCGCCTCCTCCGCTCTCACACAGGCTCGACTTGCAGACGAGCGCCGAGAATCAGCCAGCGCCGACGCTGGATACGCCATTCTGGAGAAGAAGGTGGAGTTTTGCGTAATCGTTTCCATGTTGCGGGGTCACTCGCATTAGTGGTGAAGTTAGTTATTTCCTGTTATCACTTACACTATAGCAGCAGTAAACGCTCATTCCCTCACCAGACTCCTGACGAAATGCAGCTTGTCGCTGAGAAACCGTATTAACGATTATACCTTACTGTTTTAAAAAAATTTTTTTTTTTTTTAAATCTGTTTGTGGCGTCTCTGCTGTATGAGTCCCTGGGAGTGAGCTGTTACTATAGAAACGCTAATCTATTAGAACAATATTGACCTGTGATGTCAGAGCTGCTATTATAGAAAAGTAATCAACACCTTCCAACCAATCAGATTCAAGATTTCAGCAGTACTGTGGAGTAACTGGGCAATATAATCATTATCAGAATGTTTGTGTTTTTTAATCTTTAAAGTGTAATATATATATATATATATATATATATATATATATATATATATATATATATATATAATTTATTTATTTTTAATTAAAAAAAATTATTTTAAACACAGGGTGCTCTGTCAGAGCGGCTGCACATTCTGGCGGAGCACATCCAACATCCCGAAGAAAGAGAGGTGAGCAGGAGTTTCTTTCCTCTCAGGTTTAAAACAGAATTGACCGAGTAATGGCAGATAACACCGACAGAATCACTCTCGTAAAGGCCTGTAACGATTCACTCAATTCATGATTCGATTTGATTCACAATGTTTTTTTAAAAAACATTTAAATGAAAAAATTTTTAATCATCAAAAAACTCTGCAATATTTATTTTCCTATTCTTTATCGACTTAAATATTCCTTTTGTTAAGTAAAAACCCCTTTTGTTTCATTTTCTTAATAACTATCAGTGATAATTTACACACATCTGTAAAGGTTGTCGTGACCTATAATAAACCTATTAACTAAAATATTCTTTTTATTAAAAATGAAAACAAATAGGCATTTTCTTAATAAACTTTTGTACTTCCTCCATCTGCTTCTCTTTCCTTTATCTTTCAGCAATCTGTAAAAAGAGAGAGAGAGCTGATTTCTTGTTAAATCTATTTGTACACAATCACGACAGCTCTTTCCCATTTTAGATCTGTGTTTTGTGTGTTTTTGCAGCATTAGAGCTGTATTACTTCCGCCTAGGGTAAAGTCACGTATATTCCCACTATTGTCCATTATTATCTCATCCATTGTTTAGACAGCAGACACCTCTGCTGTCTAAACAACGCAGTTACAGTGAGGAAAAATTAAGAGGTTACACAGCCTGATGATAATTCATTTTTTATCTAATTGATTCAAATCGTCATAATTTTTATATAATGGTTTATCGCTGCACAATATATCGTTACATGCCTACTAACATAACCAATTTTTACATTTGAGTGTGTGCATTTTGATTTCATTTCATTATTAAGTTCTATTTTAATCCATTATCTCGAATTAAATTTTCTTTTATTGATTTTATTTTTGTCAAGTTTTTAATCACTTTATTTGTTGCATTGAATTTTACTACCATTCTTTATTCACTCTCAGTTAAATTGTTCTTTTTTTTGTTAACTTTGATTTAACTTTTTTTTTATTTTGAAACGTGTTTTCTCTCATTAACATTACTGCTGTTAGAGTAATATAATTATGCAACATCACAACTCTAGACTCCTACCTATTGTTCTGTCTGTCCATTTTGTGTGTGTGTGTGTTTCAGAGTCCTCCTCCCCTTCAGAGTGCAGCGTCGGTGTACAGAGGAGAGACGGATGGAGAGGACGGGCGAGGAGGAGGAGGAGGAGGAGAGAGGGAGGAGAGGATGACAGACTGGGCTAAACTGGCGTGTTTACTCTGCAGGAGACAGTTTCCCAGTAAAGAGGCTTTAATCAGACACCAGCAGCTCTCAGAGCTCCATAAGGTAAACGCTGTCAGCTCTTACACACTGTATTCTCTGCAGAAACATCAGTCTAGTGTGTGTATATTACAGATATAGCCCTGACTCATACCTCTACTTAGAATGTAGTACAGTTTATTATAAATATGCAGGTGACTTTATAGGAAATCGCACGTGCTGATTGGTTGAGAAATTCGGACTATTTCTCGAGAATCGCCTCGAGCGACTCTGCAAAATGGCAGCCAATCACTTTGCACTGTTCTACCCAGAATGCTTTTACATGTTGGGGTCGACACGCTTTAATTTCATGCCGACACGCTATTTTTTATTTATTTATTTTTGCTCCGACACTCGCTGAAAAATCACGTCAGATTTCTACCTTGCGATGTTTGTTGCATATTTGGAAGGAAAATCGGCGCTTTGGGCCGGTTTGCTGCCATGATGCACTCTGGCAGACCGGAAATCCCCAATCACAGCAAACACCCTCCATCACTTTGCTGCTGCACTGGTACCATGACGCTTCAGTGCGCGGGTGAGCACCCTTACACTGATGTCACATTTACCTTAGCAACTGTCGCTACTCTGTACCTCGGGGACAAGCGAACTTTGTTTATATACTGAAGCCAAGTGAAGAACATAATAATAATAATAATAATAATAATGCTGGCTTTTTTTCGTGGTCTATCAGATGTATTCCATTCAGCTACTCGTCTTCGACTCGTTCAGTATCATGCTCGCTGAATGGAATATATCTGATAGACCACG